>NW_006921838.1:3854140-3868914 GCF_000298275.1 Orycteropus afer afer
ATATATATCACTGCCCTCGAGTCGGATCCCCTCCTTAGGTTTCTGAGGCAGTATCACTATGGATGTAGATTGCCCTATCTTCCTTCTGAGGAGTGGCTAGTGGGTTTGAACCACTAGTCTTTTGGTTACCAGTCAAATGCTTTAGGTGCTACAGCACCAGAGCTCCTATACATATAGGAAGTCATAATACCAATATTAGTGAATGTGACTCTGTTTGAAAATACAGTCTTTGAAGATGTTATTGGTTAGTATGAGGTCATACTGGAGTAAGTTGTATCCTAATGCAATGAGTGGTATCATACAAAAGAAGAGAAGAAGTACAGGGACAGAGAACCACAAAGGGAAGGCATCATGTGACAATGCAGGTAGAACTAGGAGTGATCCACCTGTAAGCCAAGGAATACCAGAAAAAAATACTGGGGAGCTACCAAAAGTAAGAGTGGAAGTTAAGAGAGAGAGGCAGGAACAAAGCTTCTCTTAGAACTTCTAGAAAGAATGAACCCCATCACCACCTTGATTTTGAACTTCTGGTCTGCAGAACTGTTATACAACAAATTTCTGAAGTTTTAAGCCACTCAGATTGTGGTACTTTGTTACAACAGCCCAAGGAAACTAATATGTCCACTGAGGGGCTATATCCAAGGGGAATGCATTTACAAAGGAAGGGATGGATTTGTTTCCATACCTATCTCCTACCTAGTAAATAGTTGAGAAATGCTGGGATTAATGCAGTAGTAATCTCTCTGCCTCCTTTCTGTCATCTTTAAAGTGAGATACTAATAGCCCTTACCACACAAAAGAAGCTATTTACGTCTATTCCAAAGGGCGGTAAACTAATAGAATGTAAAAATTATCGAACATTATCATGAATGCCACACAGGTAAAGTTTTTCTGAAGTTAATTCAAAAAGTTGCAGCAGTACATTGACAGGGAACTGTCAGAAATTGAAGCCTAATTCAGAAGAAGATGTGGAACAAGGATATCATTGCTGATGTCAGATGGATCTTGGCTGAAAGCAAAGAATACCAGAAAGATGTTTACCTGTCTTTTATTGACTATGCAAAGGCATTCAACTGTGGGGATCATAACCAATTATGGAACACATTGAGAAGAATGAGAATTCCAGAGCATGAAATTGTGCCCACGAGGAATCTGTACATAGAACAAGAGGCAGTTGTTTGAACAGAACAAGGGGATACTGCATGGTTTAAAATCAGGATTGTATCCATTCACAATACTTATTCGATCTGTATGCTAAGAAAATTATTATTTTCTTAGAAACTGGACTATATAAAGAAGAATGTGGCATCAGGATTGGAGGTAGACTCATTAACGGAGTATGCAGATGACAAAACCTTACTTTCTGAAAGTGAGGAGGACTTGAAGCATTTACTGATGGAGAGCAAAGATTTCAGCGTTCAGTATGGATATCACCTTAACATAAAGAAAACAAAAATCCCCACAGTTGAACCAATAAGCAACATCATGATAAATGAAGAAGATTGAAGTTGTCAAGGATTTCATTTTACCTGGATCTATAATTGACATCCATAGAAGCAGCAGTCAAGAAATCAAATGATGTATTGCACTATGAAAATCTACTGCAAAACTCTAAAGTACTGAAGCTCTAAGATGTCACTTTGAAGACTAAGTTGTGCCTGACCCAAGCCAAAGTATTGTTAATAGGCTCATGTGCGTGTGAAAGCTGGAAAATGAATAAGGAAGACCGAAGAAAAAGAACTGACACATTTGAATTGTGGTGCTGGTGAAGAATATTGAAATACCATGGACTGCCAGAAGAACCAATAAATCTGTCTTGGAAGAAGTACAGCTGGAATGCTCCCTAGAAGTGAGAATGGCCATACTTCGTTTCTTGAACTCTGGTCATGTTGTCAGAACGGACTAGTTTCTGGGGAAAGATATCATGCTTGGTAAAGTAGAGGGTCAGAGAAAAAGGGGAAGGTCTTTGAGATGGATTGACACAGTGGCTGCAATGATGGGCTTAAACATAGTAACTATTGTGAGGATGGCACAAGACTAGCAGTGTTTCATTCTGCTGTGCATGAGGTCGCTAGGAGTAGGAATCGCTTTGATGGTATCTAACAACAACAGCATATGTAGGTATGAAGACTGAGTCACAGTAAATGTTTTATGACTGTTGGCTGTTATTAATGTTATTACAATAGTGCCCAGATGCTCTCTTGGGCTTTCACAAACTTGAGTATTTTCCATTTCCTGAGTAACCAATCAATCATATAGTTTATATTTTAGTTTCCCATTTTATATGTTACAAAAGATAGAAATCATACATTTTATAAAAACTGAGGTGGTATGACATATAACTCATATCATTATATCATTGGTTTCATGAATATAAGTACATCTGAGAATGTCATTAATGATGTTCTTTGCCATTAAGTTGGACCTGATAGCGACCCCTCCTTGAGTTTCCCAGGTGGTATCACTATGGAAGTAGATTGCCCAACCTTCCTTCCAAAGAGTGACTGGTGGGTTTGAACCACCAGCCAGAATTCTGGTTAGCAGTCAAGTGCCTTAGGCACTACGCTACCAGGGCCCCTGTCATTAATGATAGTGTATGTGTATTTAATTTTCAGCAGTTAGGACAATTTCAAGCCCTAATCCAAAAAGGTAGAATTAGTTATTAAGCCAGAATGTACATAATTTATATAAGGGCTTTTATAATTTACCCTAAGCATTATAGATTCTAACTATGGAACCTGTAATTTTCCCATTTTACATTTCATTAGTTCAGGAAAAGACAGATTGTGGGGGTAGAATGCATAATGGATTCTGACATGAATCTAATTGACATGTGTTGTTATTTGGAGAAATAAAAAGAAATAATCCAAATTATTTTAACGGTTTGTGTTGGCACTGTATTCTAGCTGGGAAATTCCATTTCTGCAGCCAAATATTTGTGTGACCTTGAGAAAGTTACCTGGCTTCTGTGAACTTAATAGGAGCTTTGAGATATTTTTGGACTATCAACTCATTGTATGCCCTTCAGTATTCCAGACGAGACTGACCCTGGATATGTTCTCATACACACCTAGTTGTTTAGCATATACCACAAAAGAAATCATTTGGAAAGTAATGGCAACTCTAAAAACAGATGTTCATTACCAGCCCAGAGATAATCCTAGATGCATTCTATCTAAAGACCAGTGATAAAACCACAGCAGGTGGGATTTGATTTAGTTAAAATATATACAGTATCTTGGTAAGTGCTTAATGTTGAGAGATTTAAGCAATACCAGAAGCCTCTGGCACCTCCTATGTCTTTTGAAAGCTGGTCTCTCAATTTTATCTCTAGGAAGAGCACAGTGTAAGATAATGACTCACAGTGATTATTCTTTAACCTTGAGCTGAGCAGCCTGCCTTTGGCAGTCGACATGGACACATATGGATGCAACACCATGTAAATATCTACAACTACTTGGCAACCCTGGTGAAACCATAGAAACATAGTGCCTGGAACTAAAAGGCTCTCCATAAATGCATATCATAAGAGTGAATAAAACTAGATGTGGCATGATATATTGACTAGAAAGAGCACAGGATTTGAAGCTATTCCAATCTTGAATCAATTGCAAGTTCTAATTAATTCTAAGTAAACTGTTTTGAGAAAACTGCTTCTACTCTATAAGCCAGTTTTCTCAACTGTAAAATGGGGGTGATAATATTCAGTTTTAAATTTGTTGTGAGGATAAAAAGAACATGTTTTTATGCATGTAAATATGGATGTATATGTTTTATCCTTACCCTGTATTAGTCAAGAAGGGGCACTGGTGGCATAACAGTTAAGCGTTCAGCTGCCAATTGAAAGGTTGGCAATTTGAACCAACCCAGGGGTTGCAAGGGAGAAGCTCTGGTAGCATAGTGCCTAAGGCACTTGACTGCTTACCAGAAGGCTGGTGGTTCAAACCCACCCTCCCCTCCTTGGAAGGAAGGTTGGGCAATCTACTTCCGTAGTGATATTACCTCAAAAACCCAAGGAGGGGTCGCTATGAGTAGGGTCCGACTCGACGGCACACAACAACAACAACAAGGGGTTGCAAGCAAGAAAGACAGGGTAATTTGCTCCAGTAAAGATAACAGCCTAAAAAACCCAGTGGGGCAGTTCTACCCTGTCACATGGGGTCAGTATGAGTCAAAAATTGACACAGTAACACCTAATAGCAACAACAGTAGGCAAGATTCTTGCTTTTAACATGGTAAACCAATTCTAGCTGGTTTAAGCAACTAGTTTAAGTAAAGAGAAGTAACACTGATGTTGCAATGGTTAAGCCCTTGGCTGCTAATAGAAAGGTTGGTTGTTCAAACCCAACAACCACTTCTTAGGAGAAGGATGTATCAATCTGCTTCTGTAAACATTGACAGCCTGGAAAACCTATGGGACAGTTCTACTTTGTTATACAAAGTTGCTATGTGTCAGAAAAAAACTCAATGACAATGGATTTTTGGTTTTAAGCAAAGAAGGAAAACGTAGTGAATGCAGAGGTTTGAAGCTGGTGTTTAACTAAAGACAGATACTGGAGATAAAACATAAGACTCCAAGTTTGATCTCTTTTCTTTTCTTTGCAACTGTTTCATACTCTACTTTTTTTTGTACGGAATAACAATTATGAGGTTTATCTATTCCTCTTTCAACTACCTTCAGAGACTTATTAGCAACTCGTAGTGTTAATTTCAATTCTATATTCATGAGAAAGTGAATCTAAATATTCCAGTTTTGAGTATGTGTCTACTCTGGTCCAACTGGTTGTGACCAAAGGTCAGGCTCATATATTACAAAAATAATGATTGAGGAGTCTGTAGATCAGGTCAAGGAATGGACTTTCCAGATGGAGAATAATTACGAATTGAGCAAAACCACTATTTTTTTTTCATTTAGCCTTTAAGTTTTTCTCCCCAAAAAACATTCAAGACAGAGATAGGCTACGTAAATACTTGACACAGACCCAGCCAAACAGAGAGCCTTCAATAAGAGGTCATAATTATTGTAGAGATTAAATAGAAAGATGACCCTCATCTATGACTTCACTGAACTGCACTTCACTAAGCCCCATATTACAGTTTACATGCTGAGTTTATACTGGGTGTAGCAAGCCTAGTCAGTAAGATGATCACTATCTCACACAAAAGGGGACCATGTCTTATTGATTGTCCCTTAACTTGCCTAGGCATTATCCTTTACAAAAGTATTCCTTTCTTCAAGAATGAGGTAATGTTCCTGTTCTATAAGTCAAAATAAATGTTCTTTCTATGTGATTCTCATAGCAAACTAATCTGCTCTTTCCAGGTATGTAAGCATAATGATTTACAGCAATTCCATGTTTATAGATATTTTCATAAAAATATTTTTTTCAAAGGGATATTAATGTTATGAGTCCACTTCCAACAATTGTGACAGAATGAAAAGTTGCTTAACTAGCAAGACACATGGATTGGTCAGTTTATCTGCATTCCCTTCTTTACCTAAGAGAAACTTTCTATGATAAACTCCAAAGCAATTAGAAATTATGAAATACCGAGAATCTCCCATCCTTTAGCCATAAAATATACAGCAAAACATCTATGCTATGCTGTCCAATTGTCACAGATAAAATACAAATACTCAAACTGAAATGAAGAAACACAGGATGTAAGTCCAATAAATAGGGATATCTGGCATGGGCTTATTATCTCCTACATGAACTGCCTGTACAAGTCTCTGCTTCCTGGTTTAGACTCAGTTTTCTCATATGAAACATATAGGCATTTGAGTTTTTTAGCTTTTAATTCCAAATTTGAGTTTTCTCTTTCATTTGTGATTTTTCTTTTAACCCCAAATTACACATTGTGTTACATATATAATTTACATGGCTGTACAATGACTTTTAGGCTAACGATCTCTTATTTTTAGTGAAATGAATATATGTGTTGTGGAAAATTTAGAAAATACAGATGTATAAATATAATATAAAGACTAATCTAAACCTTACCTGACAGCCTCTACTAAATAAAATATTTTTATCTTGTGATTATTCTTTCCATTTTTTTTCCCTATATGCATATATACTTTGATTTGTAAAAACAGGGCTCATGTCATATATTACGTTTTTATATGCATATGCTTTTATATAGGAGCTCTGGTAGCATAGTGGCTAAGACACTTGCCTGCTAACCAGACGGCTGGTGGTTCAAACCCACCAGGCACTCCTCGGAAGGAAGGTTGGGCATTCCTACTTCCGTAGTGATACTGCCTTGGAAACCCAAGGAGGGGTCGCTATGAGTCGGGGCCGACTCG
Organism: Orycteropus afer afer; assembly: GCF_000298275.1. Lineage (NCBI taxonomy): Eukaryota > Metazoa > Chordata > Mammalia > Tubulidentata > Orycteropodidae > Orycteropus > Orycteropus afer. The sequence continues at coordinate 3,860,451 of NW_006921838.1, forward strand.
ATGGCAAACAACAACAACAACAACATGCATTTATATATTAATTGCCACCCAGTATCTTCTAAACAGGAGCTCCAGTGGCATAGTGCCTAAGGCATTTGACTGTGAACCAGAAAGCTAGCAGTTCAAACCAACCAGCCACTCCTCAGAAGGAAGGTTGGGCAATATACTTCTGTAGTGATACTGCCTCAGAAATTCAAGGAGGGGTCATTATAAGTTGGATCTGACTCAACAGCGGTGGGTATCTTCCAAACACCTTAACTATAGTTGAAAAAATTCCTACATCATGAGACTGACCATCCCAAGGTACAAGAAGACTCAATTTTCCAAAGGTCTCAGGAGTAAGAAGGAGGCTTGATGGTGCTGTGGTAAAAGCATTGGGCTGTTAACCACAAGGTAGGTGGTTTTGAACCACCAGCCACTCTGCAGAAGAAGGATGAAGTAGTCATAGAAGTAGTCTTCTGTAAAGATTTATAGCCTTGGAACCCCTATGGGACAACTGTACCCTGTCCTACACAGTGGCTGTGACTTGGAACTAACTCAATTAATTGAGGAGCTAGGAGCTCGGGCATGGCCTAGGTAAGTCAGGCTCCACTAGTAATATGCACTAGATGCTTCAGTCTTCAGTTTGGGAGAGACTGGCATAAGAAAAGAGAAATGTGGAATCCATTATGGTGACAGAGCATGGCCAAAAGACACGGAGTTTTCAGAAGCAACAGCTTAGCAGTAGGCCCTACTCTCAAAATCCAAAGGAGAACATTCTGATTCTGTGTTTAGAAATGATAGGATTGTATTGCACCAATGACACAACATGACTGGGTACTTTCTTTGACTGCACGACTTCAGGATATAATTATACGATCCTCCTAGAGGTTTTGCAAGCTACTGTTAAACTTTAATGAATTTCTTTGTGGTTGCACTAGCTAAACAAGTTTCAGTTTTTTGTAGCTAAAAAATATGAAAGATACAAGTATGTTTCTTTGTCAATAAACCTTCATTAAAATGAAAATTTGGGGACAGTGAAATAAGCTAGCATGCAGGAAAAGCAGAGGGGAAAGAAAAGGAAAGCCAGGGCATCCAGGAGAGAGCGAGCAAGCAGCAGGGATCCACGTAAGGGGAGGGTGGAGAGGTTTTGAACAGCTAAGGGTGACAAACATGTCTGTTGGTTTGTTCTACTGTGGTGGTGTGTTGCTGAGAGGCTTGAGGCTGTGCCACCAGTGTTTCAAATGCCAGTGGGTTTGGACGTGGTGCCCAGGTTTTGGCACAGCTTGCAGACTAAGACAGACTAGGAAGAAGGAAGAGGTCATCCACTTTTCAAAGAATTGACCAAGGAAAACCTTATGAATAGCAGAGAAACACTGTCTGTTACATTACTAGGCAACTATATGAATAGCCTGGAAACACTGTCTGATACAGTGCAGGAAGACGAGCCACTTAGGTTGAAAGGCTCTCAAAATATGACTGGGAAAGAGCTGCCTCTTCAGAATAGAACCAACCTTACTGATATGGATAAAATAAAGCTTTCAAGACTTCCATCTGCTGATGTGACACAACTCAAATTGAGGAGAAACAGCTGCAAACATCCATTAATAATCAGAACATGGAATGTATGAAGTATGAATCTAGGAAAATTGAAACTTGTCAAAAATGAAATGGAACACATGAAGATTGATTACCTAGGCATTAGTGAGCTGAAATTGACTGGTTTTGGTCATTTTGAATTAGACAACCATATGATCTACTATGCCGGGAATGACAATTTGAAGAAAAATGATGTGTCATTGATCATCACAAATGATATTTCAAGATCTGTCCTGAAGTACAATGCTGTCAGCGATAGGATAATATCCATATGCCTACAAGGAAGACCAGTTAATATGACTATAATTCAAATTTATGCACCAACCACCAAAGGCAGAGATGAGGAAATTGAAGATTTTTATCAACTTCTGCAGTCTGAAGTTGACCAAATGTGCAAACCAGATATGTTAAATAGCACTGGTGACTGGAATGCAAACATTAGAAACAAAGAAGAATCACCAGTAGTTGGAAAATTTGGCCTTGGTGACAGAAATAATGCTTAAGATTGGATGATAGAATTTTGCAAGACCAATGATTTATTCATTGCAAATCCCTTTTTAAACAACACAAACAGTGGCTATACACATGGACTTTCCCAGGTGGAATACACAGGAATCAGATTGACTGTGGCGAGAGGCAATGGAAAAGCTCCGTATCTTCAGCCAAAACCAGGCCAGGAGCTGATTGTGAAATAAACCAACAACTGTTCATATGCAAGTTCAACTTGAAGTTGAAGACAATTAAAACAAGTCCACTAGAGCCAAAATATGACTTTGAATATATCCCTCCTGAATTCAGAGACCATCTAAAGAATTGATTTGATGCATTGAACAGCAGTGATAGCAAACCAGAAGAATTGTGGGATGACATCAAGAACATCATCCATGAAGAAAGTAAGAGGTCATTAAAAAGATGAGAAAAAAGGAAAGACCAAAATGGATGACAGAACAGACTTTGAAGCTTGGCCTTGAGCAGAGAGTAGCTAAAGCAGATGGAAGAAATGACGAGATAAAAGAGCTGAACAGATTTCAAAGAGCAGCTCGAGTAGACAAAGCCAATTACTGTAATGAAATGTGCAAAGACTTGCAGTTAGGAAACCAAAAGGGAAGAAGACTCTTAGCATTTCTCAAGCTGAGAGAATTGAGGAAAAAAATTAAGCCTTCAGTTGTATTGAAAGATTCTATGTGCAAAACATTGAATGATGCAGGAAGCATCAAAAGAAGATGGAAGGAATACACAGAATAACTGTACCAAAAAGATTTTCACTCATTTCAGGAGGTGGCATATGATCAAGAACCAATAATATTGAAGGAAGGAGTTGAAGCTGAACTGAAAGAATTGCCAAAGAACAAGTCTCCAGGAATTGACAGAATACCCAATGAGATGTGTCAACAAACAGATGACTCACTGGAGGCACTGACTTGGTCATGTGAAGAGATTTGGAAGACAGCTGCCTGGCCTACTAACTGGAAGAGATCCATATTTGTACCCATTCCAAAGAAAAGTGATCCCACAGAATGTGGAAATTATAGAACAATATCATTAATATCACACACAAGTAGAATCTTACTGTATATTGACAGAGAACTTCCAGAGTTGAAAGCTGGATTCAGAAGAGGACATGGAAGAAGGGATGTCTCCGCAGATGTCAGATAGATCTTAGCTCAAAGCAAAGAACACCAGAAAGATATTTACTTATGTTTTATTGACTATGCAAAAGAATTTGATTGTATGGATCATAACAAATTGCATATAACATTGAGAAGAATGGGGATTCCAGAACACTTAATTGTACTCATGAGGAACCTGTACATATAGACCAAGAGGCTGTAGTTCTAATAGAACTAGGTGACACTGCATGGTTTAAAATCAAGAAGGGAGTGTGTCAGGGTTGTATCCTTTCACCATACCTATTCAATCCATATGCTGAGCAAATAATCCGAGAAGCTGGACTATATGAGGAAGACCATGGTATAAAGATTGAGAGGAGAATCATTAACAACCTGTGATACACTGATGACACAATTTTGCTTGCTGAAAGTGATGATGACTTGAAGCACTTGCTGATGAAGATTGGAGAATACAGTCTGCAGTATGGATTATATCTCAATATAAAAAAACAAAAAGAAACAAAAATCCTTACAACTGGACCTATAAGCAGCATTACGATAAATGGAGAAAAGACTGAAGTTGTCAAAGACTTCACATGGATTGGTTCTACAATCAACGCCAATGGAAGCAGTAATCGGGACATCAGATGACTTATAGCACAGGGCAAGTTGGCTGCAAAAGACCTCATTCAAGTGCTGAGGAGCAAAGATATCTCCTTGAGGAATAAGGTGCTCCTCACACAAGCCGTGGTATTTTCAATAGACTCATATGCATGTGAGAGATGGGTAATGAGTAAGAAAGACTGCTGAAGAATTTTGAAGAATGCTTTTGAGATGTGGTGCTAGCGAAGAATGCTGAAAGTACCATGGACTGCTTAAAGAACTAACAAATCTGTCCTGGAGGAAGTGCAGCTGGAATGCTCCTTCGAAGCGAGAATGGCCAGATTTCATCTCATTTAGTTTGGTTGTGTTATCAGAAGGGACCATTCCCTGGAGAAAGATGTAATGCTTGGTAAGGCAGAGGATTGATGAAAGAGGAGAAGGTCCTCAACAAGATGGATTGACACAGTGGCTGTGGCGATGGGCTCAATGTATAGCAGGGATCGTGGAGCTCGTGTTAACATTTAACATTTAACTCTATAATCTTCCTGTAATGTATTTTGGTAAGTGATGGTAGTTAAAGTGTTAATATTTTTCTCCCAAATATTGAAGTAATTACCTCAATCACATTTGTTGAAAAATGCTTCTTCCTCATGGACTTACATCATAATTTTAAGAAGCTAGCATTTGTTCCTCACCCTTAATTCTTAACATATTTTTCTCTGTAGTTTTTAGACTCAATAATTTTTAAGTATTGTAGTCTTTTAACATTAAATTTTAGTCTTTTAACATTAAAATGTTTTAATATTTGGTGAGAAAAATATCTTTGTTCAAATTGTGTATACTATTTGCACATGCTTCTTCTTACAAATAGCAATATGCTATTAATGGCTAAAGAAACTTTCTTTTTGTAAAAGCACTTAGTCATTTTGGGGTTGAGTAACCTGAAATCAATACAAATTCTAGATGTAAATAACTCAGAATTGGTTGAAAGAACATGGGCTGGAAATGACTCTTAAACTTTGGCAACACATAGATTAAGAAGTCTAAATTATAAATGGGAAAAACTGTAGCTGACATCACAAATGCTTTGCTACTTTCATCTAAATTATTTGTTTTCTCTTTTCTCTGTATGCTGACTTGGCTTCCTTTGCAACCTACCTTGTACTGTGTTTGGCTGACCCTTTATTTCTATCCAGACAATGAGCTAATAAACCAAGTAACTGGACTATAGGAAGAAGAACGCTCTAGGATTGGAGAAAACTTATTAACAATCTGCAATATGCAGATGACAGAATCGTGCTTGGTGAGAAGTGAAGATGACTTGAAGCACTTACTGATGAAGATCAAAGACTACCGTCTTCAGTTTAGATTACACTCAATATAAAGAAAGCAAAAATCCTCACAACTGGACCAATAAGCAACATTGTGATAAATAGAACAAAGATTGGCATTGTCAAGGATTTCATTTTACTTGGATCTGTGATCAACACCATGGAAGAAGCAGTCAACATATCAAAGGACATTGCACTGGGCAAATCTGCTGCCAAAAACCTCTTTAAAGTGTTAAAGAACAAAGATCACTTGGAAGCCTAAGGTGTGCCTGACCCAAGCATGGTATTTTCAGCCTCTTGATATGTGTGTGAAAGCTGGATAATGAATAAGGAAGACCAAACAAGAATTGATGCACTTGAATTGTAGTATTGGGAAAAAATATTAGTGTGCCATGGACTGCTAGAAGAGTGAACAAATCTATCTTGGAGGAAGTATAGCCAGGGTATTCCAAGGAGGAAGCATGGTAAGACTTGGCCTCATGTACTTTGGACCTGTTATCAGGAGGGACCAGTCCATGGAGAAGGCCATTAATGCTTGGTAAAGTAGAAGGTCAGCAAAAAAGAGGAAGACTTTCAATGAGCTGAGTTCACACAGTGGCTGCAATAATGGGCTCAAACACAGCAACGTTTGTGAGGATGGCATAATACCAGGCAATGTTTCATTCTGTTGTACATAGGATCACTATGAGTCAGAACCAACTTGACACCACTTAACAACAGCAAAAATCGTTTCCACTGCAGGAAGCACTGAGACATGTGAGGCCTCTTTTAGCAATGAGTCTTTTGAACAAGTTGACTTCTTCATCCTGTGACCCTCCCCATCACAGCAAGCTGCCGCTCAGTTGCCTTGTATTTACCAGCACAACTTCTGTTTTGCCCTTGCATTCTAATAGGAAATCTTTTGCCATGCCCGGACATCTCTGGCTGGGTGTGAGATTGTATAGATAACTTCAAATATTGCTCTCTAAAGGCACAGTGAACTGATGCTCATTCCACAAGGCACATGAAAATCACAGTAGAATATCTGCCATCATCTTGTAGTGTCATAACTCTAAAACTTTTGTTTTTATTTTCTCTTTACAGATTGCAAAAACATGAATTAAAATTTGACAAAATATCTAGTAATAGATGTGTTACTTTTAGCCCTATACTTTTTCCATAATCAAAGGTGTTCATGTGTATATTACTTTTTCAATATTTAATTAATTATCTCGGGTACTACAAGGACTTCTGATTTCAGTTTCTGCAAATCATTTGTGACCCAGCTGAATTATTTATATTTAGTGGTTGTCATGTTTATAATTGGCAGTTGCAGTATAGAAGGGATTAAAATGGTAACAGAATGAAATCTGTATTTCAAATGTAAATTATTGGGAAAAAAATTCCAAAAAAAATCTGATAACTCCTATCTTCATACAAATTATTACAGATGTCTTTTTCTCATCCAAAATTGGAGAAATAACAAACTGTGGTTTCCACTAAAAATAAAACATAAAACAATGCACCATCTAGCTTGTGTATGCATACAATTGAATTTCTTAGAGAAGCCAGAAGAGGGCAGAAGATGCTGCACAGAGGATGATATTTGCATAAAAAAGTTCCTCTAAGTAGGGATCCAAAATCCTTTTTTAAAAGAAAATGAAGATGTTTTTAATATCAGCAGGTGTGAGAGAACACAGCTCGGTCAGAACAGGGCACGTTGAAAAATGGGAGGGTTATGTTTTACATCACCCTTAGCCAATTCTCCTGGTTTCTTTTCTACTGAACCTAACAATTTAATGAAAACAGTAACAAGTAACATTTATTCAGTCATTATGTCTGCTAGTTTATATTAATTATCCTGTTTCAACTTACACAGCTGAGGTTTTATTATTACTTTCATTTTACATATGAAGTTTCTGAAGCTAGGAAAGGGTAAGTCACTGCAGTGAGGTTGAAAAACCAGTTGCTAACAATTGATTTCAATGTATAGAGACCCCATGTGTGTCAGCAGAACTGCGCTCCATAGTGTTTTCAAAAGCTGATCTTTCAAAAATAGATGGAGGCTTTTCTTCCAATGTGTCTCTGCATGGACTCCAACCTACAGTCTTTCAGTTAGCAGCTAAGTGTGTTAACTATCTATATGCACAGGGTTGGGGAAAAAAAAAAAAAAAAAAGAACACTGCCATTGAGTCGATTCCAATTCATAGTGACCCCCATTGGGTTTCCAAGGTGGTAAATCCTTACAGAAGCAGATAGCCCAGCCTTGCCTCCTAGCACACAGGGCTATAAATCAAGTAGTGGTCTTAAAGCCAAGCAGTCAGACTTCAACACCCACCTCTTTATCCACTATAAATACTTCTTGAGTGTAATAATGACCATATATCATCATTCCAATATCACCAAGTATCATGACATAATTTTTAGAGTCTCAGTTTTAACCCTACAAATAAATTGATCCTTTTTATTTTTTTTAAACCTTAAGTCCGAGATGGCTCTGTGTTTGAAAAAAGAAAGAAAAGCAAAGAAAAAGCACAACTTAAAGTGAACACCAGACAGTCAACTGTGGGTCACTGCTGTGAAGTCTGCAAATTTTTGCTGGAGAGCTTCTTCTCTTTCCATCTCATCTGCAAGGCAGCACTGCTACCACGGAACTTCTATTCTTAGCAGCTGCACACTGTGACCCCCTGCTCATTCTCCATTTCCTTGTAAGAGAACAACTCTCAGTTAACTGCCAGCTTGCCTGGACTTGATATATTAATTCTCAGCTTTTTGTGTCATTCATTTCCTGCACATTTACATTTGAACAAAGACAAATCCCTTCACAGTGAAGGGTAAACAAATTTATCTGATGGCAGAGTTTTAGTTCCCAGTGGGGAAACAAGGGGTGGAACAGAGAAAAGAGGTTTTTTTTTTTTTTTTTTTACCTGAATGGCTAGTGCTCTGACCATGGTAAAGCTGGTACTGTTTAAACAACCTATTCAGATATCTAGATGAGAGATCTGCTCTTACAACCTAGAAAAGGGATTAAGATGATTGCTAGAGGATCTGGGTATAAGATCTAGGGTAGGAATCATCTATTCAATATCAGGTATCTGTGAAAAGGTAAATTTTGGATTTAGAGCTGAGGGAACTACTGATCTGGTTGTAACAGGGACTGAAAACTAAATGTTATGACACTGTCAAGTTGGACATTGTGCCAAACTGGACATTGTAATTGTGCTCATTATCTAAAATACACCCACTTGTATTCAGTCCATAAACAGAGATTGTCAGCATCATAGTTAACTGATCAAATGCTTTATGTGATAGGCACTATACAATGACCTATTGAACAATAGATAAGGCAATGTGAGTATTCTT
>NW_006921838.1:3870271-3875653 GCF_000298275.1 Orycteropus afer afer
GAATGAGCTACCTAAAATAAACACATTAGTCAGCTACCAGAGACAAACAATGTTAATATCTACAGTGAGCTACAAATTATCAATAACAACAACACATGTTGTTTCCAGGAAGATAGCAGAGTAAAGAAAATCAGACTTCTGTCCTAAAAGGTCCAGTCTTCCAATGATGACTCAGGAAAAGGCCAAACTGTTCTGGGAGGTAGAGGAGAGGGAAGTATGTTCTTCTTCCCATCTGTACTTGTATGCAAACTGACACATTAAACTTGATTTTAATAAATTAATACATATAATACATTTTGAGATCTGGCTTTTTGTTTTGTTTTGTTTTAATCTTACATTCATCTTATTTAGAATATAAAATATGAGCATACAAATGATTGTCCTAGGAAACTGAAAAAGAATTGATTCATTTGAATGATAGTATTAGCAAGGAATATTGAATATACTATGAACTGCCAGAAAAATGAACAAATCTGTCTTGGTAGAGAGGACAGCCAGAATTCTTAGCAGTGAGGATGGCAAGAGTTCATCTCATTTACTTTGGACATGTTATCAGGAGGGGGGCAATCCTTAGAGAAGTATATCATGCTTGGTAAAGTATAGGGTTGCAGAAGAAGAGAAAGACCCTCAATGAGATGGAATGACACAGTGGCTGCAGTAATGGGTTCAAAATAGCAATGATTGTGAGGATGAGACAAGACTGGGCAATGTTTAGTTCTGTTGCATATAGGGGTCACTCTGAGTCAGAAATGAGTTGTGGCACTCAACAACAACAACACTCATGGTCACACTAACCATCCTTCTCCTTAGTAAGGACAAGGGACTAACTGGGTAATTTAATAATTTGAAATTTGAACCAAGAGAAAAACACTTAGTGATCATAATTTCCAATATTTTTATTTTAAAGATGGGAAAACATACAATTAAATGACCTACCCAAGATTTTAATTCTAGCTAGTAGCAGAATTCAAATTTGAAATTCAAAATACAGCCAATTATTAGGCTTTGTTAATTCTAGCTTCTACCACTCTTCTGCCAGTTTGTCTTACTGTGGTGGCTTGTGTGGAGCTGTGAGGTTGGAAACTATGTCACTAGTATTTTGAATACCAGCAAGGTCACTTACAGTTTACAGGTTTCAGCCAAGCTTCCAGACTAAGACAGAGTAGGCAGAAGGACCTGGAGGTCTACTTCTGAAAGTCTTTCAATGAAAATCTTATGAATAGCAGGGGAATATCTTCTGTTACAGTACTAGAAGAAAATCCCTTTAGGTTGGAAGGCACTAAAAACACAACTGGGGAAGAGGTGCCTCCTCAAAACTGAGTCAACCTTAATGACATTGATGCAATGCAGCTTTTGGGAGCTTCATTTGCTGATGTACATGACACAAATGAGAAGAAAAACTCAGCATTTCTCAAGCTGAAAGAACTGAAGAAAAATTGTAAGCATTGAGTATAATATTGAAGGATTCCATGGAAAAAATATAAAATGACATAGGAAGCATGAAAGGTAGAGGGAGAAAATACACAGTTACTGCACCAACAAGAATTGTTGATGCTCCACCATTTCAGGAGATAGTGTATGATGAAGAATTGATGGTATTTAAGGATGAAGTCCAAGCTGCACTAAAGGAATTGGCAAAAAACAAGGTACAAGGAATTGACAGAATAGCAATTAAGATGTTTCAACAAATATATACTCACTTACCTATGCCAAGAAATTTGGAAGACAGTTACTCAGCCAATTGACTAGAAGAGATCCATATTTGTGCTTATTCCAAAGAAGGTGATCCAACAGAATGTGAAAATTATGGAACAATGTCATCAGTATAACATGCAAGTAAAATCCTTTTGAAGACAATTCAAAAACTGTTGCATTGAGCACATTGATAGGGAACTGCCAGAAGTTCAAGGTGAATTCAGAAGACAATGTGGAATAAGGGATGTCGTTACTGATATCAGATGGATCTTTACTGAGAGCAGAATATACAAGAAAGATGTTTACCATTTTATTCACTGTATAAAGTCATTCAATTGTGTGTATCATAACCAATTATGGATAACATTGCAAAGAATGAGAATTCCAGAACACTTAGTTGTGCTCACTTGGAAACACTACATAAAACAAGAGTCATTTGTTTCAGCAGAACAAGAGGATACTTCATGGCTTAAAATAATGACAGATGTGCATCAGGGTTGAATAACTTCACCATATTTATTCAATTTGTATGTGGAACAAATAATCTGAGGAGCTGGACTATATGAAGAAAAATGCAGCATCAGGACTGAAGGAAGTCTCTTTAACGACCTGTGCTATGCAGATGACTCGAACTTGTTTCCAGAAAATAAGAGGACTTGAAGAACTTACAGGTGAAGATCAAAGACTGTAGCCTTCATTATGGACTATACTTTAACATACAGAAAACAATAATCCTTACAACTGGACCATTAACAACATCATGATAAACAGAGAAAAGTTTGAAGTTGTCATGGATCTCATTTTACTGGATCACAACCATGAAAGCAGCAATTAAGAAATTAAATGCCATATTGCAATGGGCAAATCCCCAGCAAAACTCCTCTTTCAAGTGTTAAAAAGGGAAGGTGTCATCTTGAGGAGAAAGGTGACCCTTACTCAACCCATGGTGTCTTCAATTGCCTTATATACATGTGAAAACTGAACGAGTAAGAAACACAAAAGAAGAATTGATGTATTTGAATTATAGTGTTGGCAAACAATACAAAATATTCCATGGTTTCCAGAATATGACACTTATCTGTGTTGGAAGAAGTACAACCAGAATTTTCCTTAGAAGCGAGGATGGTGAGACTTCGTCTCAGGTTGTTTGGGTATGTTATCAGGAGGGATTGGTCCTTGGGGAAAAATATCATGCTTGGTAAAGTTGTTGTTGTTGTTGTTATGTGCCGTCGAGTCAGACCCGACTCATAGCGACCCCTCCTTGGGTTTCCGAGGCAGTGTCACTACGGAAGTAGATTGCCCAACCTTCCTTCCAAGGAGTGGCTGGTGAGTTTGAAAGTCAGAGATAAAGAGGAAGACCTTTAATGGGATGGATTGAAACAACGGCTGCAACACTGGGATGAAACATAGCAACGATTGTGAGGGTGGCACAAGACCAGGCAGTGTTTAATTTTCTTGTACATAGGTTCACTATGCGTTTGTACCAACTAGATGGCACCTAACAACAAAAACTCCAACTTCATTTTTCCTCCCATCAGCTCTATTCACACTGCCAATCATCTACCTTATGCCTTCATTCCCTTTTGCCTTCCACACCGTAGCATATTCCAATCTTAACTCCTGACAACCCACTGCCTATTCTCCAGTTTCCTTCCATGAATCCAAGTACTTTTCCTCAATCACATATCTACCCTTGAGACTCCAGCAGGTGCAAACACTTGAACAACTTCCCTAAGCACTCAGAATGTAATCAACATTATTTAACATGACATTCATGTCCTTCCCACTGAATACCGCTAACTTCTTCATCAGCACTCTCCCATTCCTCCACCTCTTCAGAGTTACTGAACTACATACACTTCCCCCAGGAGCCAGATCTCTTGCTCTTCAGCTTTTCACCTCGTCTTTGAGACACTGGATGATACAAACAATTAGCATGTTCTATTGCTCATCAAATGATTGGAGGTTCAAGTTCACCCAGAAATGCCTTGGAAGAAAGGCCTGGTGGTCTATTTCCAAAAAATCAACCACTGAAAACCCTATGGAACAGACTTCTACTCTGACACACAGTGGGTCACCATGAGTCAAAATTGATTTGACAGCAATTTATTATTATTGTTGTTGTTATTAGTTGCTCTTTTTGCCTGGGTGCTTCTTTCTCCCTTAGTTGGAGTTTACATTTTCAGGTTCAGAAATTTCTTTCTCTTTGCCTTTTGTCTGGTTTAGGGTTTCCCCTTGTGCTCCTATATATTTCGCTTATATCATTCATTACTTTTGAGTGTAATAGCTGCTTTGATTCTTTCTTTTTACTCTGGACTGTCAGCGCCTTGAGGATATAAGTCATGTCTTATGTCTCCAAGGCCTAGAACAAAGCCTGACACCAAGTTAAAGTTCAATAACTCTTTTCAATGAAATGTCCAACTACCAATTCCCAGACCTGTAATATTTCTAGTATTCCTCCATATCTCCCTAGCACTTAATTATCACTATTTGCCTCACATGGATTAGTCACAGCTCATCAATTATATGATAAGCAACTTGAGGGAAAGATAGTGTTTTACTCATCTTTTTTATCTTCTTTAAGGGCAAGGATATAAGAGGCAGCTGAGTATTGCTAAAGCAAGTTCTGGGAAAAAAAAAAAATTTAAGCCAAGAACTAATTCCTTTATATAAAATGTTAGGTTGACATAAAATAGAAAAAGAAAAGAGAGAGCTGCTCTGGTTTAATGGGGACTGGGGTTCGCCCTCCTCATCTCCAGCTGTCCCAGAAGCCTCATCTCTAAAGCTGCATTTTCCAAATTTTGGGTCACAATCCACTAGTGGAGAGTGATATTCATTTATGGAGTCACCACCTACATGTATGAAATGAAAAAGAAAAGATTAGGTTTCATCACATGAGGTAAGAATAGGTATTGCTATATGAAACTATTATTTTGTTATTATTATATGTGAAAATTTATTTTTTATTGTGTGTCCAAAAAAAAAAGAAGGAAAGAAAGCCATTACTCTAAAGTGTTTGTTGGAACACCAGAAGAAATATCTGATGTGGTACAATTGTTCCAAACTTCAGTGCACATCAGGAACACCTGACGGGTTTGTGAAAGTACAGAACCCCCACAGCCCACTGTGGTCCATTCTGATTCCTTAGGTTTAGGGTGAACCCAGGCAATTCCATTTTTAGCAAGATTCCTAAGTCAAAGTGAAGTACATGCAAACTCGAAAACCATTGAAATATTGGAAAGGACACATACAGGGCCAGAGTCATGGAGCTGGAAAGAAATCAGGGCTTTGAACCACTTCTTTCTGGTTCAACCCCCTGCTGAGAATTTGCATTTCCACTCCAGATAAACTGATCAGAATGTACATTTCAACAATACCACCAGGTCATTTTTAGGTATACAAGAATCACCTGAGGAATAAACTGCTTTCAAGCCCATGAAGAAACCAATGCTTGGAAATCCACTCTCAGTTAAGACATCCTTGATCTGGGGTAACTTAAGGCACTGTAAGGTGCTGTTTCTGATTCTGTGTAGCTTCCACTCTTCACTTTGATTCTTGTCACCCACGAACCAATCAGTTGCCATCGTGTTGACTGTGACTTATGAAAACCCTATGTGTTTCTGAGTAGAGCTTAACTGTGCTGCATAGGGATTTCAAGGGCTGAATTTTCACAATTAGATCACTAGG
>NW_006921838.1:3885408-3889377 GCF_000298275.1 Orycteropus afer afer
TAGTAGTTTTATAATGGACAAAAACAAAGAAACTAAAAAACAGAAAACAGAAAAAAAAAAAGTTGGGAAATGGTGGCGCAGGGCACGCAGGCTTCGTCAGAGAACGCAGAATGAGATGGAATTCCTGCTAACCCAGAAGGTGGGTGGGAGTGAGGGATGGCCACACCTCCATTCACCAAGAGGATATGGGGTATAAAAGTAACAAGGGGAATGTCGCACTTTTCCAGTCATCTGTGTCAGGATTGTCCCGCAGTTCTCAGCACATGGAGCCTGTTCTTAAGTCCCTGGAATGTGGGAGAATGCTGTTGTTTTAAATATCCAAAACTGTCAAACCACTTGTAAACATTCAAAATGGCTGCACCCTCTGGACAGGCAAAAGTCCACAGCTCAGCCTGCCTTCTTCTTCGCTGCTTGCACTTTTATTCTCCAGCCACCAGAGCAGTCCTCCCTGCAGTCCCTGGCTGGCAGGGTTGATTTTTAGGTTAATTCTCAGGTCCTACCACCACTCGGCAATATCCAAGCTGTCTGTGCCATCAGGATTGCTGCCAGACCACAGCTCTGTATGTCTCCTTTTTTGGTGTTTTCATGCGAATTCTTCTGTTAGTTGGAGTTTAGTCCACTTCTATATCCTTCCCTTCATGAATCAGGGGTCAGGATTATCTTCTGTGTCTGTGTTAATTGGTTCCCCTTTTCTTTGTTGAAGAGGGTCTGTGCAGTCTTTCTGCCTATTCTGCCATCTTACCAGAACTCTGTATCATTTCAATTCTTAACGTAGAAAATAATAGGTTTGACAGAATAAGAAAAGAATGAACATTGCCATAAACAAACAGTTCTCTAAAGTAGTGCTCAGACATAGCTCAAGTCACAATTGGCTCTCAGGCAGATCAATAGTAAAATACTGATGCTTGTTGGCACTAATATTTATGTACATTTTAAAGTAGAATTAATCATATCTCTGTGAAAACAGTACTCTCATTTACACTTACATAAGCTATTGGTTAAAGCTTTGGGCTACTAACCAAAAGGTGGGCAGTTCAAACTCCCAGGCATTTTGAACCCACCATGTGTTTTGAACCCACCAGCTGCTTGACAGGAAAAAGATGAGGCAGTCTGCTCCTGTAAAGATTTATAGCCTTGCAAAGCCTATGGGGCAGGTCTACTTTGTCCTATAGGACCACTATGAAATGGAATTGACTCAATGACAGTGGGGTGTGCTTGGGAGATCTAAAGTTGAAGAGAAAGGGCTGGTGGACTTACAGCTAGTTTGACAAGGAATTCCAAAGACCCTCATGGGACTGTGCCATTCATTATCATCTATCATGGGTTTTCCCACAGAAGAATGTGGAGCAGTGCTGCAGTAAGTGACTACCCCTCACTTTACCCTACACTCACCAACGCTCAGGCACTCTTTCTTCAATACACAGCAGTTAGAAACAGTATAGCAGCAGAGAGAAATACATTTAATGTGGACTCCCTACAGACTCCCTACAGAAGGCATTTTCCCTAGTGGCTTTTCAAACAAGATTAGGAGTAATTTTTAAGAGTCAACAATGCAATAATACCATGTTCGCCCAAAGAGTCAGTGGATTACACCAACAAGCATTTAATTTTCTCTTTCAGAAGACTCTGAGTTAGTTGGGGTGGATTTGCTTCAGGCTAAAGGGGAATTTTTGCTGAAAAACATTTTATTATCTATCACAGAAAGTATAGTCGTTTGTTAACTAACAGGAAATCCACTCTTGAGTATATAACTAGAAAGAATATTTTTTAATAACTTGGCATAGAAGATTATATAATTTGGAGCTGAATGGATAAACTGAAGCTTATAATGTTGCTTATCTGTAAAATTGAGATAAATTATAGTTAGTTAAGATAATTAATAGCTTCTATTTTACCAACAGGATAGTAGTAGGCCATGAAACACAAAGCACTTAGTATCCCATTCAATTATTGATTCCACCGTTAAACATTATAAATGTATGTAGACCAATGTATACTGACTACCGAGAAGCAAAATTGTGTAGGAAAAGCCAATGGGTATTGATGCTGGATGTGAGAAGAATTATAGATGTTGTAATTACTACTTAAATATAAGATATCATTCTTAATAATAGTCATAGAGCAGGGAAAAAAAATATTGGCAATGGAATAAGATACATCAAGATTTAAATCAGGGTTCAAGAACTTTCTGTACATGTGAACTTGGAAACATATTTTAAACACATTAAAGTTCATCTCATCTTTAGATATTGCTAAGAATTTGGGAGGAAGAGGGGCAAGAAGTCACATTATTTTCTTCCCTATCTGAAGATTGAAATCCAATGAAAGAATATAGAAAGAAGCTGGAATGTAAAGATGAAAATGTAGCTTTGTTACTGAGAGCTGACGGGAAGAGCCATTTTAAGGAAGATTTGTTAACATTTCACCCCTGAGTGAGACAGATTAATTTACTAAGTCATAATTAAACAACTTTAACAAGTAACCAGTTCATAAAGTCCAATTCAACTCATGGTGACCCCATGTGTGTCAAAGCATAAATGGGTTCCATAGAGTTTTCAGTGGCTAATTTTTCAGAGATAGATCATCAGACCTTTCCCCCCAGATGCCTCCCAGTTGACTTCAATTTCCAACCTTGTGGTTAACAGCCAAGGGCATTAATCATTTGCAGTACCCAGAGACTCCTTCATGTACCAGGTAAATCCACACAGGAGCAGTGGTACTAGGGATAGCTGTTGTTACTAGCTACCATTTAGGTGTCTTCTGACTCATGATGACCCCATGATCCGTAGGGTTTTCACTGATCAATTGTTTGGAAGTAGATCACCAATTCTTTTTCTTAGTCTGTCTTAGTCTAGAAGTTCCACTGACACATGTTCAACATCATAGCAACATGCAAAATACCACTGACTGATGAATGGTGGCTACTCTTGAAGGTCATTGGCTGGCAAGTGAACCTGGGTCTTACCCACGGAAGGCAGAACTCCACCACTGAACCATAATTTTGCTGCTCCTCTGTTGCACTGTCATGGTACTACTGGTGGACAACCCTCTTCATGCCCCAAAAATCTCAGAATATACTTCGTAACAGCACATTACTTAACTCCAATGCTGTGCTGCAGCCTGGGCTAAAATATTAACACTCGATTCCATTTCCCATTTCAGAATATGCCCAGCCAAGATGTCCAATACATCACCCCAAAGGTTAGTCCATGACTTTAAGTGACTCTATAAATGAACTCCAATAAAATAATGGCAGCAAAATAAAAATTCCCTAAATTGAATATAACCTCTGTCATTCATCCAATTTCCAGGGACACTAGAAACAATCTGTACCATGGTCTGAGTAAATTAAATCCCACATGTTTTATAGTGCTTCCCAATTTATTTATTACCCAGTCTCAGATAAGATGCTCACTCAAATTTCTGAGTAAGGTTCACTCCTTCCAGGGATGCAACACGGACTTTTTTCACTGCAATAGGTGCAAGTCCCTTAAGCAAACCAAACTCACCATCATCGATTTAAATCTGACTCATAGCAACACATGCCTTGGGTTTCCAAGGCAGTATCTCCAAGTATTTCCAAGGCAGAGGAGTGACTGGTGGGTTTGAACCATGAGCCTTCTGGTTAGCAGTTAAAAGTCTTAGGCACTCCCTACCATGGAGTTAATTCCACTCATAGCAACCCCTCTTTGGGTTTCTGAGGCGGTATCTCTAAGGAAGTAGATTGCCAAGTCTTCCTTCCAAGGATAGGCTGGTGGCTTTGAACCATGAGCCTTCTGGTTAGCAGCCAAATGCCTTAGGCACTATGCCACCAGAGCTCTTCTTATATACAATGTTGTTGTTGTTCCTATTTGCCGTGGAGTCGGAGCCAACTCATAGTGACCCCTTCTTGGGTTTCTAAGACAGTATCACTACGGAAGTAGATTGCCCAACCTTCCTTCTGAGGAGTGGCTGGTGGGTTTGAACTAC
>NW_006921838.1:3896622-3898044 GCF_000298275.1 Orycteropus afer afer
AAAAAAAAAAAAAAAAAGAACATGTCCAACTACATATCTTTATGATCTTCTTTAGTGACTTATTGGTCACTGGACTTGGAATGAAAATCCATGAGTCTGGTTTTCTAAATTCAAACCCAAAAGATCAATAACCTGTTTATAATAAAGGTCTTAATTTCTTTGTATAAAATTTACCATCTTCCTGTGAGTAAAATCACAGTCTAGAATTCTGATGGGTTAAGTCATATTAAAAGATTATGTAATTAACCTACCTGGAGAAAAATTGGGACCACTTGTTGGGGGCTTAAACCTTGAGTCATGACATGCCACATAAATCAAAGTGCTTTGTCTCTCTCCAGTTCTTTCTATTGGCTCTAAATGCATTTCAAAATAAAATAAAACAAAAAGGAACAACTCTTGGGACACTGGATCTAATTTTGCGTACCATGCCTAGCAGGGCCGATTCCAGTGCTCTGTGGATGCCAGTTTCCTTTGTAATGTCGAATTCCAGCTTGCAGACTATTTGATTAATAAGCAAATAAAACAGCAAAACATTGTGCAGTCCTCCCATACCAAGAGGCCTATACACTCAAATTCTACCTCTGTGAAATAATTTTGTCCAGTATTAACAGTCACCTTCTCCTCTTTATGTCAGCTCCATCCTTGCTTTGCTCAGGTCACTTCTATCTGCTCCTGCCCAAGCTGATCAGTGTTAGCTGTAGCAGCCCCTTCTCTCAGGTCTTGCTGCTTCTCACTCCCGCCCAAGCCGCATTGTTGTTGTTGTTGTTGTTATGTGCTGTGGAGTCAAACTCGACTCATAGCGACCCCTCCTTGTGTTTCCAAGGCAGTATCACTACGGAAGTAGAGTGCCCCATCTTCCTTCTGTGGAGTGGCTGGTGGGTTTGAACTGCCAGGCTTCTAGTTAGCAGTCAAGTGCCTTAGGCATTATGCTACCAGAGCTCGCCCAAGTGGCATGGTCTCCAATTAACAATAACTGCATCTGTAAAAATTAGACATGATTAGCAACTGTGACCTGGCAAAATGTGTGGTCTTGTGTTGCTCGTGCCTACTAAGGCCTAATCAAGATTAAAGCCACCAATCTATATGGCAACACAATCTTTGATATCTACATGGCATTTTGCTCCTCAAATACCAATTTTTCAAGGCTGCAGACTAAGGCCCAAGATGTTGGTGCATTTTGGAAAACAATAAATAATACTCTGCTCTTCCCCTTCTCAGAATTATTTAAGTTAGGACACGAGGAATATGTTATCCATGTAGAATGATGGAGTTAAAACTATCAGTTTTATTACTGATAAAGCTGAATGGGTGTGTGTTTAGATATGCAATAACAATAGGCTTCCAGAACCACTGGGCTTAATATATGCAGCCACTAACACCAAAAGACAAACTTAAAACCTGAAAACCAAACTCACTGCAATC
>NW_006921838.1:3898228-3899228 GCF_000298275.1 Orycteropus afer afer
ACCGGTTCAAACCCATCAGCCACTCCTCGGAAGGAAGGTTGGGCAAATCTACTTCCATAGTGATACTGTCTCAGAAACCCAAGGAGGGGTCGCTATGAGTCAGGGCTGACTCGACGGCACATAACAACAACAACAACAACAATGTAAGTTTGGTTGCTAGACCAAACAAACAAATAGCATCTACTCTCAACTGTCCATGTTAGAAAAACTCTGCAGGTAGATCCAAAGGGGAAAGTCAGAGGAAGTTAAACTACGCTTGCTCACTTCTCACTCTCAAATATCAGTTAGAGAAGTCACCTCTCCTCTTTGGGGAGCACCGGGGAGAACGAGGGAGTGAAGAGAAGCTAGAAATATTCTAACAATTTTCTTTCCTGGTGTTAGGATAGAAAGTCTCTCCCATCTAATGTTGTTGTTAGGTGCGGTCACATCAGTTCTGACTCATAGTGACTGATAGTTGGAGCTGTGTGTCAACTTGGCAGTTGTACATACCTTCTTAACCAATATAATCTCTAAATAAGGACAATTATAGAGTCATATTTGTGCCTAACATGATACTCTAACACACATACAACCAAAATGCATTAACTTTATTTACATTTCACAGTTCATAACAGAAGGAAACAAAAATATCTGATGCACATGTACGATGAAGAAATATAACAATCACAGTCCTTGTTTCTGCAGCTGGTCACGTGGTTGTAGCTGATATTCAGAACTACCTTATTCCACCACCCATTCTGTATTTCCCTTGCCCTCAGCAAGCACCTCAGCTGGTTGTGGTTCTTTGCTGGTAGGGTGACCCAAACCTTCATATCAGAATTAGGTTGCTGTAATTTTCCATTGACTTTAATCACAGGGCATGGTAGTACTATGAGACTTTCTAAAGAATCTCCTGTATTCCAGACATATTCTTCTTTACTTCCATTATGTAAAGCCAACCCAATTTCCCCTTGGTAATCAGGATCTATCACACTAGATAGTACAGTAATGCCCTTTTTTT
>NW_006921838.1:3899803-3900558 GCF_000298275.1 Orycteropus afer afer
TATGTTATCCATGAACTTGTATTACCATTTCTTATGTTTCCGTGGGGATTTCCATTAGAGTACCACCACTGGTTTTCTTTCTTCATCCTCACTGTTCTCTACCTGAGGGTAGTGACCTGTCTGATGGCTTACTGTGTAAGATTCAAATGGCTTGAAGAAGTCATCTTCTTCTTCCCTGTATCTTTTCTCTTTGGATATTTGCATACTCATCTTTGTTCTGTGAAATAGGTGTGCCCTTTGGGGAAATAAGTTCCATCCAAGTGGGGTATCTTTGCAGACACCATTGACTGCCTCTAAGTCACACTCTCCAACAACTTCATTAGCAACAAAGATGGTATTTGTATCTCTATTTGCCAGTCTTCTGTGTCTGTCTCTCACTTGCTTCTGAACTTAAACCCAAACCAAACCCACTGTACTGAGTCAACTCTGATTATAGCGACCTATAGGACAGACTAGAATTTCTCCCACAGGTTTTCATACTGTAAATCTTTACAGGAGACTGCCTCATCCTTCTCCTGCAGAGTGGCTGGTGGGTTTGAACCACCAACTTTTGGTTAGCAGCCAAATACTTTGATCACTGTGTCAGCAGACCTCCAGGCTTCTAAACTTAGGTGGGGAAAAGAGAGATATTGTTTATCCAGACCCTTCAAACCCCAACAGTAATGTAGAGAAAGTATGTGGCAGTGTTTGGCATGAGGAGGACAATAAATCTAAGTTCTCTTCCGTTTTAAACTGAGTTATCTATCATACACATT
>NW_006921838.1:3901243-3931310 GCF_000298275.1 Orycteropus afer afer
AAAAAAAAAAAAAAAAAAACCTTGTTGAGTGTAGATAAAGTTTATGACATTCTAGTATTTTCTAGGTCATCTTTTGAAGTAAATTGACAGAAAAATCACTGTATAGAAAACTGTAGGCTTAGGAAGGCAGTACCTTGCCTAGTACCCACCATTCCCAATTCCCTAATCATGATGGACATCACTAATTGATCTTGGAAATCTGACTGAGCTTGGGCATGGCCACAGAATTGCTCTCCGGGTTACGCTTTGATTGGGTATTCCAATAGCTCAGAGTCGGCACAGGACATTCATCTACTTTGCGATCACTATTCTGGGCCCACAAAGAGGCCTGGGAAGGTTCATACATAAATATGTATACTTTCTTTTGAAGTAATAAAGTACATTTGTGAAACTCCATTATACTTTTAGTATAATCATCCCAAGAAACAGGATGATGGATAATAAACTTTCTGAAGATGATGAACCCACAGATGTCCAGATGAATCCTGCCGCATATCATATTCCAGAAACTAACAAAGAAAGGGGCCATAGACATGAAAAAGAAGAAGGTTCAGATAGGAGAGAGAAAACAACTATGTAATGTTTTAGAGTAATCTCCCCTGCTGCTCTATTAAATATTTGTTGTTGTTGTTATGTGCCATCGAATAGGACTCGACTCATAGTGACCTCTCCATGGGTTTCCGAGGCAGTGTCACTGTGGAAGTAGATTGTTTAACCTTCCTTCCAAGGAGTGGCTGGTGGGTTTGAACCTCCAGCCTTCTGGTTAGCAGTCAGGTGCCTTAGGCACTCCGCTACCAGAGATCCCAAAGAGACAGACAGCCAGCTACCTGGTGGGGCAGCGGCTGGTGGATTTGAACCACCAGCCTTGGGTGTGGCAGATGACTGCCTTAGGCCTGAGGCCATCCCCAAGGCCTGGTATTAAATATTTAGTAGACAAAAAGTACAGTCCTCTTAAAAAGTTTTAGAGAAAAATGCAAAGCAACAATCAAAAATAGGTAACTTCAATCAGAAGTACACCAATCACTAATTCATATCTAGAAATGAACATGGACACAAAATGAAAAATCCACCAACATCATTTTAAAAAATGCACCGATTTGGACAGAAACTCCTCTATCGGGGATATTGGAGTTGTTATACTTCATGATTTGCCCTTTTCATTCTCTTCCAAAGTAACCATAAACAGGATTACCATATATATATATTTTTTTCAAATAGTGCACCCACATAAATATCACAGACACACAAGTAACAGGAAGGAAGGAGGAAATTATGTAAAAGAAAAATTCTGGTCATAGCTTGCCCATGCTTGCGGTGCTTGTCTGTTAACACTTCCTGAGGTGAATTTCAGCCCATTCACCCTCATTCAAAATCTGAAAATGTTACTTTTGATCATATTTGTATAATCAATGTAGAATCATGGATGGAATTCCCTATACCTGGTAATCAGAAAATAAACAACGGAACTTGTATACTTGCTCTGGGCAGTCTGTGCCTGGGTTTGAATCGTGGAGTTCCCGGTAGCCAATCTATGCCCAAGGACATGGCACCAGAGATGGGCAGAGGGCTGTGTGCACTGCTGCCGAAGCCTGAGGTGAAACAGTCCTGCCGCAGGTGCGGGACGTCCGCAGCGCTCGCCTGGGTTCTGTGATGCTGACTCACCATGACGCTGGGCGGCAGGCTAGTATGAGTGGGAGCGCACTGCCTCGGCCCCCCAGGGTCTCCAGGTGGACAGACTCATTTTGGCGAGGACCCTTCTGTGCGCGTGGCTCTCATGCCTGCCTTGAGGTGTCTGTGTGGGTGGGAGATTCAAATGGTCTGAGCATGGCAGCCGACCAGCTGGAATGGTAGGGCAGAAAACACATGGCTCCTGTGCCCTGGCCTGGCCTGCGGAAGTGGCCTCTTCGGTCCCAGATGTACGGACCCCAAATCCTCCTGGTCTGCAGCTGGCCTCCCAGGTGAGGGCTATTTCCATGGTGAAAAAGGTTATTTCTTCTGCATTGGAGAGAGCAGTGTACAGAGTAGGGAAGGAATCCTGTGGGGGACGGGGCTGCTTTAGAAACTCAACTTGAGGACAAGCTCCTGAGAGTCTGCTGCTGGGACCCAAATCTCCATGTCTTTGGCACCAAAATGAAGACAACGTTAAGTCGGTAGGACAGTGTTTCCTCCCGCCCCTCCCACCCCCGGTAACCAACAAAGAAAGTTTCCTTCCATATATAAACCTTTCCTTGACTTTTTACAACAATGAACCAATACTATATTTTTTTAAAAAATGCATCGACCCATGTCAATTAGTTTCATGTATTTCATTGTACACAATTTATACTTCAATAAAATGTATTTAAAAATAAATAAATAAATCTGTTGGACAGGAAAAAAAGTGAAACTGAAGTGATCAAAATGTAAAAATATTGGTATAGCACACTTATGAAAATAATGTGCGGGGTTTCACGGTATGCAAAAAGTTATAATGTGTGTGTGTTATTTGCATTAAAAAATGGTAATGGTGTAATATAGCCAAGTAATATTCAAAAGATTGACCACTTTTCTCATCTCTGAAAAGCTGTTATGAATATAAGCCACAAGAATACAGAGGTCTTAGCTAAAGTAATTAGAAAGTGTAATTTAAAGATTTTCAGACAAGGAATATAAGGCCCGAGGAAGCACAGGGCAAGTGTGGCCAGCTGACCGCACAGACTCATCTGTGAAAAAATGGTCTAAGAAGAAAAACATTTTTTCTAAAATGTTGTGCATTTATAGAGTAAAATAGTAAAACAGAGATAGCAGTTGAGTTATAGAAACCTTAGTATTACATCCTGTACATTTTGACCTATGTTGTAGGTTCCATTACATGAATGCATGCTCATCCACATTCACATATATGTAGCTCTTCATACTTTACTACTCATACCATCACATGTTGTAAGTAACATGAGCCTGGAACCAAAAAGACATAGTGCAGAGTCCCAGTTCTGTCATTTATTTAGTTTGTGACTTTGGGGAAGTTAATTAAGTCTTATGTATTTTACTTTGAAGTCTTTTATGACAATTCCATTCAACACTCTTATGAAGATCCCCAGTGAATTGTTTGATCGAGAGTAATCATTTGATAAAATCATTTTCATTGCCATATTGTACCAAACAGATAAAAAAAGAAGATAGATTGACTTCATTTCATTTTCAACTTATTTCCTTCAGAAAGGAACTCATGAATGATCACATCAGGAATTCACTGCCCATAACTCAGAATTTCACCAGGCAGTGGCCACTGGGAGGTAAGGACACCTCTAGCAAAACATATCCTGATGTCCCTTGAACAGACCTTGGATAGGACAATAGGAGTTTAATTATCTGTACCTGTTTCTGACATAGACCACATAGCACAGGAAATGAGAGGTAGACTTGGAAGCCAGGTTGCCTGAGTTCAAATTTTAGCTCTACCTTCTGCTAGATGTGTAAGTTTGGGCAAATGACATAACTGCTGTGTCATATTTTTCTCATCTATAAAACTGAAGTGATGACTGTCTTGTGTGGTTGTTCTGAGGACTAAACGATGTAAGAATTAAAGTGCAAAGGCATGTTACAATACATAATCAGCACTATAGAAATGTTAGCTGCTATAGCATGTCTAAGGAGTCCGGGTGGCATAGTGGTTAAGTGCTCAGCCACTAACCAAATATTTTGGCAGTTGTAACTCATGAGCCCCTCCTTGGAGAAACACGTGGCAGTCTGCTTGCATAAAGAATTACAGCCTTGAAAAGCCTATGAGGCAGTTCTTCTCTGTGACTACAAGTAGGAATTGACTCAAGGGCAGTGAGTTTTTTTTTTTTTTTTCATTTTTGTATAGCAAGTCTTGTGCATTCGACATACATAAAATTTAGAGTAAATGTACCTCTTTCTTACAATAAAGCCCATGCTTTATAACTTCCTAGCAATGGATTTTCTAAATAGAGAAGGATTAAGTTCTCTGGAATTTATTTCATTTGTGCAGGAATATCAATACTGAGGTAGTCATAGTACATTTTCTCTCCAAAGAAAAGGCCTTTTTTTTAAATTAAAAAAAAAAAAAAAAAAGACAAAGGGGAAGAGAGAGACAGAAAACGATCCTGGCAAATGAATGTAAATTGGAAACCCTTTCCTTTGTTTAATCATTACATCCATAGATATTAAAGGTATCCTGTCACCAATCATGCCATCTTACCTCTCTTTCTCTCTGCTTCTCTGTTCAATTATAGACAGCACATTTTGTGACAGCCTACCGCATAAAAGAGAATTCATTCTGATTAGACATTGAACCCTAAGGTGTCTGGAATATGTGCAAATAACAGACGCTCCTAGGAGTCATTGGGGAACCTCTGTACCAAGGAATGGTCCCGAGGAGGCTATCCATTCCAGAACAGTGGCAGAGGCATTTATAAAACTGTCCGAGGATTGAGAACCCAAAGAAATTACTGTATGTTGGATATATAAATATATATATATATATATATATATATACACACTCATGTACACATAACAAGGATTCATGTCACCAAGGAGCTCAGAAAGGTAAGTTTCAAGTATAATGATTCTGAGTTTCTCAGACAAGCTTTTTCCAGGAGATCAGGAGAAAGGACTGAGCTCACTTTTCATGGGTCCAATAGGCATAAGATAAATTACTCAAATCTGAGGATTTCAGGTGTTAACTTATGGAAAATATCTACTTGTGACTAAGCAGTATCATGCTTTCCCTCCTCGAGGTCCCTGGCCAACCTGAACTACAAATCTCCCTAATAGCTCCTAGGAGGCCGATTGTGGCCTTATCCCATTTAATGGATAAGGACTCTATAAAATACAGGCTTATGAATCTGCCCAGAGCTAGAGGAAAATTTATGTTGGAGTTCCTCTTCAGTTTAGGCAGCTGTGTCATAGTAGAGAGAAGGGTGGAGTCTATTTAGGTTTTGAACTTGGTCAAATCTGTCTTCAGTCTTAGTTTCAATTTATTCAACTGCAAAATGATTATGCATTTGAATCACTTGTCTACTAACCAGAAGGCTGGAGGTTCAAACCCACCAGCCACTCCTCAGAAGGAAGGTTGGACAATCTACTTCCATGGTGATATTCCTTCGGAAACCCAAGGAGGGACTTGGTGGCACATGACAACAACAACAACAACAGAGGATGCATCAATATTGAGAACAGAGAGGTCATACTCTAATGACTGGTGGGCCACGTCTGACTTTGCAGCTAGTTTTACACATGGTAATATCAATTCTTTATATTCACTACATTATTCCCATATCACTTCACTGCCATCACCTCCATCTGGTTCCCATCAATTCCTTTCCCCACTCTATCATACCTGGGCTATCAGAAAGATCCACCTATACTCCATCTATTAGCTAATTGCGTACATGCCCACAAAATGTCATGGCTCACAGAACCCAAACATGCATTGAGCAAGACTTCTTGAGTTCTCTACAGTGTGGCAAAGAAAAGTTATAGCGGCAAAATGAACATAAATTGAAAGATTAGATTGATGCATTCAACTCATTCACTCCAACAGCAGTTATTTATTTAATGTCTACTATGTGTCAGGCAGGAATCCTGTGGCACAATGGTTAAGCACTCAGATGCTAACTAAAAGGTCAATAGTTCAAACCCATTACCTGCTCTGTGGGATAAAGATGTGTCAGTCTGCTGCTGTAAAGATGATAGCCTGGAAACCCTACAGAGTAGTTCTAATCTGTCCTATAGGGTTGCTATGAGTCAGAATTTGATTCAACAGCAATGGATTTTTGTGCCAGGGACTTTTCTCAGCACTGGAGATACAATAGGGAGCAAAAAATACAAAGTCCCTGGCCCTCAAGAAGCATAGCTGGTCATGTTGTAAGAAGGGACCATAGCTTTAGTGAAATAGACAAAAGCTACATAAGAAAGATAAAGAAGTAAGAATTCCGGTATGTTAGATAGCAAAAGGACCAAGAAGGAACAAAAGTAAAGCAGAGAAGGAGGACATGATGTCATGAAGGGCTATTGTTAAAATTTTAGACATGCAAGCCAAAAAAGGCCTCAAGAAGAAAGTAATATTTGAATATAGACCTAAACAAAACAGTTACCCTGCAGTTTCAGCACAAAAGTGGCCTTGTGAAGTCAGTGTTATTTCTCTATTTCACAGAGGAGGTAACTGAATCTAGGTAAGTAGGGGATTGACATATTTCTCAAAAAATAATACAGGACTTTCAATAAAATGAGAACTTCAGATAGCTATCTCCCTTATGAAGTTTAGAGTACTTACACTGAAAAAAATATTTGTTGTTTATTTGAAATTCAAATTTAACTGGGTATCTTGTATTTTATCTGACAACCCTAGTTAGGTCATTGGCCCAGGATAAATAGCTGGTGACTTGTCGGGTTGAAATATTAGTGCAGATTGTAAAGCCCATGCTCACAAGGTCCTGGTTCTTACGGAACTTATAAATAACTGAGGAAGCACAAGACACTCTTGAAAAGACAGTTTCTCATCTGAGTAAGTTCTCGTTGCAAGCCCTGGGAGGTTAAGTACAGGGTGACAGCCCATTGCAAGGGAGACAGGAGATCTAGAATGCTACCTCAGAGGATTTGGGCTCCGTAGACAGCAGCAAGTATAGTAGAAAATGGATTTTGGAAGAAAGATGATTAATTTAGTTTTGAAGAAAGTGCAGTCAGAATAATATTAAAATGTGGTAAATGGATTGGTTCTCTGGGAATATGGGTGTCACTATTTTTTTGGATGGAGTCCTGGTGGCACAGTTGGTTATGCACTCAGCTGCTAACTGAAATGTCAGCTGTTCAACACCACTGGCTGCTCCATGGGAGAAAAGATCTGCAATCTGCTCCTCTAAAGATATCAGCCTAGGAAAGCCTCTGAGGTAGTTCTACTCTGTCCTACATGGTTGCTAGAGGCAGAAATGACTCAATGGCACACAATAACATTTTTTTTGATGGACATGGGAGAAAATATCTATTATCTGAATAGGATAATATTCCAGGAAAGGAAATATTCAAGAGAGCCTACCCTTTCTCATTGGGTAGAAAGTTAATGGATAAGACAGCAATCTAATCTGTGGGTGGGAACAAGGAAAACAATTCTGTCCTGGTTTACTACCTTAGAGGACAGATTGAGATTTCACTCTTCAAGTTTCTGAGGCCAGCAAGTTACCCAAGGGAATCAAAGAGAATCTCAGTAATAATAACCAACAAACAAGAAAACCCCACTGTTGCTGAGTTGGGTTGATTCTGACTCATAGTGACCTTATAGGACAGAGTAGAATTGCCCCACAAGGCTTCTAAGGTTGTCAGTCAGAAGCAGAATGACACAGCTCTCTCCCACAGAGCAGCTGGTAAGTTAATATCACCAACCTTTGGTTAGCAGTCATGCACTTGAACCCCTGCACCACTATGGTCCTTTGAATATTAATACCACTACTGTTAAACACACATAGCACTTACTAGGTGCTATATGTTATACATTAATTCATTTAATCATCACATAACGTAGGTACCATCATTGTTGACAATTTTAAAATGAGAGCAAAACGACATAAATTAGTTAAGTATTTTGGAATTTAAATTCAGGAACTGATTTTAGAACTGGGTAAAATGTTATCATAGAGCTGTGTTGTAGAAATGCTTTTAATTCTTTTTTGTTTTTGTTTCTTGATATATATTAACTTTTGTGCTATCTAAATAGACAGTGGGGTTTTTTCGTTTGTTTGTGGAGCTGGCGGAGAATGCTGAAAGTACCATGGACTGCTAAAAGAACTAACAGATCTGTCCTGGAGGAAGTGCAGCCAGAATGCTCCTTGGAAGCAAGAATGGCCAGACTTCGTCTCACCTATTTTGGTCATGTTGTAAGAAGGGACCATTCCCTGGAGAAGGATGTCATACTTGGTAGGGTGGAGGGTCGACTAAAGAGGGGGAGGCCTTCAACGAGATGGATTGATACGGTGGCTGCAATGATGGGCTCAAGTATAGCAGGGATTGTGGGGCTGGCGTGGGATCGGGCAGTGTTTCGTTCTGCTGTGTATGGGGTTGCTGTGAGTCGGAAACGACTTGACGGCACTTAACAACAACAACAAATAGACAATTGGTGTTTTATGCTTAATTTGTGCACCATTTGAACATTTGCCATTTATTGTGCTATTATTTTCCTGGATTTCCTAATATCTTGTTTTCTGTAATTTTATTCTTTTACAATTTAAAATACCAAAATCATCTTATTTTTTTTTTTAAATTTTTGGGGCTTGTCTGGGTTCAGCTGAGTAGTTCTTTTTCATGTCTTTCACGTGGTAGCAGTCAATGGCAATCAAGACAGTCATCTGACGGTTCCTTCACTCATGTGAGACATATTGGCTGGGATGGCAAGAGAACTGGATTCTGATAGGGCATCTCTTTCCATGTGGCCTCTCCCTATGGCTAGTTTTGGCTTCCTTACAACACGATTGTCTTGGAAAAATCATCTGCTTAAAGGATGTCTGACTTACACTACAGGTACTGTTTCAAGAGAACGACTGATTCTTTATAATAAGAATAGATGAGAATAGTTTAAAAACAAAACAATAAACTTGCCCTAGGTCAGTGATAGAGGATATTTGAATTCAAGTTTATCTAACAAGATATGGAGAGAACTAGAAGAAAATTTATGCATTTAAAGGTCATCTTACTTAGTAATGGAATAAAGCATAAAAATAAATAAGACTTGCAGATTCTGTCCTTAGGGCCGTGGGCTCTGGGGTCCTGAGAATGCATTCAGCATACAGAGGCAGAGACCTAATGCACAGAGGTGTTGACCAGGAGTGCTCAAGGATGCTTAGTCATTGGGACCACATAGAAGGGCAGTTTGAGTAGGCACTGAAAACAACAATGGGTCCACATTGCAAATGCTTTGAGAGACCTGACAGGGAGCATGGATTTTACCCTGTGGGGAAGACAAAACCACTGAAGGCTTTGAGCAGGGAATCTTCCAATTGCTTAAAAATACTTGATTTAGATTAATAGCTGAACATCCTATACTAAAGATGGATTGGGGAGGCAAGTCATCAAACCCGTTCAGTGTTTTTCTTTCTATAAGATAACGTGAGCCACTTTAACCCTCTCCTAAGGAGATACATGGGAGCTCTGGTAGCATAGTGGCTAAGGCACTTGACTCCTAACCAGAAGGCTGGCGGTTCAAACCCACCAGCCACTCCTCAGAAGGAAGATGGGGCAATCTACTTCCGTAGTGATACTGCCTTGAAAACTCAAGGAGGGGTCACTATGACTCCACGGCACATAACAACAACAACAACAACAACAACTGATTGTTATGAGAGCTCTGGTGGCCTAGTGCCTAAGGCATTTGACTGCTCACCAGAAGGGTGGTGGATCAAAGCCACCAGCTACTCTACAGAAGGAAGATAGGGCAATCTACTTCCATAGTGATACTGTCTCAGAAACCCAATGAGGGGTCACTATGAGTCAGATCCAACTCAACGGCAGTGAGTTTGGTTTTTTGGAACGAGATACATATATATACACATATATAGATACAAAAAGCCACGACCTCTTTTAAATTCTCAGTGTTCTCAATTACACTTACAAAAGCAAACTTTCACATAATTAAATACCCAAAGGGCTTCTTTCTTTCCTAAGGAATCACAAAAATAGAGGTGATGGTCCTCCATGATTAATCACATGTTTCACAAGAGATGTTACTCCATGCCTTTTCTTAATGCAATGCAAAGTAGAATGGAAAACTAATTGGAAGATTTTGACAGGCCCTTTCCATCTTTCTCAATCAAGAAAGAGTAAGCAGTATTCAACATAGACTTAAACAATATCAGGGAATTTTCCTTTTTTTTTTTTTTTCCATCAGGGACATTTTAAAATTCATATTCCATTTCTAAGACTCTCACTGAAGTACTAAATTAAAAAAGAGCTCTAATTTCCCAGATGCCTCATTTCTGGGAAAACCTCTCTTCCTATGAATTGTACTAGTACTCCCCTGGCCTTGAATAGAGCTTGATTCATGTCAGAACTATCAGGAACGACAAGGTGAGTATTCCAGAAAATAAGAGGAGTAGAAGAACTCCCAGGCAGACAGACTTAGATGTGGGGTTTCTATCTGACCCAACTAAGAAATCAAATGGATCTGGGATCCAGATGAGTTATGAATTTGATGTGCAAACATAGGTAAGCATAAGTAAAGCACCTTCTACAAAATATCTTGAGTATCAGGTAGATATATGAAATATAAAAAAATGTGATTTCATTTAAGAGAACAAAGTTTTTGCACTGGGTATGTTTCAGTTACTGTTCAAATTCACTTCCTGTCACTCTCAAAGCCAGGGGCTGACTTCTTTGGACTGCTTCTGGCTGCCCTTTATGGACTAAGTCTATGTTCTGGGCTTGATCAATGAGACTCATTGTTATAATATTAGAGCATGATATGAGGGTGAATTTAAGTTATTTATTCTTCTGACTTCTTCTATGCTAAGTCACTACAAGTGGGCTTCTTCCATCTATCATAAGCTCAATACTTCTACTTCAGAGATGATGGAATAGACATACTTTTCCATGGTCTTCCCACTAACTACACTTAAAAACCTTTGATACTGTATATAAAGCCTGCATAAAAATACTCTGAAAGATGGAGGAAAGAAAGCATCAGCTAGAGAACTTGGGATTCAAGAAACAACACTGAGCTGTGTTCCCTCAGTATTCTTACTGCCTAATAGATTCCACACTTGGAGATGAAAATGTCAACAACCTGGAAAAGCCAATGGGTATAGACAGAAAAAAGCCCCTACAGGCTATTCACTTGAGGGAAGGACCAGGAAAAGGCAGCTAACAAGTTGGAGAAATTCTAGACTGTAACTACTTTACTCCAAACACCACTGAAAAGGCCGAGTGAGAAGCCTGGACTTCTACCACCATTAGGCTATAATGAGACACTCTAACAGATCTGGCAGAGTAGAGTCAGAGAAAGTACAGTAGGGAGCCAGGTGATAATGAAACTCATCAGCCCACAATGTAAGCAGACACCACATGGGTAGCTTAGACTTCTAATCCCACTCAGCAATTATAAATTGCTCTTCCCCCATACCCAGTAGGGTGTTGTTTTGGTTACCTAGTGCTGCCCTAACAGCATTATACCACAAATCAGTGGTTTGAACAAACAGGGATTTATTCTCTTACAGTTTTGGAAGCTAGAATTCCAAGGTCAAAGTACCAGGCTCTGAGGGCTGGGTGAAAGCCGCTCGACCTTCGGCTTCATCTCTGCCTCCTGCTCCTCGCTCACTGAAACTGCCGGCTTTCTCATTCAGACAGCTGCTGGCTGCTGAGGCTGACAAACCCAAGGTCAGTTGACAAGTAAAAAGACACCATCCCAATATTACCGAGCCACATGGAAGCCCCTCGATTCAAGTCCATTAAAAGTCCTAAGATTGGAAGAGCATAGCAGGCTACTGAAAGAAGAGTAGGCTACATGCAGGGTTCAAGTGTGCCAAAAAGCTAGAGACCTTCTTCAAAGCTGCTTCTTATCTACTGGAAGCAGACCACATGCTAAAACAGCTGCTCAGCTGCTCCAGTAGACTCCACCATGGAGGTGATCACCAATCTCACCAGGAGAATAACTACATGCAGCTGCCCAGCCACGCAACCAGGCCCAGCCAAGCTGACACATAGCCTTAACTACCACAGGTGGTAAAATGGGAGGTCCAGTGGAGACTTACGGAGCTCTGGTGACACAGGGCCTGAGGCAACTGACTGCTGTGCAGTTCAAACCCATCAGCCACTCCATGGAAGGAAGATGGGGCAATCTATTTCTGTAAAAATTTACTGCCTTGGAAATGGAGGTTGCTAGGAGTCCCATGGCAGTGGGTTTTGTTTGTATTTTTGGTTAGTGGAGATTCAGGACTTTCACTACTGACTGATAGTCACGGTGTCAGTGTGAGCTATGTGGAGAGTAGTAAGGTGGGACTCCTACCCCTATCAACCAAGGCAGTATTCACAGTTGCCTAGTGGGGGTACCAGAACTGTCACTTCAGGAGACATTTTAGACAATAATCACTTTACTGTAAATACCAAATTAGGAATCATGAGGAGCCACTCCTCGTATTGAGTTTCAGTGAAGGCTGAGTGAGGAACTTCTATCCCACCAGGAGGGAAAGAAGTAGCACCCTCCTCCTTTCCCATCTGTGAGTACTGTAAGACAACACCACATAAAGAAAGGTTTTAATAAGATCCACAATCTCAAAACATAGCATCTGATGTGTCTAGATTTCAACTGAAAGCTATTCATCATACCAAGATCCCCCAACTTTTCAATTTGAATGAAAAACTGCAATCAATAGACATGAACATGGAGATGACAGAGATGTTAGAATTACCTGACAAAGATGTAAAGTAGCCATCATTAAAAAAAAAAAAAAAAATGCTTCAATGGGTTTTATGAACACACTTGAAGCAAATTAAAAAGAATGGAAAATCTCAGCAAAGATACAGGGAGTCTTAGCAAACAAACAGTAGAAATAAAGAGAGCCAAGTAAAAATATCAGAACTAAAAAAAAAAAAAAAAATACAATAAATGAAATAAAAAATCTAAATGGGTGGACTTAACACCAGAAAAGGACAGAGAAACAAATCAGTGAAAGTGTACAAACAATAATAATAATAGGAATTATGTGAACAGCAGAGAGAAAATGGAATGAAAATAATAATAATAGTAACTTTGCTTCAGGAACCTCTGGAAAAAGACAAGTGTCTTTAGATTCTCTTGTGATTCAGGAGGCAAAGCAGCATGGATGAAGCACAAAGGTTCTGTTGCTAAATGGCTATAGAGTTACACTACCTGTCAGGTAACATGAACGAGTCTTTGAAAATCCC
The DNA here is from genome assembly GCF_000298275.1 of Orycteropus afer afer. NCBI lineage: Eukaryota > Metazoa > Chordata > Mammalia > Tubulidentata > Orycteropodidae > Orycteropus > Orycteropus afer. The sequence goes on from NW_006921838.1 coordinate 3,914,129, forward strand.
TGGTTAATATTGGTCTCTTCACCTAAGAACAGTGGGGGTGGGGGGGTGGGGCGGGGGAATAAATGTACATGATTTAAAAGGTCCCTTTCCCTTCTAATATATTATAGTTCCATAAAAGGACAGATAACCTAATAATTATTGGTTTTTTTCCTGTGTTTCTCTATAGCCAACTGTTTTTTAGCAAATTGGCCCTGACATGCATAGAAAAGTAAACATGAATCCTTCTCAAATTCTTGTTTCATTTGGGGTTTGTTTTTGCACATTAATATGAACAAAACTTGGGATTTGAGTAGGTTTCTTTATTCACTTATAAAAATTTACTTTAGATTTTATTTGAAATTCCAGATTTAAATAGCTAATTATAATCATAGGAGAAACTTAAATACAGTGAATATACTATTATCAAAATTCTGAAGAAAGGCTATTCCAAGTTCAGAAGTAACACAGAAAATCATAAAAGTTTGAATGTATAAATATTTAGTACTTTATTTTATGGAAACTCAAGGGAGAAACTATGCACTGAAGTCAATATGATAGAAAAAATGCCCAATATATTTATGATATAAATAGTTCATATGAGTATATAAAAAGAAGAAAATTGAAACGTTGATCCCAAAATGCAAAAGAACATAATCAGAACATTTCTGAACAAGGAAATATACTTTGTAATACAAATATGAAAAAAAAAGTGGGTAAACAAAAACAATGAAGTGGCCCCAGTTGTCATTCTTAAATTGAATTAAAGATATATATATATATACATATACATATACATATATATAGTATATAGTTTTGATGAATGTGTAGAGAACTCTGTACATTCATTGTTATTGTAAGCTGGTACCACATTTATGTAAGCAATTTAGAAATATAAATAGTCATTTCCTTTAGGCCAATAATCCCATTTATGAAATTCTTATCTAAGTATATAACCCCCAATGTGGAAAAATAATCTCATGTCATTCTATGGAAAGAACACAGTCATTTTTATTTTTTTGGCATATTTCCTTCCAGATTCTCTTTTTTAACTCATATTTTATTGCCACAGTTCATTGTACTTTTATTTCCTATACAGTATTACTTATGTCACTCAAGTCTCAAGTGTATTTTCTCCATGTTGCCTTATAACTTTTATATGCATTCTATATTATTAAAAAAAACAAAAACAAAAACAAAAAACTCCCTTTTCCATATCCTTTATCCTCTTTTCTGAATTAGAAATGTTTAAGAAAATTAGAGACCCCAGAGTTGATGCTGTTTCTGTGGTTTGGAATCTTGATTTATAATCTTCCATTTGGACCATCTTCTGTTTTTGAAGGTTTCCAAACCTAGAACACTTTTTGCAACCTCTGTCCATCCCTTGCTACTCTAATATAAAAGTGCTGTTTGGTTACTGGGGCTGCTTTATGCCCTGTGTAATGTGATAGCCTATTTAAAAGAACTGAAACTCATGGCCTGAGTAGGGAGTATTTCGTTCTTGCTTAAAGGGTTGGTACTCAGTTTGTCAGAAGGAAACACATTCCCATTGTCATCTAATATACACAGCAGAAACATTAATTTTCTGATATGATCCAGAGCCTTGAAAATGAAGAAGCAATTGTCCAAGACAATGTGTTTTTTCCTTGGGCAAACAGAGTGGTCTCCCATTAAATCTAAACACAATATCGGTACAATCTAATCAAAAGCTCTTACTCCCAGATGCCTCACAAGTGCTGACTTGCCTCAACAAGGAACACAGTGACCACCTACTTCACTTCAAGACAAGAGAAAGATGCAAAATGAAAGCAGCTTCTATTTACAAAGCATGTAAAAATTACCAGCATTTATTGAGCAGTTACTATATGTGAGGCACTGAGCTTTCCTTATGGTATTTGTTTTCTTTCTCCCTCAAAAGAAACCAAAGATGTTTATAGCATTATGCCAATGTTCTTGATAAAATTAAATAACTTATACAAAAAATGGACTAATAAATTGGTGAGACTTTGTCTCATGTACTTTGGTCATGTTATCAGGAGGAACCAGTCCTTGGAGAAGGACTTCACACTTGGTAAAGTAGAGGGTCATTGGAAAAGAGGAAGACCTTTAAGGAGATGGATTGACACAGTGGCTGCAACAATGGGATTAAACATAGCAATGATTGTGAGGATGGCGCAGAACCAGGCAGTGTTTTGTTCCATTGTATATAGGGTCGATATGAGTCAGAACCAACTCAACAACACATAACAACAATTCTAGAAATTTGCCACTTACCAAAGCATTGGTTAGCCATGGTTGGATATCAAAATATCATACTTCTAATTCCATAATAAAAAGCACTTTAGAAAATTGTGACAACAATTCACTCCTTTTTTATGCCCCTGGTTAATACATAGAGTATATTTAACCCACCATCAAGATTCTTGACAAGAACTCCACTCTTTGCATTCACCTTCCAAATGAACTTCCCCTTCACTCTCTTTTATCACTCTCCTGGAACCAGTCTTTCCCCATGCCTCAGCTTCACTAGAATGCCCTTTTAACCTATTGTGTAACTTAAATTTGCCATACAGGAGTCTCAGGTAATAGATGTGAATTGTCTGGATTCTCTTAGCTTATATCTGCTGTGCATGAAGCAATATTAGTGCTTCTAGAATTTTGGCCCCTTTAAAATACTGCTAAAAGAACTAACAGATCTGTCCTGGAGGAAGTGCAGCCAGAATGCTCCTTGGAAGCAAGAATGGCCAGACTTTTTCTCACCTATTTTGGTCATGTTGTAAGAAGGGACCATTCCCTGGAGAAGGATGTCATGCTTGGTAGGGTGGAGGGTCGACGAAAGAGGGGGAGGCCTTCAACGAGATGGATTGATACAGTGGCTGCGATGATGGGATCAAGTATAGCAGGGATTGTGGGGCTGGCGTGGGATCGGGCAGTGTTTCGTTCTGCTGTGCATAGGGTCGCTATGAGTCAGAAACAACTCGATGGCACTTAACATCGACATAACAAAATACTGTGTAACAAGTGGCTGTATATACAATTTATAGAATCAGTGCAATAACGAAAGTATTCTCTTTGCATCTCCAAGATAAGGATATGAAACCCACTTCTTCAAGTTAAAAACAGAGATACAGTGGGATATAAGAAGCACTGCACGAACTATAACATACCATAGAAATGTTAAATTATCTTTCCTTTTGAGCCAGAAGCTGTGGTATACAGGGAACCAACCCACTTACCTCCTACAAATTCTAGCCACCTGCCACTACTGCAACTATTCTTGTACTCTCTGCATTGCACCTCCTTCTACTTCCTGTGCCACTCGCCCAGGTAGGCAGGAGATCTGGAGATCAGCCCAGGCTTTATTTCAAGGAAACTGGCTCAACATGAATGTGCATATGTGGACATTTTTCCGTGTATGTCTGAAGGTCATGGAACAGAACAACATTCTATGTTTGGGATGAAAGAAGGCCCAGAACATAAAGTTCAGTTGGAAGTATAGATAATGTTAACAAATAGCATTTGGATTCAAAGACAAGTGTTGGCCCTACAGGATATCACTGTTAGCTGCTGTTGAGTCAGCCCCTGACATATGACTAACCCATGCACACACGAATGAAACACTACCCCTCCTACACCACCCCCATGATTGATTCAGGATCAGACCATTGTGATCCATGGAATTTTCACTGGCTGATTTTTTCAGAAGCAGTTGCCAGACCTTTCTTTCTGGTCCCTGGTAGTCTGGAAGCTCTAGTGAAACCTGGTCAGCATCATGGCAGCCCACAAGCCTCCAGTGACAGTCAGATGGTGGCCACACATGAGGCTCATTGGCCATGAGTCAAACATAGGTCTCCTGCACGAAGGGGAACATTCAACCTCTGACCCACCAATGTCCTCTTGGCTCTGGAGGATGAGATGATGAAATTAGGTTCCAGAAGCAGACCATGGGGCAATTCACAGAAGCAACTGGATACAGGATTATAACTGTGCTCAAACTGCAGTGGGAGAGATGGTAAATTTGTTCAATCTGGAATGTGAAACCCACACCATTCTGGGTTTACTTATACAAGAGTTGCTGATCTAGCCAGATGTACCCTAAAGGATACATGTCATAAATGTAGAAACACCAGATCCTTATGATGATTGGTGAGAAATAACAAGATTGCCTTCCTAGCCTTAGGAGAGAAACAGAATGATCTTTTTCCATCATTTGGAATAATGTGAAAACTGACTTAAAAGGTTTTTCTTTAAAACATTGCCAATGGTGTGATATAAATACATATGGTGTTTCATGGCACAATCACAATGTGGAATAATGTTGAAGAGCATGCTCGTTTCCTGAAATGGATTCTGCACAGAGCTGTCACTCATGTGGTAAAGGAGAATCACTGGTAGCTCTTTGGCAGGACTTGCAGTGGGGCTCTTTGTAAGCTGGGAATCATGTGCCATCTGTTCTCTTGGGGCTGAGCAAGACTGAAATTAAGTGACAGGAGCAGAAGCAACTAATGAGAATGATTCCATGGCTTTTCTTTCTCCAATCCAGATGTAAATCAAGGTCAAAATCTACTGGGTCCTCACATTCTCAGTCCCAGGTAGGTTTAGGGCAGCCAGGGGCCTGGACAGCCTCATCTGCTTTTCTCAGTGTGATTGACAAATATCATCATATTTCAGTGTGTAATTAATGGATAAAGTATGTGAATCATAGTAGTAATAACTAAGAAGAAATCTGAAGACAAAACCAGGCAGAACAGATGAATTTTAGCATCATCTCATATGAGGTAGCATGATGCTCTAAAAGATATAGGATCTAGAACCATTAAGACATGGGTGTATAACCATATTCCACCACAGTGAGGATGTTCAACTGGTTATCTCATTCACTTGAGTTTCTGTTTTCTTATCTGTAAAATGGACATAGTATTCTCTCTTCTTAGATTAAAAGCTAATTGCTTATCTCAGTACCTGGTGCATAGTACAAGAGAAGCTATTTCTATTCACTGCTCACAAGCTCATCATGGCCATGGCTACACATAAACACTATTTTTTCACTATTTCCTCAATGAGCTACAGAACTTATTGGGGGGGGGGAAGGAAGTGAATGAAAGAGTCTGAAGTCAGTGTTCTCATATTGAGAAAAATAATATTTGTTAGGTTTTTCAAACTGTATTGTGATTTTGGAGAAAATTTACCTAGCACCCTTATTTCGTATCGCCTTACTATCACTAAAACTAACAAGTGTCTATTATTTAGAAAGTGACTCCCTCTCCCTAGCGCCCCCCCATTCCTGGTAACTACCAAATATTGCTTTCTATATGTATAACTACTCTTGTCTTTTTAAGATAGTGAGATCATGCATGATATGTCCTTTTGTGATTGACTTATTTCACCCAGCATAATGTTCTCCAGATGATCCACATTTTAGTGTATTCTGAGAACGCATTGTTATTTTTATGGCTGCATAGTATTCCACCATGTATATGTACTAGAGTTTGCTTATGCATGCATCTGTTGGCAGGCAGTCAAGTTGTTTCCATCTTTTTGCTATCAGGAAGAATGCAATAATGTTGTTGTTAGGTGTCTGCAAGTCATCTCTGGCTCATAGCAACCCAATGTATAACAGGACAAAACACTGCCCGCTCCTGTGCCATCCTCAAAATGGTTGCTATTCTTGAGCCCATTGTTGCAGCCACTGTTGGCAATCTGTCTCATTGAGGCTCTTCCCTTTTTTGCTGATCTCCCACTTTACCAAGCATGGTGTTCTTCTCCAGGGATCAGTCTCTTCTGATAACATAACCAAAGTTGGTGAGATGAAGTCTGGCCATTCAGTCTGGTAGGCATTATGGCTGCACTTCTTCCGGGACAAATTTGTTATTTCATCTTGTAATCTATAGTATTTTCACTGTTCTTCACCAGCACCACAATTCAAAGACATCAAACCTACTTTAGTCTTCCTTATTTACTGTCCAGCTTTCACATGCCTGTGAGACAATTGAAAATACTTTGGCTTAGATTAAGTGTACCTTGGTCTTCAAAGTGACATCTTTGTTTCTTAATGCCTTAAAAAGGTCTTTTGCAGGAGATTTGCCAAGTGCAATATGACACCTGATTTCCTGACTGCAGCTTCCATGGGTGTTGATTGTGGAACCAAGTAAACTGAAATCCCTGACAACTTCAGTCTTTTCTCCATTTACCTTGATGTTGCTTATTAGTCCAGTTGTGAGGATTTTTATTTTCTTTAGGTTGAGGAATAACCCATATTGAAGCCTGTAGTCTTTGATCTTCATCAGTAAGTGCTTCAGGTTATCTTTACTTTCAGTAAGCAAGGCTATGTCATCTGTGTACGGCATGTTGTTAATGAGTCTTCCACCAATCCTTATGTCATGTTCATCTTCATATAGTCAAGTTTCTCAGATTATTTGTTCAGCAAACAAACTAAAAAGTATCGTGAAAGAGTCCAACTCTGACACACACTCTTTCTGATTTTGAACTATGCTGTATCCCATTGTTCTGCTCAAAGGACAGCCCCTTGGTCTATGTAGAGGTTCCTCATGAGCACAATTAAATGTTCTGGAATTCTCATTGTTCACAATGTTATCTTACCCATAATTTGTTATGATTCACATAGTCAAATGCCTTTGCATAGCCCATGAAAAATAGGTTAACATCTTTCTGGAATCTTTTTCTTTCAGCCAAAATCCATCTGACATCAATAATATTTCCTCATTCTATGTCCTCTTTTAAATCCAGCTTGAATTTCTAGTAGTTCCTTGTCAATATGTAGCTGCAATCACTTTTGAATTATCTTCAGAAAACTTTACCTGCATGTGATATTAATAATATTGTTATTAATAATAATTTCCACATTCTGTTTGATCATTTTTCTTTGAATGGGCACATACATGGATCTCTTCCAGCCAATTGGCCAGGCAGCTCCAAATTTCTCCAAATTTCTTGGCATAAATGAGTAAGGTGCATCCCTTTGTTGAAAGATCTCAATGGGTATTCTGTCAATTCCTGAAGCTTATTTTTTGGCCAGTGCCTTCAGTGAAGTTTGGATGTCTTCCATCAATACTATCAGTTCTTGATCATATGTTACTTCTTGAAATGATTGTCAACCAGTTCTTTTTGGTACAGTGACTCTGCGCACCTTCCTCTATCACTCAATATTTTCTCATAGAATCCCTTCAATACTGCAATTTGAGCTTGAAGTTTTCTTCAGTTCTTTCAGCTTGAGAATGAGCAAAGATGTGCATGTATCTATTTATGTTAGTGGTTTTGGTAATCTAGGGTAGACCTAGGAGTAGAATTTCTCTGTCATAGGATATTTCTACTTCTAGATTTTTTGGGGGAGCTCTGGAGGCATAGTGTCTCCGGCATTTGACTGCTAACCAGAAAGCTGGTGGTTCAAACCCAACAACCACTTCTTGGAAGGAAGGTTGGGCAATCTATTTCCGTAGTGATACTGCCTCAGAAACCCAAGGAGGGGTCACTATGAGTCAGATGCAACTTGACAGAAGTGAGAGATTTTTTGGGACACAACGTATAATTTTTTATAGTGGTTGAACAATTGACAATCCCAACAACATTTTGGTAGGGTTGCCATCTCCCTGCAACCTTGCCAACATTTGTTGTTTTCTGTTTACTCTTTATTTTTCTGTCAGTGCCAATTTGGCAGGTTTGAGATGTTATGTCATTGTAGTTTTGATTTGCATTTCTCTGACAGCTAATGATAAGCATCTTTTCATGTGCTTATTGGCTGCTTGGATGTCTTCTCTGGTGAATTGCTTGTCCTTTGCCCCATTTTTAAAATTTGTTTATTTGTCTTTTTGGTATTGTTCTTGAAACTTTCTCTATGTTTTAGAGACAAGGCCCTTATTAGATATATCCTTCCCAAAGCTTGTTTCCTAATCACCATGTCCTCTTTTTACTCTTTTGCTATTTTTTCTTTTTTCATGAGGAAAAGTATTTGAATTTTAAGATCTTCCACTTATCTAAATTATCTTGTAATGTTCATCCATGTATAGTTATGTTTGGTAATCAATTAATGAAAAAAAAAAAATGAGGTCCCATAGTTTTGACCTTATAATATCTTCCAGGAAATTTATTGTTTGGGCTTTAACCTTTAGGTCTTTGATTCATTCTGACTTTTTATATATGATATTAGGTATGGATCTTGTTTCATTTTTCTAAAAATAAATATCTCAGTTTGTCAGCACCATTCATTAATAAATGGGCTTCCCCATTGAATGGATTTTGACCCTTGTTGAAAATCAGCTGCCCATAAATGGATGGATTTATTTCTGCATTCTCAATTCTATTCCATTGATCTATGTATCTGTCATTGAACCACTACCAGGTTGTTTTAATTAATTAATTAATTAATTAATTTGGAAGTATAGTATGTTTTAAGGAGCTCTAGAGGTGCAATGGTTAAGGCATGTGGCTGGTAACAAAAAGGTCAGTGGTTTAAACCTACCAGGTGCTTTGCAGAAGAAAGATGAGGCACTCTGCTTCCATAAAGATTTACAGCCTTGGAAACCCAGTGAGGGTCACTATAAGCCAGAATTGATTCATTGGTGGTAAGTTCGGTTTTATAATATGTTTTAAGGCTGAGAATGTGAAGCCTCCTACTTTGTTCTTCATCTTTAATATCATTTTGGCTATTTGGGGTCTCTTTCCATATTAAGTTGGTGATATGTTTTTCATTTCAGTAAAGAATGTTGTTGGAATTTGGATTGAGATCACATTATATCATAGATTTCTTTAGGTAGTATTGACATTATCACAATGTTAACTTTTCCAGTCCATGATCATGGAATGATTTTCCATTTATGAAAATCACTTTTAGTTCCTTGCAGTAGTTTTTTATAGTTTTCATTGTATGGGTCTTTTACATCCATGGTTAGATGTATTCTTGGGTATGTTATCCTTCTGTAGACTACTGTAAATACAAAATAGTTTCAAAAGAGTCTGGGTGCTTGCTTAGAATGTCAACTATTGCTTCCTCCTATTTAAATATTATGGAGCTTATATATCTCAGTGAAATTTGTTTCTCCTCTGTGAAACATTTTCTGTATCCATTCTAGCCTTGTTTTGGTTCTCTAGTGTCATTCTAACAGAAAATACTTAAAATTGGGTGGGTTTAACAAACAGGGATTTATTATCTTACAGTTTAGGAGGCTAGAAGTTGAAGTTCAAAGTCTCAGCTTAGGGGGTGAATGCCCCTTGAACTTTGGCTTCAGTTCTTCCCCTTGGTCCTGGCTCACTGGAACAGGAAGCATCTCTTGACTTTAGCAGCTGCTGGCTGCTGAGGCTGACAAACCCAAGGTGAACAAGTAAAATGGCACAGTCCCAAGATTAGCAGACAACACAGCAGGCTATTGAATGAAGACTCAGCTACATGTAGGTCCAAGAGTGCCAAATCTCAAGACCTTTCTGAAAGCATCAGCTACTCAGCCACTCACAGTAGATTCAACCATGAAATTTATTACTAATCTCATCATGGGGAATAATTACATACAGCTTCCCAGCCATTCAAAACCAGGCCCAGCCAAGGTGACACACAACCTCAACTACCACAAACTTTCAGTGAATTGTTCCTTCTCTGCAGTCCGTATTGTTTGCTTATGTACATTTTATTCCTACTTCCACTTTGTTGTTTAGTAGAGTTACATTCCTGTCATCTTTCAGGGATTTCAAGCTCCTTAAGTGGCTTTTCTTATTAATATCTTTGTGGTTGTTCCTCCTCTACCTAGTGCTATGCCTGATAGCAATAATCTGCACTTATTAAAACTTACTACACTCCAGGGAATGTTCTAATTGCTTTACTTGAAAGATATTATTCACTTCTTACAACTCAATGAGATAGATATTATTATTGATCATCCTAATTTTACAGGTAAGGAAATGAAGGCTCTAGGAGGTTAAGTAAAATGCCCAAGGCCACAGCTAAACAGGTGTAGAGTCAGGCAATCTCTTTCCAGAAGCCACACTCTTAACCACTATGCTGATGACAGAGCTTGTTGATTTAGAACGCGGCCTCCACCCCTCCCTTCAGCTGCCCCCACACCCATGGACTGCAGCTGAGACCAAACAAGTAGAGTGACAGCTCAGGAACATGAGAGCACAGCAGAGGGATGTGTCTTTCAGAACTTTGTGCATCAGCAGAGGTATTTAAATTAAACTGTCATGTTCCCTCCCACACACAGTGAGAGGATTTGAGTCATCCTTTAGGAGGAGCAGCATGGGGCTGCGGGTAAACTGCCTCATGCAGCATTAATGTGGATGGCAGCTTCCATCCAAAATCTACATCTCACCACAAATCAAGGTGGCTACCGTCTGTGCTGGGAGACAAATGATGTCAAACATCTGCTGAAAAACATGACTACAGATTGTAACAAGCCCAAGCTTACAAATAAGCACAGGCACAGACACCCCAATTATCTTGGTGGCGGGAAACTTACGGCTCTCAAATGGATTTTTTCTAGTCGCAAGGAGGTTATTCTGCAAAACATCAGCCAAGACATCATCTAGGCAAGGTGATTGGGGTGCAGAGAAAGGAAGAACCAAAAAGGGCAGGGCCAGGAAGTAGCATGTGTTGAGGTCTAGGGACCAGGCATTGTGCCAAGTGTTTTACATGGATTATACTAACACTCTCCATTTATGTCATTTACAGGACACACACACATGTACACACACACATACATACAAACATATATGTTTCTGCATGGTGTAAATGGTTAACATGCTTGGCTACTCACTAAAAGGATGAAGTCTGGAATCTATGCAGAGGTGCCTTGAAAGAAAGGCCTGGTAATCTCCTTCTGAAAAACAAAGTTAATTTTTTTTTTTTTTCACTCTGACACACATGGCATCATCATGAGTTGGAGTTGACATGACTGCAACTACTTTTAACTTTACACACATACTCACAAACATATACCTTGGGGGTGCAGTTAAACATTTGGCTGATAATCCAAAGGTCAGCAGTTCAAACCCACCAGCTACTCTACAGGAGAAAGATGAGGCAGTCTGTTTTCATAAAGATTTATGGTCTTGGAAACCCTATGGGGCAGTTGTACTTTATACTATAGGGGTTGCTATGAGTCAGAATCAACTCAATTGCAATGGTGTGTGCATGTGTGTGTACATACAAATCACATTTTTCACATATAATGCACCTACATAAATAATGCATGAATACATATAATATTCACAGCACACGAAGGATACTAACGTGTGAAAGGATTGCACAATTTGAAAAAAACTATTTAATATGAATGTTATTTGTGTGAAAATATGGTGTGTGTATGTGTACATATGTATACATAAGGGTATACATTTACATATAATCCATTTTACCTATGAGGGAAGTGAAGTCCAAGAAAAGTTATGAAACTTGTCAAAGGTGAAGTTGGTCCAAACCAGAAAAGGATTCAGGCTTAAGTTCTTCCTAACTCTAAAACTTTTCTTCCTATCTCACCCCAGTATCAAGTAATAGCCTTCAAAGAAGCTTATTAAATTTTATTCATTCATTGCACAAAAATGTATTTTGTTTCTAATGTATGCCGAACACTGTTCCAGAAACTGGAAATCCAGCAGAATATAAAGTAGACCAAGTTCTTATCCTCTTGGGGGAAATAGGAAACAAATCAATATTTAACATGTTACATGGTAATAGTTGCCATGAAGAAACATAAATGCACATCTGGGTCATAGGGAGTGATAGATCATACCTTTTTTTTTTTTTTTTTTTTTGAGTGTATCTACCTGATGTAAATGTTCAGCCCATATGCTGGTCTTTTATTTGCCTGGAAGCCACAGGAGTGAGTTCAATTACAGACTTGAAGGGCAACTAGAGGGCATAGTTTCAGGGTTTTCACCAGACTCTATCAGACCAGCAACACAATTCATGCTTTTTTTTTTTTTAATTGTGATTTGAGTGAAAGTTTACAGCAAGTTCACTTTCCATACAGCAGTTTACATACACTTTGTCTCATCACATTGACTATAATTTACCCCAATGCAAAAGCTCCCCTCCCAATTCCTCTCATAGTTATCTCTTCCCTGTGTCCATCCCTCCATGCACTCCTGTCCCCCAAGATACCTCCCTGTGCATACACTGCCCTCCTATTCTCCCATGATTGTTCTCTTTAAGGAATGCATCTATCTAGTGTAAATGTTCACCTCATATGCCTGCCTTTTGTTTGGCTGGAAGCCACAGTAATGGGTTCAATTCCAGATCTGAAGGGCAGCTAGGGGCCATAGTCTTGGTGCTTCATCAGGCTCTATTAGACCAGCAAATCTGGTCCTTTTTTTTCCCCCAAAATGAGTTTGAGTTTTGTTCTACATTGTTTTCTCACTCTATCCAGGATCTCCAAGTGGTTGACAGCTGTAGCTGGGCACCATCTAGTTCTTCAGAACATACCCTCTTTAATAGGTGATCAGAGAAGGCCCTTGGCATGGTGCATTTAGCAGTGGTTGGAAGTGTGCACAGGAGTACGTGAGCCATGCTGATATCAGCAAGAATAGTATTTCAGGCAGAAGCAACAGCAAAGGCAAAAAGGGGAATTTTAAAAGGAATATATTTCAAATATTTTAATTTGTATTCTTTTAGGAAGAACAAAAGTGCTATTGAAATTGGAGCATAGTGCAAAAGGGAGAAGTGGTAATGTAAAGATAAAGAGGTGCCTGGGACCAAATAATGTAGGGTCTCTTATGCTTTACATTAGACATTGCCTTTAGTGAGCTAGGGGGTTACTGGTTTTGAGCAAAGAAGTGACTTAGTATGATTTATATTTACTTATGTTTATGTTTACTGTGTAGAGAATAAACTTTGAGGTGTCATGGGAAGAAGGATAGCCACAAATTAATACACATGTACAGTAGCCTAGGTAAGCATTGTGGTCAGATGGACCAGGATGGAGCAGCAGTGATAGTGAGAAGCGGTTAAATCTGGTATGGATTTGAGGATAGAACATGTAGGATTTAGGGAAGATTGTGTGTGGGGTGCAGGAGAAACAGCAGTAGATTTTGAACTCCTTGCTCAGGCATCTAGAAAATGAAGATTCATTACTGAGATGGGAAAAAAAAATAAAGGTGGAACAGTTTGGCAGGGGGAGTCATTTTGAGATGCCTATTACACTTCTAAATCAGGTTGGACATTATAGTAGAAATCTCACACCGAAGATACTGTGTGTGTGTGTGTGTGTGTGTGTAAATGCAGACAAATTCATTAGATGTTCTCTCTCTTTCTCTAACCTTCCATTACTTCTCATCTCATCTCGTCATGTCATCTCATCTCATCTCAAGGCTCTTGACTTTTATCCACACATTTATATTAGGTTCCTATGGAGAACTGCAAAAGAAATGTGGCCCTTGGCTTTTAAGAAAATTCGACCTTCAGAAATAAAATTAAGTAAAGAGTATTCCTTAATCCATACAAAACCCAAACCCACTGCTGTCGAGTTGGATTTGACTCATATCGACCACTCCTTGGGTTTCTGAGGCAATATCACTACGAAAGCAAATTGCCCAACCTTCCTTCTGAGAAGTGTCTAGTGGGTTTGAACTGCCAGCCTTCTGTTTGCAGCCAAATACCTTAGGCACTATGCCACCAGAGCTGATGTGGAAATACCAAACTTGCTAGTTTAGTGGGAGTAATTAAAATAAAATGATGGTAAGATAACAGATATAGAAAGATCTATGAGGAAAGAAGAAGGGTGAGTTGTCTACCAGAAAATAGAAGTAATGCTGTAAAATATGGGCAACAGCTCACATTGCGTTTTCCCTTGAAATTCATTTACCCTGAAAGATCTCCATCTTGACATGCTCTGCAGTCTTATGATATTATGCTTCTGGAAAGAGAACAGAACATTCCATCAGTGACTTTTAGTACCAGGAAAAAAAAAGATGAAGAACCCAAATTGATACCTGGTCAAAGGAAAGAAAAATGGCCTTACCAGGCTCTGAATAAATCATAGATACACAAGAAAATCCAGCATAGAATTTGGTTTAATTCTAAAATATATCTCACATCAATTAGAGACAGACAAGCAAGTCCTTTTTGGGGCATGGTAAGGAAAAAAAAGAGACTCAGAATGATAATCTGTGCTGTGGATAGCAAAAAGTAAAGGAGGGAGGGAAGAAAGGAAGAAAGGGAGGAAAGAAAAAGAAAGGATGGAGGGAGGGAAAACACATCATACGATGCAGAACTGCTGGTAATTTTTGTTTGTCCTGGAGAAGAAAGGACATAACAACATAGTTCAGACATGGGCCTTCAAGTGGAAGAAATAGAGACTGCTCTATAGCTTCAGAGGGCAGACTCACAATTTGGCTGAGCTAAGGCTCCAGGCATCCAGGCTCTTCCCCTTTCTAACTGGAACAACTGGAACAAGTTTCCATATCTTACTGTCCTAGCTATGCCTTCTGTAAAATGGGAATCATTATAATTATTTATTTCACTTACATTAAAGTATCGTTGATGGTTAAAAATGGTAACTTTGATAAATTTAATGAATGGACCAAAGCTCAGGAAATTAGTCCTGGTTTGGAGCTGGATCATAGTACTAGAGACAGTAGAATACTAATCTGTACTTGTTTCAGACTCATACTGGCACTGACGGTGGTCAATACAGCATGTGAAATAGGTATCTGTGGTGGAGTGAATTACTTGGTATGACATTTCTACCCACAGACCCTACCAGATTACTGGGTGGGACCATGCAAATAAGGTGTGTAGAAGTCCAATGTTCAGATTGGTTAGTTTTGTCACTCTGCCAGGCTTAAAATGAGCCTTCCTAGAGATAGAGAAGGGGGTGTCACTGTCATCAAGAGGGAAGAGCTAAAGGTGAAGGAGAGTGCATCCTTGGACCTGAGATCCCCACACTGGACCTCCTTGGCAGAGACAACCAGCAGAAAGACATCTGGCAGAGAGACTGTTGCAAGTGGAACAAAGAGGTATGGGACAGAACGGCTCTGAGTCTCATGGTCCACAGAGCTAGAAGCTGAGTGCCCTTGGGCAGGAGGCTTGCTCGCGGGAGTGAGGTGCACCTAAGTGTAGCTATCAGCAGAGATAAAAGAGCTTTTTAACACTTGCCTAATCAGGGCAGAGGAGCTCTGGTAGCGTAGTGCCTAAGGCACTTGACTGCTAACCAGTAGGCTGGCGGTTCAAACCCACCATTCACTCCTTGGAAGGAAAGTTAGGCAACCTACTTCCATAGTGACACTGCCTCAGAAACCCAAGGAGGGGTAGACAGCACCTAACAACAACAACAATAATCAAGGCAGAGGCCAGGCTGAGAGGCCAAGAGCTAGAGAGGTGTGCCTGAGGGCACAGCAGAGGGAAAAATGTCCTGATCAAAGAATTGTATCCTGAGTGCATTCCTGAACTTGAATAGTAGCCTGTTACTTATCTACTAAATCCCATAATCATAAGTATTGTCTATGAGTTTTGTGTGGCCATTGCAATGAATTATTGAACTCAGCAGAGAAGTAGTGAATGCCATGGGAGGGACTGTTGGGGACCAAGAAAAAGATCCCAAAAGAACATGATTGCAAGGCACACACTCTAATTACAGTGAAGAGATGACAAGGCCTCTCTTTGGAATGAGTGTTTGCTCCTAGAGATGGCAAGACCTCTCTGTGGTTGAATATTGCTTTAAGAGATGGCAAGGTCTCTCTCACTGTTAAATACTTAATTGGCAAAACATCAAAGTGTTAAACTTAGATGTTATTCTTCATGTATTTTATCTTATAGGGATGTTTCATACTTTGGGTTACTGTACTCTTGTTGTTGTTGTTGTTATGTGCCGTTGAGTTGAACCCGACTCATAGCAACCCCTCCTTGGGTTTCCGAGGGGGTATCACTATGGAAGTAGATTGCCCAACATTCCTTCTGAGGAGTGGCTGGTGGGTTTGAACCACCGGCCTGTATTCTAGTAAACATTTATTGTTTTACACTCCTTATTCCTGAGAAGACTTCTGTGATTGTTTTAATGACCACCTGCTGTCCTTGAGCACTTAGAGGAATAAACTTTAGCTCTGTAGAGAATAAGCTGTATGACATCCAAGACTAATGATGTCGTCATGTACAAACCTATAAATAAAGTAGAACAAAGGCATCAGGGGTTGCTCTCGCAGAACATGCAGGGTGTCCGCCTGGCCCCCGTTCCTTAATAAATAATCATTTCATGTCTCTTCATTTTATGACCTGTGAAGTTTTGCCAGATGCAGCAAGGGACAGCTGGTGTAAGAATTGGTAAATGGCTGGAGGGTGATGGCATGTCTGGCCTCATAGAGATAAGACCTGGGCTGCTGATGATTTTGTCTTCTTCGTGTGAAGTTAGTGGTGGTCAGAAGATCCTGCCTCCATGCCTGTTTTATAGTAGCACACCAGAATTGTATACATTGAACCAATTTGTCCATTCAGAATCAGACCCAACTTAGCAGCTAGGAAGTGGAAGCATGTAACATGGCAGACAGGGGAAATTAGATTCAGATCCCTGCAAGAAGATTGAAATTAGAAGGTCAAAAAGCTGTCAGGATCTTGTATAGGTTTAGCTCTAGTCCCAAGTGGAGAAACCAAGACAAAAATCCAGACCATGGCTGACCAAACACAGAGTAATCAGGGTTGACTTACTTGACACATTGCCTTCCATGGATTATAGGTTAAGTAATTTCCAGAGCTCAACTTTATGTGGTATGGAAATTCCTCATGAGCACCCAACCCTGATATCACTGACCTCTAGATCTTGGCATGAGCAGACATTAAGGGCACAGTCAGCTGCAGAGATCCAGGTGAGGAGAGGCAACTCAGGCATGCCCAAAGCAGCAGGGCAGGAGAGCAGGAGAAAGGGGATTAAAAGGCCAGGAACCCGGACAGAGGAGGAGTCAGCTTCAGGGACCCAGGTAAGGGTGGTACCATAGGTTTCCAGTAGGCAGACAAACCTGTCTGTTGGTTTGTTCTACCGTGGTGACGTGTTGATGTGAGTTTTGAGGCTGAGCCACTGGTGTTTCAAACCCAGCGGGATGCACATGGTGCACAGGTATCAGCCTAGCTTACAGACTGAGACAGACTAGGAAGAAGGAAGAGGCCATCCGCTTCTCAAAGAACTGGCCAGGAAAAACCTTATGAATAGCAAAGAAACACTGTTTGATACATTACCACTCAACTTTATGAATAGTTCAGTTAGGTTAGAAGGCTCTC
>NW_006921838.1:3933512-3939803 GCF_000298275.1 Orycteropus afer afer
AACTCAGGTTGCTTGGTTCTACAATCGATGCCAATGGAAGCAGCAGTCAGGACATTAGACGACATGTAGCATTGGGAAGGTCAACCATGAAGGAACTGTTTCAAGTGCTGAGGAGCAAGGATGTTTCCTTGAGGACTCAGGTGAGCCCGACATAAGCCATGATATTTCCAATAGCCTCATATGCATGTGAGAGCTGGACAATGAATAAGGAAGATCGAAGAAGAGTTGATACTTTTGAATTGTTGTGCTGGTGAAGAATACTGAAAGTACCATGGACTGCTAAAAGAACTAACAGATCTTTCCTGGAGAAAGTGCACCCAAAATGCTCCTTGGAAGCAAGAATGGCCAGACTTCATCACCTGTTTTGGTCATGTTGTCAGAAGGGACCATTCCCTGGAGAAGGATGGCATGCTTAGTAGGGTGGAGACTCAACGAAAGAGGGGGAGGCTTTCAACGAGATGGATTGACAAGGTGGCTGCGATGATGGGCTCAACTATAGCAGGGATTGTGGAGGTGGTGCAGGATCGGGCAGTGTTTCGTTCTGCTGTGCATAGGGTTGCTATGAGTCAGAAATGACTCGACGGCACCTAACAACAATAACAACAATTTCCAGAGCTCAACTTTATGTGGCATGGAAATTCCTCATGAGCACCCAACCCTGATATCATTGACCTCTAGATCTGGGCAGCAGCAGACATTAAGGTTTGGGGCTGTTTGATTTTGGTTTCTTATAGATTCTTATAGAATCATCTAGGTATTCGTGATTCAGTGTACCTTGGGAAAACAAAACAAAAACAAACTCATGGCTGTGGAGTTGGATCCTACTCATAGCGACCCCTCCTTGGGTTTCCCAGGTGTTATCTCTATGGAAGTGGATTGCCCAATCTTCCTTCCAAGGTGTGGCTGGTGGGTTTGAAGCACTTTTTAGTAAGAGGTGGAACCAGAATGAACCAGTTCCAAGGCCTGATGGACACAAACTGAAGAGTTGCTGTTTGTGGCTGAATTGGGAGGGAGACCAGGGATTCGTGACTGCCTCCTCATTGGAGATTTTTTTTTTTTCTTTTTCTATTTAACAATAAGAATGAACTGAATAAATTGCCTTGGATATATGAAGCACTCTGTTTCCAGAAATCTTAAAAGAGAAGTTTAAAAGGCCTCTTACTGAGAGTTCACAATGAATATTTTATATCTAGAAGGGGTTCTAACATTAGATATTTTCTAACATTGTGTAGTGGTCTGAATCGTGGCCTTCA
Organism: Orycteropus afer afer; assembly: GCF_000298275.1. Lineage (NCBI taxonomy): Eukaryota > Metazoa > Chordata > Mammalia > Tubulidentata > Orycteropodidae > Orycteropus > Orycteropus afer. The sequence goes on from NW_006921838.1 coordinate 3,934,766, forward strand.
AAGATATCCAGTTGTAATTCCTGGACTCTGTGAATGTTACCTTATATGGCAAAGTTCTGGCAGATGTAATTAGAGCCCATGAGATGAGATGATCCTGGATTACCTGGAAGGGCCCTACATGCCGTCATATGTGTCTTTTTAGGAAAAAGGCTTATACACATAGACACAGAGCAGAAGGCAATGAGAAAATGGAGCAAGGAAATGGAATTACCTTTCAGGGAAAGCCTACGGCCACCAGAGACAGGAATCCCTGGCCTCCAGAACTATGAAGGAATATACTGCTGTTGTCTTCAGCTATTCAGTTTACACAGTCACAGGCAACTAATAAATTGTGATTGCAGAATTTCAAGAGATAAATTAGGTATGGTTTCTTTAAATAAAAATGGAACAACAGCAGCCCTACCATTTATTCTTTTCTATTTTCTGTACTTCTTTATAAATATTATTTTGATTTTAAATGCCCTTTAGTCCAGTTGCCAGTAGATGCTACAAAAGGAATAAACTTAACAGCATAAAATAACCAGGGAGTTGGTAATTATGTGGTCAGGGAGATTGAAGAAGGCAGTTAGAATTATGTTGCTTTCTCTATTTCCCCTCAAATATATAGTATCTTTGGAGAAGTTATGAGTTTTGGTGTCCCAGTGATTAAGACAACTAGCTGCTAACAAAAGGGTTGGCAATTCAAACCTACCAGAAAATCAACAGGAGAAATATGAGGCCATCTGCTTCCATAAAGATTTACTGCCCTGTGGGGCAATTCTACTTTGTCTGACAGGGTCGCTATGAGTTGCAATTGCCTCGATGACAGTGTTTTCTGTTTTGTTTTGTTCTGTTCTTTAATGGACAAGTTAGGACCTATGGTGGTACAGTAGTTAAAGCACTTGGCTGCTATCCAAAAGATAGGCTGCTATCCAAGAGATACCCATCAGCTACTCCTTAGGAAAAAGTTGCAGCAGTCTGTTTCCATAAAGATTTACAGGTTTGGAAATCCTATAGGTCAGTTTTATTGTGTCTTATAGGGTCACGATGAGTTGAAATCAACTTGTCAACAGTGGGCTGGGATTTGGTTTATGGAGAAATTGTTCTCTTTAAAAACTCTAACCCTTTTTTGGTTTCCGAGGCAGTAGAGCTTTATGGAAGTAGATTGCCCAGTCTTCCTTCCATGGAGTGGCTGGTGCGTTTGAACCACCAACCTTCTGGTTAGCAGTCAAATGCCTTAGGCACTACGCCACCAGAGCTCATAAACAACTTAATTAGATTCCTTCAAATTCTTTAAGACATCAATCAGTGTTTTCAAAAGATATAGAGTAGTTTGGTATAGAAGTATAACTTAAAACCAGAAAGATAGGGCAGGTATATTTATGTCAAACTCCTGTTTTCACTTATTCATTCTTGCAACAAATATTATTGAGCCTCTATTATGTAAAAGACAGATTTTGGTGTGGAGAATATAGCAACAGTAATGAATAAGCCATATGAAGTCCCTGCCCTCATTAATTATATACTTTCCTATGGGGGAAATGCAAGACAACATGAAATGTAGAAGTAAATCAAATCATTTCAGATAGTAATATTTTTAGAAAATAAAACAGATTATGTGATAGTGAAAGTCTAGGGTAGGAGGTGAGTGTAGTGGGTTGGTAGAAGAGATATTTGAGTTGAGAACTGAATAATAATGAGAAAAATCTAGCCTTGTGTCATCAAAAGAGAAAATGTTACAAGCATGGAAACAGCAGATGCAATTCTGAAAAACAGTAGGTTTTTACCAAGGGAAGACAAGGTCCAAAGTGTGTTTGTAAACATGCCTCTAGCTATACCAAACTCACTGCTGTCAAGTCGGATCCAACTCCATGGGTTTCCGAGGTAGTATCACTATGGAAATAGATTGTCCAGTCTTCCTTCTGAGGAGTGGCTAGTGGGTTTGAACCACCAGCCTTCTGGTTAGCAGTCAAATGCTTTAGACACTATGCCACCAGAGATCCTGCCTCTAGCTATAGGAAGGTGATAATGTGGGAAAGTGAAACAGTGACCAGAGGGCCAAGTGAAGTGTTATGATGGTTTTGACCCTAGATGTGGCATTAAAGGAGACCTTCATTCCTCAATTTATCCGATGTATATTTTCTGGCCCTGTATCTGGGAGAGTGCAGAAAACTTTCAGATAAGCTTATCACTAAGTCCCCTATTACTTTGTGCAAAATAGACGAATCTGGGTAAAATGATTTAGTGTTAACAGAAATTAACTGCTACCAGTAAGGGCCATTTAACTGAATGCCTTGGAATTTTAGTTATTTTGTTTTAGATTCTGTTAGACTACTCTTGTGATCTTCTACACATGTTTTTAAGTGTACTTGAATCTCTTATTAAAACTATTTTCCTTTAAAAAAAATATGTTGTAGTGAATGACTTAATATGGTGGGTGTGAGAAATGGTTAAAAAAAAAAAAAAAAAGGTTGGAGAGTGGTGCATGTGTGGCCTCTGCCTCATAGGAATCAGCCTCTCATTGTTGATGCTGATTCTGATTCTCTTTCCCCCTCATGAAATTAGAAGAGGTCAGACAATGCCTTCCTCACACCCTTTTTGCACAAGATAACATTTGAACAAGTGATGCATTTGATCATATTTGGTTTGTATTGGAACAAGTAATCAAGCTTTTAAATGTCATGATAAAGTTATTAAATATATATTTTCAAGATTTTTTTTTAATAGCCAGCATTAACAGTTAAGTGGTCAGATAAGCAATCTGAAAAAAAATAGATGCATTGAAAATGGAAAATAATTCAAATTGGAATCTGAAGATCTCAGTTTCATTTTGTTCTAATTAATGTAGCATAGTGCCTAAGGCACTTGACTGTTAACCAGAAGGCTGGCAGTTCAAACCCACCAGCCACTCCCCAGGAGGAAGGTTGGGCAATCTACTTCCATAGTGATACTGCCTCGGAAATCCAAGGAGGGGTCGCTATGGATCAGATCTGACTCCACGACAATGGTTGCGTTGTCTTTTTGAATTGTATGAGTTGGAAAATGCCATTTAACCTCTCTCATTCTGTTTCCTTATCTCTAAAAGGAAAATAACGGGCAAACACCCACAGTTCTTTTTATTTGTAAACTTTTATGAAAATATTAATAGTTTTCCACAACCTCAGAACCTATCCTTTTCCTTACCCACATGCTGTATCTCATCTATTCATACTCTTTTTTTTATTTTCATTACAAGGACCTATTATATTTTGAATGGCTTCTTTGAAATGAAGAAATAAAGGCAATTCAAATCACAAGGTTAGTTAGCATCTTTAAAATTTTCTTTTCTAGAGTAAATTGAATGTATGGTTTTTATGTACCAGAAGCATTTATCTCCTATTTAGACATCCTTTCATGTTTTGTGGTCTATCACGCATTTTAAAAACCACTCATTCAAAGTGAGATTGTTTGAGCTTGTCTCATATTTCCAAGAATATACAGTTATTCTAGAAGGCTTTGATTTCATTTGCAGGGATTTCTAGTTTTATTCAGCACAACTCAATAATGTGTTTTCCTTGGAGAATATTTAGAGTAAAAATGTAAACACCAATGTCTTTCATTAAGATTCATTTTTCTTGGATTATTTTCCTTTGGATAACGATAGCATAGGTCTCATGGGAAAATATTTCATCCTTTAATATACTTTTTCTGCTTCTCCCCATGAATTGAAGATAGTCAATTAGTTGGTACTCATTATTAAAAAAAAAATAGTGGTGGAATTCTAAACTCAGAATCAAAATACATCATTTAATTCCATTACCTACCTCATTTGTGATACTGGATAGATCTTGATGTTTTAAAGGCTCAAGTTATTTATCTTTAAAATGGAAATAATAAAATAATATGTACATTGATTATTTACTGAGTTCTTACCACATGGCAGGCACTTGCCAAGCACTTTATAATACCACTGCTTATTTATCTTCTTTTCAAAGATGATGAATCTAAAGTTTAGAAAAGAAAGTAAGTTCAAGGTAATGTAGCTAGTAAAGTGTGAAGAATGGATTCTTAACAGGACCATGAGACTCTACAGTATATGTTTTAACATCTCTGTATTATAAACAATTACGAATTTCTATCCTCGTAGAAGGTGCTCTCATGGTGCAGTGGTTAAGGCATTTGGCTGCTAACCAAAAGGTCAGTGATTTGAACCCACCAGCTATTCTGTGGAAGAAAGATGAAACAGTTTGCTTCCATAAAGATTTACAGCCTTGGAAACCCAGTGGGGGTCTCTGTGAGTCAGAATGGACTCAATGGCAGTGGGTTTGGTTTTAAGGTGATTCTCAGAAGCAACACATCAACGCAACAAAAATTGCTTAAAACACTAGCATGTTCTATTCAGACATGAAGGATGTAGATGATGCAGATAAAGATAATAAGAATGATGAAACTGAGGATGTCAACAATTATTAATGTCAGGGAAAAAATGATAAGTTTTTAAAATTTGGCAACCTCTTGAATTCGCAATTTCTGCTGCTTTCAGATGGTAACCTATATGCTATCATTTCCTCTTCCCTAAATTAAAATGTGTTGAGTCCAAACCCACCAACAGCTCTGTGGGAATAAGTTGTGGCAGTCTGCTTCCATAAAGATTTACAGCCTTTGAAACCCTATAGGGCAGTTCTACTCTGTCCTGTAGGTTCACTGTGAGTCAGAATTGACTTGACAAAATATTAGACTGACTTTGCAAAGAAAATTGAGTGTTGGCAACCAAAACAACAAATTTCCCTTTAAATGTACTATGTTATTAATCACTTGGTTTCCTTTAAAAATATCAGTTATAGAAACAATGATTAGCCAAAGAGACATAAGTTTCTAAGGTGACCCAATAGAAACTAGGGGAGTCACTGGCTACTTTGCCAATGACTTCTTTCCAGAGGTTTTTTGACTTGACTCTCTAAATCTCTAGGCATTCCATGGATGTGTTTGAGGGGTTAGTGAATCCACAACAAATGTAGAGCATAAATGTCTGGCCTTTGAACCTAATAAGATTGTTGTTGTCGTTGTTGTTATGTGCCAT
>NW_006921838.1:3939903-3940472 GCF_000298275.1 Orycteropus afer afer
TCAAGAACATTATCCATGAAGAAAGCAAGAGATCACTAAAAAGATGAGAAAAGAAGAGAAGACCAAAGTGGATGACAGAAGAGACTCTGAAACTTCCCCTTGAGTGGAGAATAGCTAAAGCAAATGGAAGAAATAACAAGATAAAATAGCTGAACAGAAGATTTCAAAGAGCAGCTTGAGCAGACAAAACCAATTACTATAACGAAATGTGCAAAGACCTGGACTTTGAAAAACAAAAGGGAAGAACACACTTGGCATTTCTCAAGCTGAAAGAATTGAAGAAAATATTTAAGCCTCGAGTTGCAATATTGAGAGATTCCATGGGCAAAATACTGAATGATGCAAGAAATATCAAGAGAAGATGGCAGAAATACACAGAATCACTGTACCAAAAGGAACTGGTTGATCTTCATCCATTTCAGGAAGTGGCATATGACCTAGAACAAATGGTACTGAAGGAGGAAGTCAAAGCTGCAATGAAAGAATTGGCAAAGAACAAGGCTCCAGGAATTGATGGAATACCCAATGAGATACTTCAACAAATGGATGCTCCATTGGAGGCACTCACT
>NW_006921838.1:3940572-3952268 GCF_000298275.1 Orycteropus afer afer
TGAGTGTATTTTGAATATGGGAGGGATATAAATAATTGTGATTAACAGAACATTGTTATTACCAATTTTGCATGTGTTCTCTGAATCCACCTGCCAAAGAGTCAAAGACACCGAATCTTCTGATGACCTCTAACCCCAAAAGAGGAAGACGGAATCACCATCAGTAGCCCAAGGTCTATACCTGTGAAGCCAGACATGCTGCCTCCCTCCAGCCCTTTCATCAACCCTGACACCAACTGTTCCTCCCACAGTACCCACCACCTCTCTGTTGAGTTCGATAATTCGCTGCAGTGACCACACAGAACTCAGATTATAGGGTTTATTAGGGAAACAACAGGCTAAAATTCAAGTTCAAGAACATGCTCAGTCTCAGCGCACTGTCTCTCAGCTGACAGTCTCTCTCCCAGCAGTGCAAGTCTCTCAGTATCTCTCTCCCAGCAATGTGTGTCTCTCACATATCTCTCTCAGCAGTGTGTATCTCTTGCATCTCTCAGGTGGTGGTGAAAGATTCCTTCTGCCTCTAGAATGGCTCCTTTTGAGGAGAATGGCAGAGGGGCCAAACTAACCAATCCCAACATCAGAATTCTATACACTTAAGAGAGGACGAACTTCCCAGAAAATTGCTTCATGCTGCTCCCAACAGAAATACCCCAGGTAGATAACTTTAACAATCAGGAGCTACTCAGTTGCTCACAAAAATTCCACCAGGGAGTTTACAAAGACTTATGACTAGAAAAGCCACACTATGTAATTTACTACACCACACCACCTATTTGTCATATGAGTCTGTAGTTCTTTTCACTAAAGATGATGCATGAATTGAAGTTGGGCTTGACCATGTGACTTGATTTGATCAATAAATGATGGACAAAAATGATAGTGAGCCAGTTCTGAACTGAGGCTTAAGGAATATATTGTTCTACTTACACCTGCTTGTATTTCTTCCATTTCTATAAGAAGAGAATATCCTAGGTAGCCCATTGATTATATAAGAATAAAAATATGTGCAACATACCTGGACACAACCTTCAGTAATGGGAAATTTCAAAACAGCTATTGTGAATGTAAATTAGGTTCAACGACTTTAGGTATAATTACCTAATAGAATTCATTATAAGTATAATTAGTATTTATATTTCAAGGTCTCAGAAGCTCTGGTGGCATAGTGTATAAGACATTTGACTGCTAATCAGAAGGCTGTTGGTTCAAACCCACCAGCCACTCCTCGGAAGGAAGAATTGGCAATCTACTTCCGTAGAGGTATGGCCTCAGAAACCCAAGGAGGGGTTGCTATGAATTTGGTTTGAGTTTTATTTCTAGATCTAGACTATATCTATTATCTATATCTATATCTATATCTATCTATCCGTCAATACACAAATATTCACATATAATAGTCATGAGAATGAATGAACAATTTGTGCATACCTAACCATGGATATATTTCACAAGCCTAATATTGAGCAAAAACAGCTAGATCTGAGATAAGTAATGATGACTGATTTCAAAAACTTCAAAATGAGGGAAAAATAATCAATCTATCATGGCAGAAGTCAGGGCAGTGGTTGCCCTTGGGAGAAGTCTCTATGAGAATAAAGAAATGTTTAGTTGCTCACATACATAGATGCACTTTCTTATCTGAGCCCTGATTTCTGGGTGTGTTCACTCTGAAAATCCACTGAGTTGCAAACTTATGACATATGCATTTTCTGTATGTATACTATTCATAAACAAAATGTGCAGGAAAGGTTCTGTGTGAGGATTAACGAGCCTCGCTGGTCCCAGGACTGGCTTACTGCCTTAGTGAGGGAGGACATTTTTATTTTATCTTCTGCCCCCCCTTTTGTTGCTACAAGATATATTATTATCTTTACCATTAAAAAAAAAAAAAGAATTAGAAAGGCTATTTTCTTTGTTCTTTGGAATGCAAAGAAATCGATTCAGGTATCATATAGATTTCATTTACATTGAGCCTTGTAAATAAGTAGGTTTTCATTTGGTATGGAGTTGGTGAAAGAGAGAGGTGAAGAGAACTTTTCAGAGTGGCATTGTTAGTGAAGACAGAAAGATTCTAAAACATACATATATGTATATAGTATTAAACAAACTTGAGGTGATTGATGTGGCTGAAGCTTAGGTTACACAGAGACTGGAATATAGTAGAGGCTTTTAAAATTTTCATGAATAGATTAATGAATAATAGATAGGAGATAAATTTGAAAAACCGTGTTGGAGTCAGTTTGAGGAGTTTCTACTTTTTTGACCAGACAATAGGTTTTCTCTGAAGCTTTTAAACCTGATCACAGCACTGCTTTACAAAGCTACCTCTGCCTGCCTGGAGGAAGACTCTGCAAGAAGAGAAGCCAGATTCACCCACTCCGGTCAAAAGATTGCTGTAGATTGTTAATGCAATACATGCTCGGAACCTAATCTTAGTCAACTGAAGATAGCATTTTATGGTACTTCTTTGGGTTGTTGTTAGTGAAGCTCTGACTGTGGCAACCCATGCACAACTGAATGAATGGTTGCCTGGTCCAGAACCATTCCTATGATCATTACAGACTGGACTGCGGTGATTCATAGGGTTTCCATTGTCTGATTTTTGGAAAGAAGTAATCAGGTTTTTCTTCCCAGTCCATCTTAGTCTGAAACTTATTCTGTACCATGAACCAAAAAGGAAAACCAAACCCATCGCTGTCAAGTCAATTCTGACTCGTATGGACACTTTGAGTTCTGTATCACAGCACCATCCACTGACAGATGGTAGCTGCAAATGAAGAACATTGGCTGGGAATTGAAGCTGGTTGTCCCATATGGAAAATGATAATTCTACCATGGAACCACCAATGCCTCAACTATTTTGGTAACACATCTACAACTGTGTTAGGCGTGGTTCTCACCAATTCCATGTCTTCATAGGAGCAACTTTGACTAATTATTCATTAGGGGAAAAAAATAAATAAATAAAAGTTGCTTCCCTTTACTATTTGCAAAGTGACTATGGTATGAATCACCAAATACTCACAGGGCAAAGCCCCTTCCTTCTTAACACTGCCTTTCTTATTCTCTCCAGGTTCTGCTACACCTGAGTAGAGTTCACTCTACCACAAGAATGCACATCCCTCCATTGGAAATGTGGGTCAGAAAGCCTGTAGATCTGGTCTACAACCATAAAATTCTCACTCTATTCCACAGAGTGTCCCTTTGAAATACATTATTTTTAAGAAGAAAAACAGATTACCTGTTATCCCCTCAAAAAATGAAGCTTAAAGTTGTTCCTGCATTTTATGTATACTCTTTCCATAGCACATGAAAATGTAGGAAGAGATAAATATCATCTCTTTACTTCTCTTGTGGTGTAGGGTAGGTTGGCAAATTGTGTTGAAGCACAGGAATTTGTTGATGGATTTCTTGCTGGTCAGTTGGAAGAGATAAAGAGTTTATATTTTAAAAAATCACTAGAGCATAGAATTGAAGGTTTAAAAGGATTTAGGACTATGTAATCCAACACTCTTATTTTACAGATGAGGAAAGTTAAGGATAGAATTTTCTGTTTGTCCCAGATCAGTCTGCCCGTGGCTAGCATCCTAGGTAGGGAAATTCAGGTCTCTGGAATCATTTTGGCTTCAGAATCATGTAATGAAAATATTTTAACTAGGCACTGAATGGTCTCAAACTCTATTACAAAGATCTAAACCTTGTCTTTTTTTCTTTTGCCTGTCAGCCTATGTATAAATGATTGTTTCACTAATATATGCCAGACTACATTAATTTTGTCTTTTTTGGGGTATTTGGAATGACAACACTTATGAAAAATGGAAAGAAAATATTGCTGCTTATAGATGCCCAGGCATATTCACACAGATCACCTTCAATTATGTTGAGTAGGTGAGGTACGTATTTAGTCAATTTAACATTTAGTTAATTAGAAACTCTCTTATTAAAACCAGCACCCGGTGGAATGAATAAAAATGGGTATCTGCCAAAGAGTTTACAGGCCACTGAAAAGCAGAAGTATTAGAAATCATATGTTTCCTAAAATGGAAATACATTTCTAGTGTCCAGAAGCAGATCAAAATGATTATTAGGATGGTGGTGGGTTAACAAAAATGTGCAAGGAATTCAACTGAGCAAATCTAATGAGTGTGCCGTGAGTGTACAAAGGAGTGTGAGACTAGGAAGAATGTCCTCTGAGAAAGTGCTGTTGGGCTCATGTGAGTATCATGTACTTATCTCCTGTATTTACTGTGGATACTTTGGATACAGGGTACCATGCTAGAGGAAGCTAGAAGAGAAAATGAGACACATAAAGGAATGCTTCTTAATCATCACTTTATTCAAGTAGATACAGGAACTTTAGAGACTGGTGGCAAAAAGAAAAAAGGCCAGAAACCAAATAACAAGAAGGTGTGTATTTTAAAAAATATTTGAAAATTTCAGAATTGGGGAAAGTTTACTTGGTGTAATTAATGTGATAAAAATCTAGTGGCTGGGACATTTGTTATTGGTATCTGGACTTCTTTTGGTAGCCATGGCTATGCAGTCACCAGGTAGTGTTACGAGGATGATGACCATCAGTAGGGAGAGCTTGGGTGAAGTTATTAGCTTCATAGTATTAATGTGCCATATGGTACCTCAGCAGTGTGACATCCCAGGTTGCCACAAAGTAAAACATTTTTGTCTAGGAGTTATTGAGTATTTCACACAGCAACAATTAATAATCATCTCTGAATTTCAGGCCTACCTAAATCACTAACAGAGAATTTACGAAAGTGTGTGCATGGGTTTTGGTGAGATGAAGAGGGATATTCATAGAATATGAAGACAAATTAAAATTTACTATTAATTCTGAGAGATTTGCCGTCAAGAATTTTTCCTATTCTTATTGATAAGCTACCTTATTTTAAAAGTTTCAACATCTGCCTATATGTTTTATCAGATTGGGCCTTTACTTGAGTTTCTATAATGGCTGTTACAGCTTGGACCCTTTCTCATAACTTGCATCAATAGAGAAATGTGCAGCAAAATAATATATGTAGTAACTCAGGAGAAAGTTGATGTCATCCTAAGACACACACCCAGACTCAGGAAAAGGCTTCCAGGTCATGATTCTCTCATTAGATAAGACATGAAAGAGTGATGGGATTCCCCTAAAGAGAGATGGTCTGGAACTGGGAGATTTCTGAAATCTGAGTAAAAGGAAAGAAATTTTAACCAGAGCTGATTTGATTGTACACTTTTCCTTCTGAGGAAAGTCTGAAAATAAGCCACCTACTTTTAATAGGTTTAACCCTTTTAGAAACTTCTCCAAAACATATTATAAGTCAATCCTGTAGAAATGGTAGCAAAATTATAAAAACTGGAAGTTAACTCTTTGGTGATGTTGAACCTGAGGAACTCTATGCCTTGGGACACCATGCATAGGGGAGAAGAAGGACACAAATCCTTACAGAGCAGAATAGAATGTCCAGAAATATACCCACACTTAAATGGTTACCTGATATTTTTTAATATAAAAAAGCTATTTGATTTTATTATATAGTTTAAATTTTATGTTTTTAAATTTTTATTGTGATTTGGGTGAAAGTTTACAGAACAAAGTTGTTTTCCATTCAACAGTTCATATACATTTTGTTTTGTGACATTGGTTGCTATCCCCACAATAAATAAATAAAAACTACCAAACTCACTGCTGTGGAGTTAGATCCCACTCATAGCAACCCATCCTTGGGTTTCTGAGGCAGTATCACTACAGAAGTAGATTGCCCAACTGTCCTTCCACAGAGTGGCTAGTGGATTTGAACCACTAGTCTTCTGGTTAGCAATCATGTGACTTAGACACTATGCCACCAGAACCCCTTTCAACTTAAAACACAGGGAAACATTTTTTGTGATGTGAGATTAGGCAATGATTTCTTAGATATGACAGCAAATGCACAATTCATTAAAGAACAGAAAAAGATAAGTTAGACTTCTTCAAAATTTAAAACTTCTTGTTTTCAAAAGACACTGATAAATAAATGAAAAGAGAAGCCTCAGATTTTAAGGAATATTCTCACAACACATTTTTGATAAAAGATCTGCATCCAGGATATGTAAAAAACTAAACAAAACAGAAAAACCCAGTCAGTGCTGTTGGACTCGTCTCTGACTCATAGTGACCCCTCCTTGGTTTCCAAGGCAGTATCTCTATGCAAGTAGATTGCCTAATCTTCCTTCTGAGGAGTGTGGGTGATGGGTTTGAACCACTGGTCTTCTGGCTAGCAGTCAAATATCTTAAGGGCTGTATTTGAACAAATATTTCACCAGAGAAGGTATATGAATATCGCATAAGCTCAATATCATTACCCATTCATGAAATGCAAATTAAAACCCAAATGAGATAACACTACATATTTATTGGAAGGGGAGAAGGGGCAGAATCCGGATCTGAAAAAAAGAATCTGTGGTCAAGGAATCTGAAAGTTTACATAGCTCCACAGAAATCCAACCTGTGCCCTTCTGGTACATTCTTTGCTTTCTCTGACTCCTTGTAGGATAACTCCTTTGAGTACCTAACAATTTAACCTACTTTTTTTCTTTTTTTAATTAATATTTTATTGTAGTAATTAAATATGCAACAATACATTTGCCATTTCAACAACCTTCACATGTGCAGTTGAGTGACAATAATTACGTTAGTCATGTTCTTTTTCTTCTCTACCACATCTAGGGCTAGTAGTGTTTTTGCTGGCACTGAGTGACTCGTGTCTTTTCTCTTTCAAAAAGCTCAGACATTTATTTTACTGGCATCTTTCCCCATAATTTGCCTTGTGGGTTCTCCCATTGTGAGGGTGATGCACTTTCCACAGCTTCCTAAATCATTCATTGTTCGATTTTGTCCACTTTCACTTTCCTAAAGTGAACAATCCCACCCAGGAGATATTCTGCTATTAGACTAATATCTAACCCATGAGCAGACTCATTCCATTATAGCTGTTCTTGTGTCCCTTAACATATGAGTCATCATTGCTGTGGCTGCTATTAAGGTCCTAATTCTTTCATTTTCTGGATCATTTCCCCCCAGAGCACAATTAAGTAATACCACTGTCTTCACCTACAAAGATAGCATTATGCTGAATCTCTCAAAGTGATTCTCATCATGTTGTTATTGTTCTTAGGCGCCACTGAGTCACCTCTGACTCATAGATACCTCATATACAGCAGAATGAAACACTGCCCGGTCCTGTGCCAGCCCCACAATCCTTGCTATACCTGAGCCATTGTTGCAGCCGCTGTGTCAATCCATCTTGTTGAGGGCCTTCCCCTTTTTCATTGTCCCTCCACTTTGCCAAGCATGATATCATTCTCCAGAGAATGGTCTCTTCATAAAACATGACCAAATTAGGTGGGACAAAGTTTGGCCATTCTCTCTTTCAAGGAGCATTCTTGCTGCACTTCATCCAGGACAGATTTGTTAGTTCTGTTAGCAGTCCATGGTACTTTTGGCATTCTTTGCCAACACCACAACTCAAAAGCATCGACTCTTCTTTGCTCTTCCTTTTTCATTTTTCACCTCTCATATGCGTATGAGGTGATTGAAAATATCATGGCTTGCATCAAGTGCACCTTAGTCTTCAAGGAAACATGTTTGCTCTTCAGCACTTGAAAGAGGTCCTTTGCAACAGATTTGCCAAATGCTATACAATGTCTGATATCTTGACTGCTGCTTCCAAAGGTGTTGATTGTAGAACCAAGTAACATGAAGTATTTGGCAACTTCAATCTTTTCTCCGTTTATCATGATGCTGCTTATTGGTCCCATTGTGAGGATTTTTGTTTTCTTTATAATGAGGTGTAATCCATACTGCAGACTATAGTCTTCAATTTCATCAGTAAGTATTTCAAGTTATCCTCATTTTCAGCGAGCAAAGTTGTGTCGTCTGCATAATGTAGGCTGTTAATGAGACTTCCTTCAATTCTGATGCCACGTTCTTCTTCTTATAATCCAGCTTCTCAGATTATTTGTTTAACATACAGATTGACTAAGTATGGTGAAAGGATACAACCTCAACACACTCCCTTCTTGATTTTAAACCCTGGAGAGTCCCCTTGTTCTGTTTGAATGACAGCCTCCTGGTCTATGTACAGGTTCCTCATGAGTACAATTAAGTGTTCTGGAATTCTCATTCTTCTCAATGTTATCCATAATTTGTTATGATCCACATAATAAAATGCTTTTGCATAGTAAATAAAACACAAGTAAACATCTTTCTGGTATTCTTTGCTTTGAGACAAGATCCATTTGACATCAGTAATGATATCCCTCATTCCATGTCCTCTTCTGAATCTGGCTTCTATTTCTGGAAGTTCTCTGTCAATATACTGCTGTAACTGTTTTTGAATTATTTTCAGTAAGATTTTACTTGCGTGCGATATTAATGATATTGTTCAATAATTTCCACATTTTGTGGGCTCACCTTTCTTTGGAACGGGTACATATATGGATCTTTTTCAGTCAGTTGGCCAGGTAGTCTTCCAAATCTCCTTGCATAGCTGAGTGAGTGTCTCTAGTGAGGCATCTGTTTGTTTAAACATCTCAATGGGTATCCTATCAATTCCTGGAGCCTTGTTTTTCATTCTCATTATAGTGACCATCTTGTCTCCAGAGTAATGTATATTTTCTGAATTATCCTTTTTTTCTTTTTTTGCCCTTTGTTTCTTTCTGAGTCTTTGGGAAGTATTTTTCTAATGACTCCCACTGTTGAATCTCTATATGCAACTTTAAAAAAGACACCTTGCAATAGTCTCCTGGTTCTTGGCTGCCTTTGGTAAAGTCTTCACAGCCTCCTTTCTGACTGTAGTTTCTCTTTTGTTACTTTGATTTGGGCTGTAGTTACTGCTCCACATCTAGCTTCAGCTCAAATCTAGCACTGCCGTCTTCTAATCCTCTTTTCAAGAAGATAAGAAGAGTTAAACCTGGCTACTTATTTTTCCTTTTCTAGATTCCTGTTGCTCTATGATGTTAAAATTGCATTTTCCCCCTTCATAGCTAATCAGTCCATTAAATTTCTCATCTTTCTCCTAAGGAAAATTCTCTTTTTTCAGTTTAACAACCTTTTTTATTTTGTTTGCAATATCTCTAACTTTTCCAGTTCTGAAGGTAAAACAAATGACAGAACTTTCTTATTTTTTTTTAACATTATAATTTCTACTCAACATCCTGAGCAAACTCATTTCCTAGGAACACAGTGGTGTACACATAAAACACTTTAGTTGTCCTCTTAGCCTTTAAGTTGATAGTAATGTCATAGAGTGCCCCCACCCCTCTGCCCCGTCTCAACCAATGAAAGTGCCAGCTCATCTTAATAACATGTATAGAAAGTGCCCAAAATATTTTCTTTGTTTATTAAGAAATTCTGCCTACCTCCTATGGATGAAAGCACAGTTTGAGTGTAACAATAGGAAAGGTGTTTTCAGAGCACTTATGTACAAATAGAGGCCAAATGCCTCTTGATTCTGTGGGCAAGTCACCTGAATTCAAGGTAATTTATTCCAAACTTTTCTTCCAAAGCTTTGATGACAGTTCAAAACAACATTAACTGTGAGAAGAATTTGAGACACACAACTTCCTTCCTAGATCTGAACAATCAATTTCCAACAGAATTGGCTATAAACACTATTTTTGTTGTTGTTGGGTGCCATTGAGCCACCTCCGACTCATAGTGACCATATATACTTCAGAACAAAACACTGCCCAGTTCTGCACCAGCCTCACAATCCTTGCTATGCCTGAGCCCATCATTACAGCCACTGTGTCAATCATCTTGTTGAGGGCCTTCTCATTTTTCACTAACCCTCCACTTTACCAAGCATGATTTCCATCTCCAGGGAATGGTCCCTTCTGACAACATGACCAAAATAAGTGAGACAAAGTCTGGCCTTTCTCACTTCCAAGGAATATTCCAGCTGCACTTCTTCTGGACAGATTTGTTAGTTCTTCTGTCAGTCTGTGGTACTTTCAGTATTCTTCAACAGTTCCACAACTCAAAAGCATCATCTCTTTTTAGGTCTTCCTTGTTCATTGTCCAGCTTTCCCACGCATGTGAGGCTATTGAAAAAAACATGGCTTGGGTTAGGTGCACCTTAGTGTTCAAAGAGACATCTTTGTTCTTTAACAATTTAAAGAGTTCTTTTATAACAGACTTGTCCAGTGCAATATTTCATCTGGTTTCTTGATGTTGCTTCCATTGGTATTGATTGTGGAACCAAGTAATATGAAGTCTTTATTAAAAACAGCCAAATGTTTATAAATGTAAAGAGGCTCAAGCAAATTCACCCTTTAGTCATGCTTGCTCAAAGAAAGCTGTGGCTTAGTAAGAAGCTACAACAGCCTCCCTGAAGCTGTCTGGACCCGGTAAAGGCCCTCCTGGCCTGAGCTTAGGAGCTCTGGTGGTATAGTGTTTAATGTGGCTGCTAACCAAAAGTTTGGCAGTTAAAACTCAATGGCTGCTCTGCAGGAGAAAGATAAGGCAGTATGCTTTTGTAAAGCTTCACTGCTTTGGAAACCCTATGAGGCAGTTCTACTGTGTCCAATAGGGTCACTGTGAGTCAGGAAAAGCTTTATGGATTTGGATTGGCATGAGCTTTTGCTGAATCTGTGTGGGTGGGTTGCTTAGTATATCCTCACTCACCTCTGCCTGGGCCCAAGCACTCCTTCATATGCCCCTCAATGCAAGGCTACCAATACCAAGTTCACCAAAGCCTGATCAATATTATGAAAGGCCCAAACTTTAAGTTCTTATCTCCATAAAAACAGCTAGACAGCTTTGGACAAAATCATCTTTGTTACATTAATCATAAAGTTTGAAAGCCTTAAGCACTTGACCCTTAAAACCTCTCATTCATGTTCCCAAATGAACAGCTGGCCTTTATATACCTCTACAATTAATGTAGGAGCTTTGGTGGCACAGTGAATACGGCATTTGCCTGCTAACCAGAAGGGTAGGAGTTTGAATCTACCAGCCACTCCTTGGAAGGAAGATTGGGCAATCTACTTCTGTAGAGATGTTGTTGTTGTTGTTATGTGCCGTCGAGTCAAACCCGACTCATAGCGACCCCTCCTTGGGTTTCCGAGGCAGTATCATACGGAAGTAAGATTGCCCAACCTTCCTTCCGAGGAGTGGCTGGTGGGTTTGAACCACCAACCGTCTAGTTAGCAGGCAAGTATCTTAGCCACTATGCTACCAGAGCTCCCTCCCACCTGGGAAATCCAAGGAGGAGTCACTATGACTCAGAATCAACTCGACAGCAGTGAGTTTGGTTTGGTTTGGTTAGACAATTAATGTGCTCGGCTGCTAACTAAAAGATGGTAGTTTGAGCCTGTCCAGAGGTGCCTTGGAAGAAAGACCTTGTGAAAAATCAGCCATTGACAACTCTATGGAGCACAGTTCTACTCTGACACACATGGGATTGCCACAAGTCAACAATGACTCAATGGCAATTGGTATACCAATTCCTGAAGTCACTACACCCTGCCCCCCCAGTGAAGTTCTTGGAGGATAAATCCATGTGTGATGGTGTCTCCCTACATTTCCAACGTACCTTTTTACCTTTTTCTTTCTTTTTATTTTTTTTTAAACAAAGCTCCCTAATCTCATTTTAAAAGAGCTCTGGTGGACGGAGTAGGTTTTTTTTTTTTTTGTTGATGGTTTTTTT
>NW_006921838.1:3959638-4009133 GCF_000298275.1 Orycteropus afer afer
TTGGTATTTTCACGCAAATTCTTCTGCTAGTTGGGGTTTAGTCCAAATCTGCATCCTTTCCTTCAAGGCTCAGGGGTCTAAGATTATCTTCTTTGTCTGTGTTAATTGGTTTCCCTTTTCTTTGTTGAAGAGGGTCTGTGCAATCCTTCTGCCTAGTCCGCCATCTTGCCCCGCCTCCTTGTTTGTGTTTTGGTACAACAAAGTTGTTGGGAGGAAATGAGAAATTTTGAATTAACAGCCAAAAGTTAATGATAGACTGGAAATGATATAAAGAAAGGATTTAAGAATTTTTCTAAATTCTGAACTTGATCAATTAGGTGAATTTGAGTTGAGCAGACTAGGGGAAGAGCAGTTTTGAAAGGTGAGTCTATTAGTAGAGAGTTCAAAGGAGAAATTGAGGCTGAAGATGTAAGTATAGGAGTTATAGCTTTCCGAGAAGATGGTATTAGTCTGTAAAGCCATGAGAATTAAAGAATTCACATAGGGTACATACACATAATGCATATGCAGACAAGGTCTATGTATTAAACCTTAGGGAAGTGCTTCTCAAAGTTTGCAAATCATCTGGGATCTTGTTAAAACGGAGATTCTGATTCAATAGGTCTGGGGCAGGGCCTAAAATTCTGCATTTCTATCATGCTCCCTAGTGATGCCACAGTTGCTGGTCCATGGACCACAACTTGAGTTCAAGTATCTACAACATCCCAAATTTAAGTGATAGGGCAGAACAGAAGGAGTCAACAAAGGAAACTGAGGAGGAAATGTTAGAGGAAAAGCTTTAAGCTATGATATAACAAGTCATATCAGTAGATTATAATATTGAAACACTGTTACATTCCTGGAACAAATTCTGTTTTGTTATCATGTATATAATTCTTTCGAAAGGTTATCAATTTTGTATGCTAACTTTTTAAGAACAACTTTTGCATCTAAATTTACAAAGGAGAAAAGTCTGTAACTTTAATTTTCTATACTTTTCAGTTTTAGTATTAAATTTATATTGCATTTGTAAAACACATTGAGATTTATATCTCTGTTTTAAAGAAGTCTAAGCTACATTATAGTTCTGTCTTTAAAACTTACACAGACTCCAGCTAACCCCATCTGTTTCAGTGACTTTTTAATGGAAGAAACTGTTTTAGATCAATCTTGCTAATTTATACTGTTTTTAGGAAAACACAAATTTCTAGATGTTTTCAAACATATTATCATAGAGTTTCTCGTAATACTCTTACAATCCTGTTAATATCTCCTGCATATGTGACCAATTTCCTGTACTATTCTTAAGTGTATATAATTTTGCTTTTAAAATAGTTATGCTTGGCCTTTGCAAAATAATAATAATAATAAATAAATTCTATTTATTTTAATTTTAGCTTTCAGTTATATTAATCCTCATTTTATATATTTTGGTTTATCACATTGTTGACTTCATTTATCAAGATTATCAATCAGTTTATTTATAATATTTAATCTTCCATATTCAGCAAGGTGATATAACTTCCTTTGAGTACAATTTCTGCTGGGAGATGTAAGTGTTATGATAAAGTATTTGCATTTTTCTATTTTTTTCATAGATGGTTTGTAATTTCTTTTTTTAAATGTTTTAATTCAATGAACTTGGGATGTTTGTTAATGACAGACAGTTGAGTTACTTTATTAACACCTTTTATTTTTAGAAATTAACAATTGATAGGAAATAGGTTCTAAATTATTTTTTCCCTAAGTATTAGTATTTATTTAGGAGCTCTGGTGGTGTAGCAGGCACTTGACTGATAACCAGAAGGCTGATGGTTCAAACCCACCAGCCACTCTTTGGAAGGAAGATTGGGCAGTCTACTTCCATAGTGATACCACCTTGGAAACTCAAAGAGGGGTTGCTATGAGTCAGGTCTGACTCAATGGCACATAACAACAAACAACAACACAATTTATTTCATACTATTTATTTCTATTTCTATTGTATTACAGGCTAAGGACTTGTCTGCTATCTGAAGGGTTGGCAGTTTGAACTCATCCAACAGCACCACAGGAGAAAGACTTTGTTTTGTGTCTCTGTAAAGATTATGGCCAAGAAAACCCTATGGGGAAATTCATGTGGAATCATTATGATTCCAAATTGACTCAATGGCACAACATTGCACTATAATCACAGAACGTGGGTTATAAACTCTCCACTACTTCAATGTTCTAAGCTCTACTCTGTGGTCTATAATGTATAAGGAGCTGTAGTGACACAATAGTTAAGTTCTTGACTCCTAATCTAAAAGTGGGCAGTTCAGATCTACCCAGTGACTCCGTGAGAGAAAGACCTATTTGGTTCCCTGAAGATTATAAACAAGAAAACTTTGTGTTGTGCTTTTTGTGCCATCAAGTCAGCTCCAACTCATAGCGAGTCTATGTACAACAGGACAACACACTGCCCAGTTGTGTGCCGTCCTCACAGTTCTTCTACACCTGAGTTCATAATTGCAGCCACTGTGTCAATTCATCTCTTTGAGGTCTTCCCCTTTTTTATTGACCCTCTACTTTACCAAGCATGATATCCTTCTCCAGGGAATGGTCCTTTCAGACAACATGACCAAACTAGGTGAGATTAAATCTGGCCGTTCTCTCTTCCAAGGATCATTCTGGCTGCATTTCTTCCAGGACAGATTTGTTAATTCTTTTGGCAGTCCATGGGACTTTCAGTATTCTTCGCTAACACTACTACTCAAAGCATCGACTCTTCTTTGGTTTTCCTTATTCATTGTCCAGCTTTCACGTGCATATGAGGCTGTTGAAACACCATGGCTTGGGTTAGGTGCACCTTAGTCTTCAAAAAAATATCTTTCAGACATAGAGAGGTACATGGGAAGTATAGACAACAAATATGAACCCTTTTGCATATATAGTACTGAGTTGTAAGTGAAGGCAAACACGGGTATATGGATGGATAGATAGGTGGACAAGCTAAATGATTAGGTATGTCTATGAAATGGGGAGTGTATCCAAGATCATATATAGGGTTGGCAGACAATGGTTCTATATGTTTATGTGAATGATCACAATTCCCAGGTGTATAGTAGAGCTGACAAGGGGCAAGGTTGTGGTCACTGTTTGGTCACAGCCAGCTACCCAGAGGGACTGAGTAGTTGAACCTGTGGGCTTGGGACCATAGTCATAGGGGACATCAAGCTCAATTGGCATAACATACTATACAAAACATTGTTCCACCTCCTACTTTGGCGAGTAGCGACTGGGATCTTAAAAGCTAGCAGGCTGCCATCTAGATGCAACAATGGGTCTCTCCTCGTCTAGAGAAAAGAAGAAAGAAGAAGACCAAAATTAATGGAAACAATCAGTCCTAGCGACTGGTACACCATCTGATCTGCAACCTGTACAACTATGAGACCAGAAGAACTAGATGGTGCCCGGCTACCACTGTCATCCACTTGGAAGGGATGTAGATCCTGGATAGAGAGGGAGAACAATGTGGAACAAAACTCAAAATCATTTAGAGGGAAAAAAAAATAAGAAGGTGGGGACCAGGTTTGCTGGTCCAATAGAGCCTGGTGGAACCACTGAGACTATGGCCCCTAGCTGCCCTTCAGGTCTGGAATTGAACCCACACCTGTGGTTTCCAGCCAAACAATGTACAGGCATGTGAGTTAAACATTTAGCTCAAGTAGACACACGCCCTGGAGAGAATAATCATGGGAGAAGGAAGGACTGTTTATGCACAGGGAGAAAGCTCAGGGCACAGGAGAGTATGGAGGGATGGTCACTGGGAAGAGGTAACTATGGGGAGGAAGTGGGAGGGCAGCTGTTGCATGGTAAACTGTGGTCAATGACATGAGACAAAGTATATGTGAACTGTTGTATGGAAAGTGAATTTGCTCTGTAAATCTTCACCCAAATCACAAATAAATAAATAAACAAACAAACAAATAAATAAATAAAATGTAAAAAAAAAAAAAATCTTTCAGACATCTTCAGAACATTAAAGAGGTCTTTTCTAGCAGATTTGCCTAGTACAATATGACATCTGATTTCTTGACTGCTGCTTCCATGGGTGTTGATTGTGGATCCAAGTAATATGAAATCTTTGACAAATTCAATCTTTTCTCCATTTATCATGATGCTGCTTACTGGTCCAGTTGTGAGGATTTTTGTTTTCTATATGTTGAGGTGTAATCCATACTGAAGACTGTAATCTGTAATCTTCATCAGTAAGTGCTTCAAGTCATCTTCACTTTCAGCAAACAAGGTTGTGTTGTCTGCATATTGCAGGTTGTTGATGAGTTTTCCTCCCATTCTGATGCTGCTTTCCTCTTCATATAGTCCAGCTTCTCATATTATTTGCTAAGCACACAGATTAAATAAGTATGGGGAAAAGATAGAACCCTGACACACACCCCTCTTGATTTTAAACCATTCAGTATATCCTCATGAGCACAATTCAGTGTTCTGGAACTCCCATTCTTCTCAATTGTATGCATCACTTTTTTTTTTTTTTTTTATGATCCATATAGTTGAATGCTTTTGCATAGTCAATACAACACAAGAAAACAATTTTTTGCTATTCTTTGCTTTCAGCCAAGATCCATCTGAAATCAGCAATGATGTCTATCATTCCACATCCTCTTCTGAATCCGGCTTGTATTTCTGGTAGTTCTTTGTCTATATACTACATTTGTTTTTAAATTATCTTCAGCAAGACTTTACTTGTGTATAATATTAATGATATTGTTCGATAATTTCCACATTCTGTGGGATCACCTTTCTTTGAAATGGGTACAAATATGGATCTCTTCCAGTCGTTTGGCCAAGTAGCTGTCTTCCAAATTTCTTGGCATAGAGAAGTAAGTGCCTTCACATCATCTCTTTGTTAAAACACCTCAATGGGTAGTCCATCAATTCCTGGAGCCTTGTTTATCACAAAAAAATAAGAAAATCTATAGTACAGGTCTATTCATATGAGCTTTGGTGGTGTAGTGCCTAAGGCATGTGATTGCTAGCCAGAAGGCTGGTGGTTCAAACCCACCAGCCACTCCTCATAAGGAAGGTTGGGCAATCTACTTACATAGTGATACTGCCTGGGAAACTCAAGGAGGAGTCACTATGACTTGGATCTGACTCGACAGCAGTAAGTCATTCATATGAGGATACTATGAGGCAGAATCAAGTTGTAGTAGCTAACAACAACAACTATAATACAAGTTTTGTCTACATATGAAAAAAATTAAATATCCGAGGAATGATACGTTTTGAAATCCAGCAACAAGTTAGCACTGGGGCCATGATTCCCACAAATTGTTGTTCCCTGTAAATGACTGAGAGTGGGAGGGATACAAAGGCTTGTTCTTGGAGACACAGGGCTCCTCTGTTGGTTGTCTTTGACTCAAGGACCCTCAAATGGACTGCCTGAACCATCAGACTACCTGGTAGTTTACAACACTTCCAAACAGCTTTCCTTCCCTCTCTCCTTCACTAAGAGTACACTTGCATGGAGATCCGATTGCTCTCACCATCTTTCTTGGTCATCATCTCCTCACTTTCTTTCACAAGAGTTTCCCTTAATAAAATCCTGCCTGTTCAATGTCATCTTGATACCTGATTCTCAAAAATCTCTGACTACTGTACTCCAAGAGTACAATAATATAAAAACTTAAAAAAAAATTTCAATCCTGTCTTCCCCTCCCAGCAGCTCCTGAGTTTTCTTGAGATAGTATAGTAATTTTAGTTGTAGGCTGTTGTAGACTAAAGGAATATTACATATTTGCAGTGTGCCATTATCCCTTTATATTTAAATATTCAGTGCTCACTATCTTTCACAGAAGTCTCTGTTCTGTGGTTTTGTTGTTACTGGTTATGTATGTTAAGAGTCTGTATCTTCTTTGGAACTTATGAATATAAACAATAAAATGTATACCAGATAACAACAAAAAAAATAAGGCTATTAGGTAAATCATACATCTCAAACAAATAAACAAACTCTCCTGATCTTCATGAAGAGATAAATGTGCACCCTGCTGCTATGACTACTCAGAGAATTCCCAGGCAGAGGTAGGGGCCATGGCTTTATAAACTTCCCATGTAAATCCCCACAAAACATTAGGTTGTCAGAGGCCTTCCTCATCCTTGAGAAATGAACTAGAAAATCTTCACACAGTTGCCAAGAGACATTCCCAAAGAGTTTTCATCTGATGAGGTCTCTGGGTGGGTAAAATTAAAATTATACAAGAGAGTAAAACACTATACCCATGTCATGTACCAACAAGAGCTTTGTTTCAGATTATCCCTTTAGTGAAGATATATTAAGATGAAAAAATAATGTAAAAAACTCTTTCCATATTGAGATATGCCACAGTGGCCAGAAGAACCAACCAAACACAAATCAGTCTATAATGAGAATATAGTACTTTCATAAACAAAATAATAATGATTAAAAAAAAAAAGCCATCAAGTTGATTCTGACTCATAATAACTCTATAGGACAGAGTAGAACTGCCCCCATAGGGTTTCCAAGGCTGAAAACCTTTACAGAAGCAGACTGCCACATTTTTCTCCTACATCTTTCTACTAGCTGAAAAATTGGTGGTTCAATTCCACACAGAGGTGTCTCAGAAGACAAGCCTGGCAATGTCCTTTGGAAAGTTACACCCTTGGAAACCCTATGGAGCAGTTCTAATCTGCATACAGTGGTTCACCATGAGTTGGAACTGACTTGGCAGCAACTAATAGCTAATAACAACAGCAAGGTTTTAACTTGGTCATTACATCTGCAAAGATCTTATTTCCAAATAAAGTCACATTCACAAGTATGGAGAGAAAGGACTTCAAAATATCCTTAGGAGGGAAACAATTCAACCTAACTGTACTGTTCAGCAAATGTGGGAGCCAAGGATTGGGACCATTCAGAAGAGAGTCCAAAGGAATCCCTAAAATCAACTTTGCCTTCTTTAGTTTCACACAAGAACTGTTTGTGACAACTAATTCCTCTCCAAATGACATCCTGGATTGTAATATTTTTCTGTGAAGTGGAACCAACTGCTACCATGACTCTGCATCATGAAGATTTACACATAATTAAAAAAAAAAAAATACACATTGTCACAAAAACTAATTGCATCTAGGGATGTGACAGGATTCGGCAGTGGGCATTTTTGCAATCGCTGGACTATTTCAGTTGTGTTAAGTGACTCTGCACAGAGAGAAGAGTGGCATGTGCTCATTAAGATAAGTGGTACATTTAATTATAGACTCTGAAGCACAGGTTTCAGTACATTCTGTGAGAGAGCAAATCACATTTCCCGCACCTTTTGCCACATATATAGATCTAAATTAGAGTTAAGATAATAGTGTCAGAGTAAAACCACACAAAATTTTCTGTTTCACTTAATTTACATCATTCTTCTCTGCACAGAAGTTACTACTGGCTACAACTTAGAAAGAAGTCAGAGAATTCCAGTTTTGTCATTCATTCAACAAATTTTTTTTTTGAGAACAGCTATGTGCCAGGCCTCAATCTAGTGTCTTGGAGTACATGCAGGGAGGGGAGGAGAAATATGTCAATGTCTCTACTTGTTTTGGTTACTTAGTGCCACCCTGACAGGAGTATACCACAAATGAGACGGCTTGAACAAATGGGTTTATTCTTTTACAGTTCTGGAGACTTTAAGTTCAAAGTGCCAAGCTCTA
The DNA here is from genome assembly GCF_000298275.1 of Orycteropus afer afer. Taxonomy (NCBI): domain Eukaryota; kingdom Metazoa; phylum Chordata; class Mammalia; order Tubulidentata; family Orycteropodidae; genus Orycteropus; species Orycteropus afer. Next base: position 3,967,322 of record NW_006921838.1, read on the forward strand.
GGGCCTGAGTGAAAGCCCCTCCACCTTGGATTTCACCTCTGCCTCTTGCCCACTGAAGCTAGAGGTTTTTCTTCACTCAGACAGCTGCTGGCTGCTGAGGCTGGCAAACCCAAAGTTGACAAGTAAAAAGGCACAGTCCCAATGTTACCAAACAACATAAGCCAAAACCAACCTCACTGCCCTCGAGTCGGATCCAGCTCATAGCAACCCCTCCTTGGGTTTCCGAGGAGGTATCACTACAGAAGTAGATTGCCCCATCTTCCTTCTGAGGAGTGGCTGGTGGGTTTGAACCACCAGCCTCTTGGTTGGCAGTCAAATGCCTTAAGCACTACACCACCAGAGCTCCCACCGAACAACATGGCAGGCCACTAATTCAAGTCCAGAAAAAGTCTCAAGATTGACAGGGCATGGCAGGCTGTTGAACAACTTGGCTAAAGGCAGGGTTCAAGTATGTCATAAGCTAGAACCTTTCTACCTTCCTCAAAGCTGCTGATTCTTTTTTTTTTTTTTAATTGTGATTTGGGTGAAAATTTACAGAGCAAATACACTTTCCATATAGCAGTTCACATACACTTTATCTCATGACATTGAGATACCATAATGCAACAGCTCCCCTCCCACTTCCTCCCCATAGTTACCTCTTCCCTGTGACCATTCCTCCACGCACTCCTGCCCCCTGAGCTGTCTCCCTGTGCATAAGCCGTCCTTCTTCCTTCCATGTCAAAGCTGCTTCTTATACGTTGCGAACAGCCCATATCCCTAAAGCTCCTCCAGGAGATTCCACCATGGAATTGATTGCCAGTCTCACCATGGTTCTGGTTGCCAATCTCACCATGGGGAATAACTACATCCAGCTGCCCAGCCACTCAACCAGGCCAGCCCAGTTGACAACAACCTTAACCACTGTACTACTTTGTTATAGTTGTTCTGTGCCGTCAAATCAGACCCTACTCATAGTAACCCCTCCTTGGGTTTCCTATGTTGTATCACTATGGAATTAGATTGCCCCATCTACTGCTGGTGGGTTTGAACTGCCAGCCTTCTGGTTAGCAGTCAAGTGCCTTAGGTACTACGCTACCAAAGTGCCCTCACACTACTTTAGTGATGTCTATTGGTGTTGTTAGGTGCCAGGCTCTAGGGCCTGGGTGAAAGCCCCTCAACCTTGGGCTTCAGTTTTGCCTCTTGTTCTTGGCCTACTGAAGCTAGAGGCTGTAGTGATGTTTAAATTGTATTTAAATATTCAATGATGATTCTTTTATTTTACTTTTCTAGCTCTACTGTTAATTTTGTATGTTGCTTATTTGTGGCTAATGGAATTTTGGGGAGCTCTGGTAGCATAGTGCCTAAGGCACTTGACTGCTAACCAGAAGGCTGGCGGTTCAAACCCACCAGCCACTCCTCGGAAGGAAGGTTGCGCAATCCTACTTCCGAAGGTTGGACAATCCTACTTCCGAAGGTTGGGCAATCCTACTTCCGTAGTGATACTGCCTCGGAAACCCAAGGAAGGGTCACTATTAGTTGGGGCAGACTCGACGGCAAATAACAACAACAACAATGGAATTTTTAGCTGGAATCAAAATGCATAAGGATTAAAATATTCTTATAATGGAGAAGTGTAATACCTTATGTATTTATTTTTGAGATTCTCAAAAGTTAGATGCATTGTATGTAAGATAAAATAGCAAAGAAATATTAATGAATTATTTGTCTTGTTCTTTGTGCCTTCCATGAAGACATGATGGGATGCTCTCTCTTTGAGTGTAGCTTTAAAAACATCTTTTCTGACTAGTTCAGGGACTTTCTGATCAAGACATAAACAGTAATGGATAATATTCATAGATTTTAAATTTGATTTCAATAGATTCTTTGACTTTTCTGGCCAGAAAGGAAAACTTGATACAGGTCAATGTACGTTTGTCACAATATAGGACTTTTTTTTTTTTTTTTTAATTTTTATTGTGATTTGAGTGAAAGTCTACAGAACAAATTGGTTTCCATTCACAATTCATACAAATTTTGTTTTGTGATATTGATTGCAGTCCCCACAATGTAACATCACTCTTCCCACTTCTTCCTTGCCTTTCTTGTTTTCATTTGTTCTTCTTTTCTATCCCTTCCTGACCTCTGAGCTTTATGCCTGGGGAATGGGGCTCTTTTGATCTTGTATGGTTGACTGTTCTAAGCAGTGCCCACCTTCCTGGTGTTAATGCTCACCTTATAGGCCTATCATTTGACTGGACATAGATGTATCTGCAGCACATACAAATATGTATGTAGGAATATCCCCTGCCAGACCTATATAAGGTCTTGGGTATAGTTTCGTTTGCCTACCCACACTTGTTCAAACTTGCCTGTCTACCTACATAGTCATCTGTAGATTATTGTTTGTTATTAATGGTATTGCAATGGTTGTGTATGTAATAATATTTCCCTTTGTTGTCTGCAACTCTTGTGCACATCTCTGTGTCTTTCTTTGCTGTAGTGATGTTGTGCTGAACTTCCTTTTATTGTATATTTTCTTCCCCTTCATTGAAATTAATACAGGGCTATTAGCTTTCCTAGGAGCTCTGGTAGCATAGTGGCTAAAGCACTTGACTGCTAACCAGAAGGCTGGCGGTTCAAACCCACCAGCCACTCCTCGGAAGGAAGGTTGGGCAATCCTACTTCCGTAGTGCTACTGCCTCGGAAACCCAAGGAGGGGTCGCTATGAGTCGGGGCCGACTCGATGGCAAATAACAACAACAACAACATTAGCTTTCCTATTTACTTAGTGATTATCCTTCTCTTCCTTTCCAATCTCAGGTAACTGTAAAGAATGTTTGTTTCTGTTTGTAAACTTTCCCTTGGCTTTTTATAATAGTGGATTCATATAGCATTTATCCCTTTGTGATTTATTTCACTCAAGCTCCAGGTTCATGCAAGTTATGAGGTGTTTCTTGGATTCTTCACTATTATTTAATGTTCCATAGTATTCCAATTAACATGGGTGTGCATATTCTATTTGTGTTCTGGCTTATATTTTTCTAGGATCTATACACAGTAGTGGAACTGAGGGACAAATGATATTTTCTATTTTGAGCATTTTAAGAAAGCATCATACTGCTTTCCACAGTGGTTATACCAACTTACAGTTGCATCAGCAGTGTATAGAGTTCCAATCTCCTCACACTCTCACCAAATTTGTTTTCTGTCTTATTGATGTTAATGTTATTGCTAGAGTGAGATGTTATCTCATTGTTGTTTCAATTTACATCTCTCTAATAGCTAAAGATTGGGAACATTTATTCATCTGTATTTGGCAACCTGAATGTCTTCTTTGTTGAAGTGCCTGTACATGTCCTTTGTTCATTTTTTATATGGGTTGTTTGTCTTTCTGATGTTGAAGTGTTGAAGTTTTCTATAAATTTTATAGATTAATCATTTCTCAGATATGTCATTTCCTTTTTATTTTTTCCTAATCTGTAGGTTCCCTTTCTACTGTGTTGGAGAAGTCTTTTGATGTGCATAGGCATTTAAATTTTAGAAGGCTGCAGTCATCTCACTCACTGACTCATAATGGCCCCTCCTAGGATTTCTGAGGCAGTCCAACTCGATGGCACATAACAACAACAACAACAACAATCTCTATGGAAATAGATTGCCCAAACTTCCTTCTGAGGAGTGGCTGGTGGATTTGACTTCTGGTTAGCAGTCAAATGCCTTACGCACTATACCACCAGAGTTTATCTTCTGCTGTTTGTGCTTTTTGGTTGTGATTGACAGTCAATTTGTGCCATAAATCAGGGCCCACCAGCCACTCCTTGGAAGGAAGACTGGGCAATCTATTTATGTAGAGATACCACCTGGGAAACCCAAGGAAGGGTCACTACGAGTTGGGACCAATTTGATGGTAGTGAGTTTGGAGTCTGAAGTTTGTCCCTATTTATTCTTTGATAATCTTTACAGTTTTGGGTTTTACACTTAGGTCTTTGATCCACCTTAAGTATGATTTTTTACATGACACCTGACAACAGCAACAATTGTTTTTATGTTTTCTGTTGCATTTATTTATGCTCTAATCTTTATTATTTCCTATTTTTCTGGAGATTATAAGAAATGTCTAATTTCACCATTGTGTTTAAGGAACATTTTTGCTGGACATATAATTCTTGGTTGTCAATTATTTTCTTTCATAATTTTATATGTCATCCCATTGGCTTTTTGCCAACTTGGTTTCTGCCAAGAAATCAGAGCTTAGTCTTATTGGTTCCCCTTAATAGCTAATATTTAGTTTTTCCTAATCTGCTTTCAGGATTCTTTCTTTGTCTTTGAATTTGAAAGTTGGATTATTATATGTCTTGATCACTCTCCCTTTTTTTTTTTTTTTGCTGTTTTTCTAAGTATTTGAAATATTTGGTTAAGATGTTGATTTTTGTTCTTTCTTCTTTTTGATGCATGTATTTATTACTATATATTGACCTCTGAGTACTGCTTTCACTGTGTCCCAAAGGTTCTAGTTTGTTGTGTTTTCACTCTTCTTTGATTGTTGGAACTTTTAAATTTCATATTTATTTGCTCTTTCAAGCAGGATTTGTCCTATTTTTAAGCAGAAAGATATTCGGTTTCCATATCTTTGTTTTTTTTTCCTCTGATGTTCCTCTTATTGATTTCCAATTTTATAGTGTTGTGATCCAAGAAGATATTTCACATTAATTTAATAGTTTTAAGTTTATCAAGGCTTACCTTGTGGCTTGACATATGCCCTATTCGGGAGAATGATTCACAGTACTGAAAAAGAATGTGTATTGCATTTCTGTTGGATGAAGTTTTGTATATTTGTCCATGAGGAAAGTTGGTTGAATATGTTGTTTAGATCTTCTGTATCTTTGCTGAGTTTCTTTCTCTTTGTTCTGTATTTCATCAAAAGTGATGGGTTAAAATCTACTAATAGATGGAGTTGTACATTTCTATTTTCAATTCTGATTTTATTCATTTATTTTTCATGTATTTTGAGGCTTTTTCATTTGGGTGTATAGATAATTTATTATGGTTATGTCTTCTTGCTGGATTAACCCTTTAATCATTGTATAATGCCCTTCCTTGCCCTTTATGCTGGTTTTTGCCTTGAAATCCATTTTATCAGAAATCAATATTGCCACTGCTGTTCTTTTTTCTATTGTCATTTTCTTGATATATTTTTTTCCCATCATCTAATTTTTAATTTATTTTTATATTTGTGTCTGTGGTGACTATTGTAGGCAATACATTGATGAATCCTGTTTTTTTTTATTCACTCTGCCACTCTCTCATGACTGGTGAATTTAATTCATTTACCTTCAGTGTAATTATCAATAGGTATGAATATACTGCTGTAATTTTGCTGTGTTATTTGTGGTCTTGATGGTTTCTTGGTTCAGTATATTTTTCTTGGCTGAGTTAATTTTGTTTATGCATTTTTTTTTAATCCTTTCTTTCATTGCTGTTGTTTTAGTGTTTACTAAACACTAAACATGATTTTCTTCTTTTCTAAATTTTGTTGAGAATGTTTATTAATTTTATTTTAGTTTATCCTGTTATTTATCATTATTTTCCCAAGTTTAAAAAAAAGTGCATTCTATCTTGATATCATCTTGACTTTTTCTTCATTTGGAAGTTCTCTCATTGTGCTATTTATTCCCTCTTAATGCTTTGTAGGTGTTGTCATTTATAGACTGATGCCTCTGGAGTAGTGTTTAAAATATTTGGCTGCTAACTAAAAGGTTGGTAGTTCAAGTCCACCAGCTGCTCCACAGATGAAAGATGAAGCAGTTTGCTTTTGCAAAGATGTACAGCTTGGAATCCTTATGAGGAAGCTCTAATCTCTCCTAAAAGGTCACTATGACTCAGAATCAACTCAATGAGAGTGGGTTAAGTTTATTTTATTTGGGAGAATTCTTTTTCTGGGTTAATTTCATATGTCTTAATCTCACGTTGTTGGTTCTCTGTCGAGAGGACTCTGTTTATTATTTCTTGTAAGTTTTCCCTGCATTTTATAAATTCCTTTAATTTCTGTTTATCTGGAAATGTCTAATTGCACCAACATATTTGAGGAACAGTTTTGCTGGATAAATAATTTTCAGTTCTTAATTATTTTATTTCAGAGTTCTCTCTCTCTCTCTCTCTCTCTCTCTATATATATATATATATGGGAGCTCTGGTAGCATAATGGCTAAGGCACTTGACTGCTAACCAGAAGGCTGGCGGTTCAAACCCACCAGCCACTCCTCGGAAGGAAGATGGGGCAATCTACTTCTGTAGTGATACTGCCTCGGAAACCCAAGGAGGGGTCGCTATGAGTCGGGTCCGACTTGATGGCACCTAACAACAACAAATATATATATATATATTTGTTGTTGTTATGTGTCGTTGAATTGGACCCGATTCATAGTGAACTTAAAAAGTTGCTCTGTTAGAAAGGTATGTTCCAATCAAGCCAAAAGCTGTCTCTCCATCTATGACTAATTAGTCTTAGGAAGGGGAACTTATTTCACCCCATGTGCCAAAGAGTCTCTAAAGTGACTCCTATGATCCTTGCTTCCTGTGTTTCACTTCCTTTTGTAATTCCCTTCCTTTGAGCTTGGGTGGGGTTTGCATCTAACCAATGTTGTTGTTGTTGTTTGCCGTCGAGTCGGCCCCGACTCATAGCAACCCCTCCTTGGGTTTCCGAGGCAGTATCACTACGGAAGTAGGAATGCCCAACCTTCCTTCCGAGGAGTGGCTTTGAACTGCTAGCCTTCTGGTTAGCAGTCAAGTGCCTTAGGCACTATGCTACCAGAGCAATAGAACATGGCAAATATGATGGGATATACACTGTTTTACATAAATGATCATATTGCATAAGATTACAAAGTCTGTCCTTCACAGAGAGTCTCTTTCCTGCCATGTGGCAAGGAATTTAGGGTGACTTGAAGATCAATAAACAAGGAGCAGAGGAACTCAGCCCAACAACCTATAAGAAATGTGTTGTTGTTGTTGTTGTAAGGTGCAGTCGAGTTGTCTCCAACTGATAGTGACCTCATGTACAGCAGAACGAAACACTACCCCGTCCTGTGCCAGCCCCACAATCCTTGTTTATCTATCATTAAAGAAGGCCCTACCCTGATGAGGCAGCTCTTTTCCAGTCACATTTTGAGTGCTTTCCAACCTGAAAGGCTCATATTCCGGCACTGTATCAGGCAATGTTTCAGGGCTATTCACAAAATTTTGCAGTGTTATATCAGACAGTGTTTCACCACTATTATTAAAGTTTTCACTGGCCAATTTCTTTGAGAAGTGGGATGATTCTTCCTTCCTCTGAGTCTGTCTCAGTCTGGAAACTCCACTGAAACAGGTCCACCATGGGCAACCCTGTTGGCACGGCCTCCAGCCTCATAGCAACATGCAAGCCACCACAGTATGAGAAACCGACAGACAAGTTCATCTCCCTTACCTGTTCCAACTGCTCTACTCACTTCCTGGACCATCCCCTACCTGTTCCTGCCAGCCCTGTCTGTCACTGCTCCCTGCTACCTGGGGGCTGTCCCTTGTCTGCCTTACCTGTTCCAGCCACTGGCCCTGTCTATGGGAAATGTATTGCTATCAATAACCAGATGAACTTGGAAGCAAATTTCCCCCAGACAACTTCAGATCAAACTCAAGCCCCAGCCAACATCTTGGTTGCAGTCTTGTGAGATCCTGAAGCAAAAGGCCCAGTTATGTTGTTTCCAAGCTCCTGACCCAGAGAAACTGAATTGATAAATACGTGTTATTTTAAGGCAATATTCTTCTGCACCAACAATTCATTTCCTATGCCATCTCTTTAGCATTTGATTAACCTTCTTGGAATACTTGATTGCTAACCAGAAGGCTGGTGGTTCAAACCCAGCAGCCACTCCTCAGAAGGAAGATGAGGCAATCTACTTCCATAGACATACAACATAGGAAACCCAAGGAGGGGTCGCTATGAGTCAAAATTGATTCTACGCAGTGAGTTTTGTTTTTTAATCTTGAATTACTTAGGTTAAAGAGGATTCTGTAGCCACATCTAGACTCACCAATGATGAGTCCTACAGGAGTCAGTAATATTTGCAGCAAATACAGTTATAAAGAAGTAGTATACCTGATAACCTACTATAATTTAGACTCTGTGAGACCAGAAAGAAAAAGTGAAATATTTCCACACATCAGGTCTGGCACTCACAATCAATGTTGCAGGATGAGAATGGAAAACATTGACTCCTAAGGTGGCCAGCCAAGAAAGGCACATGAGTGAAACAAGATGATGTAAGTTCTTATGCAATTATTGTGTGAAGGGTATTGACTGTAGCAAATTGTCCCCATCTAAAGGACTCTGCTGCTTCTAGACTGCAGAAAATGTTCACTTTGTGAAGATAAATGTCCCATGTTACCAGACTTAAAATGTTTTCAATAGGAGTTGCATATCTCAAATTTTATGTGAAATGTCTCACTTTTGAACATTTGCTGATTTTGTTGTGCACAACTATTATATTGATTCTCTCCCCAGGTTATTTGTACTATTGTGGAGCCACCAGTTGCCACTGATGTTCCTCTCTCTACAGAGCTCACAGCTTGACCTATTATTTAATATTGAAGTTGCCAATGCCAAGTCACTCCTACTCATATGAAAAGCAATTATGATATAATCATTGATCAATTTTTTTTGAAGCTTATATAATTAGGTGGTAGAAAGAATAACTAAGGATATAATACATGGAGTACATAATATTGAGTTAATGACACTGAAGGAAAGACTGACCTCATTAGTTTTGTACACCTATTATAAAGTCAGTAGGAGATGATTATGAAGTCTGCACTTGGTCTTGGGAGTTGTTGAAACAGAAATCATGATATGTGTATGGTAGTTCATAATCCACATCAATTCTTACTTTTTTTATTTTTTCCCCAGAGATCACTATGCAGTCTGATTTAATGAGCTCATTGTTGTCTGGACAAATCTGAGTAGCTAATTGCATTTCCAATCTGTCAACAATATTGATGGAGCACAGAATCTGGTATAAAATTAGAGGATCAACAAGGAAAAACTGTATATTCTTGCCCCCAGAAATTGTATGATTATAACAGGGACAATGAGTATAAAATAAACATCTATGAGTATACAATTGTTTTATAAAATAAGCTAATGAGTTTAAACAGATGATAACTTCATTCCCTCTTTCACTGTACCTTCAAATTTATTCTGTAGCCTAGTTATTTTTGTTCACTTGGATGAAATACTGAAGTGGTACCAATGTTTTTTCTGTTGCTAATAAACAAATTGTCTTTTTACTTTGGCAGCTATGCTGGAAATAGATAAAATTCTAATGCTAGTGGATGTAGTTGTGACTCACATAATTCACAAGCTCTTAATGGATGGCCTAGCACCTCACTGTAGAATGTGAAAGGTTTGATAGCTATTGTTTTATAGACCTTTGCTATTACCCATTGAAATCACAGGAAAGTTGAATTTAGCAACCTTTCACTAATTAAAAAGACCCAAGTAGGAAACATATAAAGCTTTGAAATGAAAAATTACTTTAAACTAGAGAAGAGAACCTATCTGAATTCAGCTAGACTACTAATAATGAAATTACACCCTATTGAGCACTTACAGTGTTCACTACATCATTAATTTCACAACAATCTTATAAGAATTTAAAATAGAATTTCTAATATTTGACTAGGATTGCCTGTGTTTAACTCTCTGTCTATCATAATTTATCGTCTGATCTTAGGATGGTAGTGAGCCTACCTTATAGTCATCTGTATAGTTTCCTCATCTGTAAAATGGTGATTATGATTATAACTAACATTTGGTAAGTGATCAATGTATTGAATGATATAATAATTGTAATAGATATACTTATATATTTTGATATAATAATTATATAATATTTATAATAATAATTATGCCCAGCGCAATTATACATATTTTGCTTGGGTAATTTCATTTATAACTCACAATAACCTTATTAGGTAGATATTACCACCATCACACTAACTTCACTAATGAAGGAAACAAAGATTAAGGTGGATAAGCAAGTAGTTGTCAAGAGTTCAGATAATGAAATTTCTTCAGTTTGCATTAGGGAGGACCCAAGATCTTAAATAATAAAACATAGTCCTCACTACCTATGACAGTTATTACTATGATTATTTAATTTTCTAATGCTCATAAACTAACAGAAATATAGTAAGTTCTCAATTAATAGTTGTATTTATGAGTAGTAGTATAGTAGTAATATAAAACTACAGCAAAATATATAAACACTGGAGAGTTATTATAAATGAAAGATGACAACTGATTTATCTTCCATGTGGCCTTATCCAAAATTTTTATACTCTTTTTTTGTTGTCAAAAGCATTATATCTTTAGAGTTCCCTGTGAGCTACCTATAAAATGAAAAATGAAAAGATGATCTTCCTGCTCTATCATCTATCCTCTTGGAATTGGAGAATAGCTCTTGGGATTTGTTGAGCCCATGCACTCTGTTTTTTTCCTAACAGCTGTGCTATTTACACTTGGTTTCTTTCACTTTTAATGAGAGGAAACACCTTTCCAATTGCAACAGCAATTCTCCATGGGTCCTGCCTACAGAGCAATGACAGTTAGACCTCACTCCAATTAGAAATGAGGAACTCCTTGGTAGTGAAATTTCAGAGAACTCACAAGGTTTTATTAATCCTGGAATTAAAATTGGTCCTTGGCTTTCCCGCTAGATAATACTGTGTGGTCCTTTGGGGAAAGAAGGGATTATGAGTAAGAGGACATTGTTTTTTGCATGACTTATGATCCATGACACCTGTACTGATACATATTACTAGACCATAGCAAATCCCTGGGACCACTCTTGATAAATAAGAATATCTTCATTTTCAAAACCAATAATTGGCATTCATATATAAACTATATTGTCTGATTAGAAAATAAAAAGTAAAATAAACTTGTGCATATTATTGGGTGATATATCTAGTAAGTAAATTAAATATTTATTACACATATGCTAAATATAAAATAAGAGTAGAAGATTATCTTGTTGTGGTGATATAAGACATTGAAGCATTATTTAAAAAAAAAAAAAAAACAGACAAAACAGAATTATCACTGTAAAAAAGAGGCATGAGGAAATTACCAACATGAATTCAAAACCTAAGACAATTTTATGCTTGTAGAAGTTTTAATTGTGGCAATTTGGATACAAACTGCTTTACAAATGGGTAGCATAGGAATAAAGTTCTGAAATACAGCAAGTTTAATGAATAACCACAAACTGGGTGGTTTAAAACAATAGAAATTTATTCTCTCAACTTTCTGGAAGCAAGAAGTCTGAAACCAAGGTGTCATCAGAATGTTTATTCTGGAGGCTGTGAATGATAGTGTGTTCTACTCCTTTTCCTTAGCTTCTGGTGCTGTCATTGTCCTTTGGTGCCACGGAGTCATTCTGATTCATTGCAAACCTAATCATACCAGAATGAAGCATATCTAAATCTTGTGCTATCCTCACAATCATTGCTATGTTTGAGTCCATTGTTGCAGCCACTGTTAATCCATCTCATTGAGGGTCTTCCTCTTTTTTCACTGATCCTCTACCAACTTCTGCAGTCTGAAATTAATCGGACATGCAATCAAGATGTGTTGATTATCACTGGTGACTGGAATGCAAGAAGAGTCATCAGTAGTTGGAAAATGTGGCCTTGGTGATAGAATAACACTGGAGATCACATGACGGAATTTTGTGAGACCAACTATTTATTCATTGCAAATAACTTTTATCAACAACTTAAGCGATGGCTATACGTGTGCACTTCACCAGTTGGGATCAGGAATCAGGAATAAGCCAAGAATCAGACTGACTACATCTGTGGCAAGAGGTGATGGAGAAGTTCAATATTTTCAGCCAAAACAAGGCCAGGAGCTGTTTGTGAAACAGACCATCAACTGTTCATATGCATTTTCAAGTTGAAGTTGAGCACAATTAAAACAAGTCCACAAGAACCAAAATATAACCTTGATAATACCCCCCCCCCCTGAATTTAGAGACTATTTAAAGAATAGATTTGATGCATTGAACACCAATGACCAAAAACCAGAGGAACTGTGGGATGATATCAAGAACATCATCCATGAAGAAAGCAAGAGGTCATTAAAAAGACAAGAAAGTAAGAAAAGACCAAAATGGATGTTAGAAGAGACTCTGAAACTTGCCCTTGAGAGGACAGTACCTAAAGCAAATGGAAGAAATGACAAGATAAAAGAGCCGAACAGAAGATTTCAAAGAGTAGCTCAAGCAGACAAAGCCAATTACTACAATGAAATGTGCAAAGATCTAGAGTTAGAAAACCAAAAGGGAAGAACATACTCAGCATTTCTCAAGCTGAAAGAACTGAAGAAAAAAATTAAGTCTAGAGTTGCAATACTGAAATATTCTATGGATAAAATACTAAATGATGCAGGAAACAACCAAAGAAGATGGAAGGAATACACGGTCGTCATACCAAAAAGAGTTGGTTGATGTTTCTCCATTTCAGGAGGGGGCATATGATCAAGAAATAACAGTACTGAAGGAAGAAATGGAAACTTCACTGAAGGAAATGATGAAGAACATGGCTCCAGGAATTGACAGAATACCCACTGAGATGTTTCAACAAGCAGATGCCACACTGGAGGCACTCAATTGACTATGCCAGGAGATTTAGAAGACAGCTTTCTGGACAAGTGACTGGAAGAGATCCATATTTGTACCCATTCCAAAGAAAGATGATCCCACAGAATGTGGAAATTATCAAACAATATTGCTAGTATCACATGCAAGTAAAATCATATTGAAGATAATTCAAAAACTGTTGCAGCAGTATATTGACAGAGAGCTTCCAGAAATGCAAGCTGGATTCAGAAGAGGACATGGAATGAGGGATATCATTGCTGATGTCAGATGGATCTTGGCTCAAGGCAAAGAATACCAGAAAGATGTTTACTTGTGCTTTATTGAATACACAAAAGTATTTGATTGTGTGGATCTTGACGAATTATGAATAACATTGAGAAGAATGGGAATACCAGAGCACTTGATTGTACTCATGAGGAACCTGTACATAGATCAGAAGGCTTTCAGTTGAACAGAACAAGGGGGTACTGCATGGTTCAAAATTAATAATGGAGTGTGTCAAGGTTGTATCCTTTCACCATACTTAGTCAACTTGTATATTGAACAAATAATCTGAGAAGCTGAATTATATGAAGAAGGACATAGCATCAGGATTGGAGGAAGATTAACAACAAGCGATACACAGATGACACAACTTTGCTTGCTGAAGGTGAGGATGACTTAAAGCACTTACTGATGAACATTAAAGACTACAGTCTGCATTATGGATTACACCTCAATATAAAGAAAACAAAAATCCTCACAACTGGTCCAATAAACAGCTTCACGGTAGATGGACAAAAGATAAAAATTGTCAAAGATTTTATGCTTGGTTATACAATCAACACCAATGGAAGCAGCAGTCAAGACATGAGGTGATGCATTGCACTGGGAAAATTTGCTGCAAAAGACCTCTTTCAAATGATGAAGAGCAAAGATGTCTTCTTGAAGACTAAGGTGTGTGTAACCCAAGCTATGGTGTTTTCAGTTGCTCTTACACATGCGAGATCTGGACAATGAATAAGGAAGACTGAAGAAGAGTTGATGCTTTGAGTTGTGGTATTAAAGAAGAATGCTACGAGCACCATGGTCTGCTAAAGGGACTAACAAATCAATCTTGGAAGAAGGGCAGCCAGAATGCTCCCTGAAAGTGAGAATGGCCAGACTTTGTTTCACCTTCTTTGGTCATGTTGTTAGAAGGAACGTTTCCCAGAGAAATATATCATGCTTGGTAAAGTGGAGGGTCAACAAAGAAGGGGAAGGCACTCAATGAGATGGATAGACACAGTGGCTGCAATGATGGGCTCAGCTCCAGCAAGGATTGTGAGGCTGGCACAAGATCAGGCAGTGTTTAGTTCTGCTGTGCTTAGGGTCGCTATGAGTCGGAGATGACTTAACAGCATCTAACAAAAACAAGTTTGTCCCTATTTTTTATTTGATGATATTTATAGTTTACATTTTACATTTAGGTATTTCATCCTTATTGACTTTTGTATATGGTGTGAGATACGGATCCTGTTTCATTTTTCTGCAAAGGCAATCCAGTTTTCCCAGCACCATTTGTTAAAGGGACTATCTGTTCCCCAATCAATGGATTTTGACACTTTGTTGAAAATTAGCTATCCTTTGGGTTTACTTCTGGGTCCTCAATCCTGTTCCATTATTCTATGTGTCTGTCATTGTACCAGTACCATGCTGTTCTGCTATCATGGCTGTATAGTATTTTTGGGACTGGGATGTGTGAGGCCTCCTACATCATTTTTCTTCTTCAGTAGTGCTTTGCTTATTCAAGGTCACTTTTCTTTCCATGTAAAATTGGTAATTAACTTTTCCATCTCTTTAAGGCACTTGACTGCTAACCAGAAGTCTGGTGGCTCAAACCCACCAGGCACTCCTCGGAAGGAAGTTTGGGCAATCTACTTCCATAGTGATATTGCCTCGGAAACCCAAGGAGGGGTTGCTATGAGTCGGGTCCGACTCGACGGCACATAACAACACAACAAAGAATGCTGATGGACTCTGGATTGGGATTACATTAGAGCTATAGATTGCTGTCAAGACTGAATTGTGTCCCCACAAAATATGTTCAAACTTGGATAGGCTATGATTCTTAGTATAATGTATTATCCTCTATTCTGTGACCTGAAGTCATTTCTTATATGCTGTAAATCCTAAACTCTATGTTCAACAACACATAACAATAACAACAACATGTTGTTAATGAGGCAGGATTAGAAGCAATTATGTTAATGAGGCAGGATAAAGGACTGTTCCTCAATTAATGGATTTTGGCACTTTGTTGAAAATCAGCTATCCATTGGATTTACTTCTGGGTTCTCAACTTTGTTCTATTACTCTATGCATCTATCATTGTACAGTACTGGGCTGTTTTATTTGATAGGATTTTGTTGTATCTTGAGTCAATCTCTTTTCAGATATAAAAGACAATAAACCAGTGAGCAGATATAAGAGTATCTGACTACATCCAAGAAAGAGCTGGGAGTGTAATTTGTCCTTTAGACCCGGGGTCCATGAGCTGAGAGACTCTTACTCAGAGGAAGATTGATATGAAGACACATGTAGATCTCCAAGGACACTTGGCTAACAGATGTTGGAAGGAGAAAAGGACCTGACAGAGAGAGAAAGCCTTCCCCAAGCCAGCATTCTGAATTCAGATTTTAGCCTCCTAAACTGTGCAAGAATAAATTTCTCTTGGTTGAAGCCATCCTTTTGTGGTATTTCTGTTATAACTGCATTAGATAACTATGACAATCACTTTTTTTAATACTGACATTTTCACAAGTTAAGTCTTCTTATCTGTAAGAATGAATATGTTCTTCCATTTATGTAGGTCTCTTTTGGTTTCCTGCAGTAGTGTTTGGTTGTTTTCTTTGTGTAAGTTTTTTAAATTCCTGGTTAGGTTTATTCCTAAGTATTTCTTTTTGATGGCTACTGTAAATGGTATTGTTTCCCTCATTCCTTTTCAGAGATATTTTTCTTAGTGTAGAGGAATCTGACAGATTTCTGTATTTAAAAGGATCTTTTACAAAATATTTTCCCTGTGTGATATGTAGTTTTGCTTTCTTGACTGCAGCTTTCATGAACATTGATTGTTGATCCAAATTAGGTAAAATCCTTGGCAACTTTGATATTTCCTTTGTTTATCATGATGTTGTTTATCGGCTCAGTTGTGAGGATTTTTTTTTAGCTTTATGTTGAGGTGAAATCCATGCTGAAAGCTATAGTCTTTGATCTTCATCAGGAAGTGGTTCAAGTCCTCTTTATTTTCAGCAAGTAAAAGGTTGTGCCATTTCCATACCACAGATTGTTGGTCTTCCTCCAATCCTGACGCCATGATCTTCATATAACCCAGCTTCTCAGATTATGTGCTCAGTATACAGGTTAAATAAATAAAGTGAAAGTTTACAACCCTTATGCACATCTTTGTTGATTTTAAACCACACAGCATCCCTTTGTTCTGTTCAAATGACTGCCTGTTCATTTTTGAACAGGTTCCACATGAGCACAATTAAGTGTCTGTAATTCTCATTGTTCATAATGTTATCCATAATTTGTAAGTGTCTACACAATTTAATGCCTTTGTGTATTCTATAGAACACCTGTAAACATCTTTCTGTAATCTCTTCTTTTAGCCAAGATCCATCTGACATCAGCAATAATAACCTTCATCCCACTTCCTCTTCTGAATCCAGTTTCAATTGCTGTCCATTCTCTGTTGATGTATGTCTGCAGTTGTTTTTGAATTATCTCTGGCAAAATTTTGCATGCATACAATACTAATGATATTGTTTGATAGTATCTATATTCTGTTGGATCATCTTTCTTCAGAATGAGCACAAATATGGCTCTCTATCTGTTGGCCAAGTAGCTATCTTCCAAATTTCTTAGCAAAGATGAATGAGCATTTCCAGCATTACATTCATTTGTTGAAACATCTTAATTGGTATCCCCTCAATTCCTGTAGCCTTATTTTGCAGTAGTGCCTTCAGTGCAGCTTGTACCTCTTCCTTCAATACCATTGGTTTCTATCATATGCTACCTCTTGATATGTTTGAATTATGACCAATTCTTTTTTGTGTAGGGATTCTGTATATTTCTTCTACCTTCTTTTGATGTTTCCTGTGTTGTTCAATTTTTTTCTCATAGAATCCTTCAATATTGGAACTCAATAATTAAATATTGGCTTCAGATCTTTCAGCTTGGGAAATGAGAGTATGTTCCTTCCTTTTCCATTGTCTAATTGCAGGTCTTTGCACATTTCATTATAACAGTTTGTCATCTTGAGCAACCCATTGAAATATTTTGTTCCCCCTTTTACTGCTTTTCTTTCATTTACTTTAGCCATTTTATGTTCAAGAGCTAGTTTCAGAGTCTCTTCTGACATCCACTGTGAAGTTCTCTTCCTTTTCTATCTTTTTAAAGACCTTTTCCTTTCTTCATGTATGATGTACTTGATATCATGACAGAAATATTCTGGAAAACAGTCATTAAATTCAGTGCATCAAATCTATTCTTGAGATGTTCTCTAAATTCAGGCAGGATACACTCAAGACCATTCTTTGGCTCTTGTGGACTTATTATAAATTCTTTAGCTTCCACTTGAACTTGCATAAGAGAAATTGATGGTATGGACTAGTGTTGGTCATTTTGAATCAGACAATCGTGTGGTTTACTATGCCAGGAATGACAAATTGAAGAGAAATGGCATACATTCCTTATCTAAAAGAACATTTCAAGATGCTTCTTGAACTATAATACTGCCAATGATAGGATAACATTCATAAGCCTACAAGAAAGACCAGTTAACATGACTATTATTCAAATCTATATACCAATCACAAAGGCTAAGAATGATGAAATTAAAGATTTTTACCCACTTCTCCAGTCTGAAATTGATCAAACCTTCATGATGCAAACAAGATGTATTGATAATTACTGGGGATTGGAATGCAAAAGTTGGAAACAAAGAAGAAGGATCAGTAGTTGGAAAATATGGTCTTGGTGACAGAAATACCACCATTGATCACATGCGAGAATTCTGTACAAAGATTTATTCATAATACTATTTTTTTTTTCAACAACACAAGAAATAACTATACATATGTACTTCACTGGATGGCATACACAGAAATAAAATTGACCACATTTATGAAAAGTGGCAAGAGATGATGGAGAAGTTCAGTATTGTCCTTTATTTTCTGGTGTTAGCTGGCAATTCTTAGGGTTCTTTAGTTTGTAGAGTTACCGTTTTGATCTCTCTCCTCTTCACATGACCTAACCCTCTTTCTCTTCTCATTTTCTGTCTCTTATGGACATTGGCCATTGGATCTAGGACCTACCCTAAATCCAGAATTATCTCATCCTGAGATACTTAATTATGATTAGTATTTCCAAATAAAGTCAC
Source organism: Orycteropus afer afer (assembly GCF_000298275.1). Taxonomy (NCBI): domain Eukaryota; kingdom Metazoa; phylum Chordata; class Mammalia; order Tubulidentata; family Orycteropodidae; genus Orycteropus; species Orycteropus afer. Next base: position 3,985,406 of record NW_006921838.1, read on the forward strand.
ATTCACAAGTACTAGGGGTTAGGATTTAAATATGTCATGTTGGGCCACTATGCAATCTACTATAAAATTAAAGAACAGAGATAAAGAAGGTTAGGAAGATCATATGCATAGAGAATCAAGATATTAATGCCTCTGGATTGGAATACAGTAGGGATTGAGTCAAAGAGAGAATGTGGCATGAGTCCATTAATACACATAATCTCACAGAATCACAGTTCATCTACTCCTTCCAGGAAAGGGTACCTTGATCTTATTCCTCAAAGGAGTGAAGGTTCAGTTCATCATGAAAACAGTAGTTTTGTAGTTTCTTCAAAACCAACAGAAACTGAAAAGATTCCTTTGTGTTAGTTATATAGATATATAATGTTTTTCTTTCAGATTAGAATGAGCACTGCAATTCATGGCTTGCTCAAGATATCACTCTATTTAAAAACTGCTTCGATAAAAACAACTCAAGAAATGTAGTTATTATTTTTGCTAATATTTTTCTTTATAACTGACACATGTTTTTTGCATTCTACACCAAGAGTTTGCAAATTTATTTGTTAAGAAAGGAAAAAAAAAGAGCTTTGCATAAAAATGGAGAGGGACAATTAATTTTTGTTTTGCCATTTCTGATAGAAACATAGATTTAAGAACTATTTTTCTTTCCTCTTAATTGAACCATAATAAAAGTAATAGCCAAGTTCCATGAAAAATGGCAACTGTTCCTAAGTTTTAGTGTTTTATTGTCAATTCAGAATGATGGGACCATACAAGCTAGAGAGCCTTCTACCTATTGAAAGAGAGGATTGGGAGATTCACTTTCTATTGAATATTATCCTAAAGGAATGAAGCATCTGTGTGCAGAGATTTCTAAATATTTTTTCTAAAAGTAGCTGGATTGAATTTTTTTTTTTTTTTTTATCATTCTAGGTCTGATATATTGACAATTAAGAATATTTCTTATTTTAATAATCATTGACTAGATTACTGTGTTCACCAACCAAAATGTGTGTGGGTTAGATCTAATTTATGATTTCTGCATACCCACTCAACAGTGAGCACACAGGGAGATATGCTTCCGGAAAAACTTCACAACTCAATTAAAACCCCAGGCACATGCACGTCAAGGAGACAATGACATCCCTGTCTTCAAGGAAAACAGCAGCATTTGTGTCTTTCAGAGTTCTGCATAACAAGGACCTTCCCTGTTGAAAGAATGTTTTTATTATCCTATCTTGCATGTTGACTTGTTTATAGATGTTCCTGTTGTTAGATGTTTGCTTAAGAATTTTCTTTTACGTCTGCAGTTTGATATTAAAATCAGTTACATAGATCAGCCTTAGTGTTGTTAAAGGCACTTTGAGGAGCATTTCTTGCACTTTATATATTTGGTTGATAAAGCATTGCTATTGTCAAAGCCTCTGGGACTGAGTACAAGATCAAAGTCTTAAACATGCCTTCCCTTCAGTTGCAGCTAAGTTCCACAGTCTATCTGGGGTCTCACTAATGACCTATTTTTCTTTGAAGAGTAGTTGACCTGAATTTTGGTGGTACAGATTTTCTCCAAGGTTTTGGAATAAAATTCCCTAGATTTCTTGGCAATGTACTTGGACTTGTTTGAATTTCCTTGAGGAAATCAAAGACAGGTGGAACCCCACAAACTTTATAAATTACAGAACCTGGAGTCACCATAATGGGTTGCTATGAGTTGGAATTAGCTCAATGGTAATGAGTTTGGCTTGATTTTGGGAGTTGCAATGAATTGAAATCTATGTGAAGGCTATACACACACGCACACACACACACACACATATATATTTTTCTTCTGCCAGCTGTTAAAAAGACAAAGCATTCATTTGCATAATCCAATAACAAATAATGTTTTATTGAATGTTTAATCTGTTCTCAGCTTTGTGCTAGTATCTAAGACAGCATCTTTGTTGCTAATGCTCGAGCTTTGAACAGTTGAGAATTTTCTTTGAGGATAATGTATACCTTAGGGTTTTCTGTTTATACCCTTCCTTGCTCCTACCACAAGCATCAACATTCTGATCACACTGATACTCTGAATTTCTATATTTATAAAGCTTAGAATTTCTAATAAACTGATGAACAGTGGTTGGTTCCATTATGATCTTAAGTATTACATCAGTTCAAACTTCTCAGTTTCCAAATCACCATTTATACCACCCAGGGACTCATATTCAAGTAGATGGTGTGAAAATATTTTAAAGGGAAAAAAAAATATAATAGGACTACATTATAATACTTGTTTAATGGGCTAAAAGATTATCTGTATTTCAGAGGGAAGTTTGGGATTCAGATATAGTTAGAAGATAAGGATGTGTAGAAGTTCCAGATTCTTGCCTTGGACTAGCTTGTTCCACTGCCTCACTAGGCTCTCAAGGAACAAAAATTACATGAGATTAGACTAAATAAAATGTGAATTCACATGTTGCCTTTGAACCTCATAAATCAATGCAAAGCTCAAGTTTGCCAGATTGGACAAAATAAAGGACCCTAAGGGCTATATCCAAATTAGAAGCTAGATATACAACATACACCAGCTCCCACAGAGAAAGGAGCAGTAGCAGAAATCAAAAGCTATGCTTCCTTTTCAGTCCAGTAATTTCCTTCTTTTCACTAACATGGCCCAATCAATGCCATGGAATATCTTAAATCAAAATAATATTTCTATTTCTTGGAGAGGAGTGAAGACAGTGGCAAATAAGAGAGAAAAATCTTGAAAGTACTAGCTTTCTTTAGATATGAACACCACTTCATAGACACATTAAGCTACAATAAGAAAAAAGAAAGAATTGGAGAAAAACAAGGCTCTAGAAATAGACAGAATACCCAATGAGATGTTCCAAAAAACGTATGCAGCTCTGGAGGTACTTACTCATCTATGCCAGGGAACTTAGAACACAACCCTGCCAACTGATTGGAAAAGACTAATATTTGTGCCCATTTCAAATTTAACATAACAGATTATGGATAACATTGCAAAAAATAGGAATTCCAGAACACTTAATTGTGTTTAAGAAGGACCTGTACATAGACCAAGAAATTGTTATTTAAACATAACAAGAGGCTACTTAGTGTTTTAAAATCAGGAAGGGTGTGATAATTTCATCGTATTTATTCAATCTGTATGCTGAGCAAATAATCTGAGAAACTGGACTATATGAAGAAGACAGCAGCATTGGTACTGAAGGGAGACTCATTAAGAACCTGCAATATGCAGATGACTCCACCTTGCTAGTTGAAAGTGAAGAAGACTTGAAGCACTTACTAATGAAGATCAAAGACTACAATATGGATTATACCTCAACACAAAGAGAACACAAATCTTTGCAACTGGACCAACAAGCAATAACATGATAAAAGGAGAAGAGATTGAACTTGTCAAAGTTTTCATTTTACTTGAATCTATAATCAACCCTCATGGAAACAGCAGTCAAGAAATAGACATTGTATTGCACTGGGCAAGTCTGCTGCAAAAGACCTCTTTCAAGTGCTAAGAAGCAAAGATGGCACTTTGAAGACTAAGGTGTGCCTAACCCAAGCCATGGAATTTTCAATTGCCTCATATGAGTGTGATACCTACACAATGAATAAGGGAGATTGAAGAATTAATAATTTGAATTATGATGTTAGTAAAGAATAATAAAAATACCATGCACTACCTTCTGGAAGAAGTGAAGCTGGAATGCTCCTTGGAGGCGAGAACAACTAATGCCAAAGACAAAGAAATTGAACACTTTAAAGACTTCTGCAGTCTGAAATTGATCAAACATGCAATCATCAAGCGTTGACAATTGCTGGTGATTGCAGTCCTGTTGTACATAGGGTTGCAATGAGTCAGAGATGACTTGGATGGCACCTACCAACAGTAATAACAGCTATTGGAGTGCAAAAGTTAGAAACAAAAAAGAAAAATTGCTTCTTGGAAAATATGGCCTTGGTGATAAAAACAACACCAGAGATCATTGGATAGAATTTTGCAAGACAAAACGTTTATTGCAAATACTTTTTTTCAATAACATAGTGACTATACATATGGATCTCATCAGATAGAGTACAAAGGACTCAAATCAACTACATCTGTGGAAAGAGGGGATGGGTATGGTCAACACCATCCGTCAGAACAAAGCCTCGGTTTGACTGTGGAACAGATCATCATGGCTCATATATGAGTTCCGGTTGAAGCTGAAGAAAATTAAAACAAGTACACTAGAGCCAAGGAATAATATTGAGTATATCCCACCTGAATTTGGAGACCATTTCAAGAATAGATATGATGCACTGAACACTAATGATGGTAGACCAGACAAATTGTGAGATGATATCAAGTATATCATACATGAGGAAAGCAAATCATCATTAAACAGACAGGTAAGAAAGAAAAGACCTAAATGGATATCAGAAGAGACTCTGAAACTTGCTTTTGAATGGAGAATAGCTAAAACAAACATAATAAATAATAAAGTAAAAGAACTGAATAGAATATTTCAAAGGGCAGTGAGAGAAGACAAAGTATTATAATGAAATGTTTTAAGACCTGGCATTAGATCACCAAAAGGGAAGAACACGTTCAGCACTTCTCAAGCTGAAAAAAACTGAAGAAAAAAAAAAATCAAGCTTTGGGTTGCAATACTGAAGGTTTCTAGAGGTAAAATATTGAACAATGCAGGAAGCAGGAAAGGAAGATGGAAGGAATACAAAATATCACTGTATGAAAAAGAATTGGTTGGTGTGCAACCATTTCATTAGGTAGCATATGCTCTAGAACTTGTGCTATTGAAGGAAGAAGTCCAAGGTGAATTGAAAGCACTGGAGAAAAACAAGTGTCTAGGATTGACAGAATACCAATTTGAGATGTTTCAACAAACGGATGCAACTCTGGACACTCTCACTCATCTATGCCAAGAAATTTGGAAGACAGCTGTGTGGCCCATCTACTGGCAGTGATCATATTTGTGCCTCTTTCAGGGAAAGGTGATCTAGCAGAATGGAGAAATTATCAACCAATATAATTAATATCACTCAGAAGTAAAATGTTGCTAACAGTAATTGAAAAACTGTTGGCAGCAATACATTGACAAAGAAGTGCAGAAATCTAATGCAGATTCAGAAGAGAATATGGAATGAGGAATGTCATGGCTGATGTCAGAGTGATCTTGGCTGAAAGCAGAGAATACTAGAAAGATGTTTATCTGTGTTTTATTCACTACACAAAAGCATTTGATTGTGCGAGGCAATACAATGTTGTAAAGAATAGGAATTCCAGAACACTTAGTTGTTCTTATGCAGACCTTGTACATAGAACAAGAAGCAGTTGTTCAAGCAGAAAAAGGTATGGCCTTTAATCAGGAAAGGTATGTGTTAGGGATGTAACCTTTCAGCATATTTATTCAATCAGTATGATCAAATAAACTGAGATGCTGGACTATCTGAAGAAAAATGTGGCATCAGGATTGGAGGAAGGACTCATTAACAACCTGTGATATACAGATAACATAACTTTGCTTGCTAAAAGTGAAGAGGATTTGAAGCACTGACCAATGAATATGAAAGACTATAGCCTTCACCATGAATAACACTTCAACATAAAGAAAACAAAAATCCTCACAAGTGGACCTATAAGCAACATTATGATAAACAGAGAAAATATTAAAGTTGTTCAGATTTAATTTTACTTGGAACCACAATCAACACCCATGGAAACAACAGTAAAGAAACCAAAGGGCACATTGTATTGGGCAAATCTACTGCAAAAGTCCTCTTCAAAGTGTTAAAAAGCAAAGATGTCACTTTGAGGACTGAGGCATGCCTGATCCAAGCCATGGTATTTTCAATCACATGTACTCAATAACTGGACAATGAATAAGGAAGACAAAAGAAGAATTGATGCTTTTAAATTATGGTGGTGGCAATAATACTATACATCATGGACTGCCAGAATAGCAAACAAATCTGTCTCGAAAGTATAAGCAAGACTGGCAAGACTCTGTCTCATGTATTTTGGACATGCTGTCAGAAGGGACCAGTCCCTGGAGGAGTACATCATGCTTGGAAAAGTAGAATGAAGGAGAGGAAGACCTTCTCCAATGAGATGGACTGAAACAGTGGCTGCAACAATCGGCCCAAACATAACAATGATTGTGAGGACGCAGGACTGAGTACTAGGCAGGGATACTTTCTGTTGTCTTTGCGGTCACTATGAGTCAGAAATGACTCAACAGCACCTAACAATAGTCCATATTTTATTATCTGAGATAGTCACGATGTCAAATAATTGTACTTCACAGTAAAAATGAAGCATGATTTACAAAATTGAATGCAATTTTATATTTATAAATGGCATTCTTTTAAAAAGATCAAATACATAAATCTTCAAATTGTGTATGTGTCTCTTTAGAACACACTTGCAGATTTAAGGAAATATATTTCCTCAGGTATTTAAACAAATAATTTCAGCTATCAGTTCAGGGACCGGGGAATGTTAAGATAAACCAACAGCACAGATGAAGGAGAGATTAATTCTCTGGGAGACACAGGGAGCCAAGCAGAGCCAATCCCAGAAGGCTTCACTGAGATGGATTTTTATCTATTTTGAAAGACAAGTAGGAGCTCAAAAGACAGATGGGGGTGAGAGTGGAAAAGCTTTCCTCGCACAAAAAACAGAATGCTTAAAGTCTTAAAGAGGTAATAAGCAGGGTATGTTTAAATGAGAGGAAGAGGTGTCATCTGTATGATCTTATGTCTTGATAAATGTGGGAAGAGAGGAGAGGAATTTATGTAGTTCTACAAAAGAATAAACCCAAGATTGTAAATGGAACCTTCACAAAGCCTAATTATTATTTTATCTCTGCTCTGTGTTTTGATTTGCTTCTCCAAAAACTCAGAAATGATTAGAAAGCAATTTTTTTGAAGTGAGAATTTAATATTTCTGTCTTGATTAATAACCTGCATTACTATGGAGAATATGCTTACAAGAAACTAGTGATAACTAGTTACAGCAGGAGGGTGTCCTGTGGGTGGCTAACACCTGCTGCTTGCCATACTGAAAAGGAAGCTCATTGGGAAGTTAATTACTGGAGGGCAAGGAGTGGCCAAGAGACCCTGAGGCATGAAATACAACAATGTAGTAGTTCTTTGGGACAGTGGGGATCGCTCATCATTCATGCGGTTTATTCCACCAGAATTTGCCCAGCACAGCTTGGCAGTGCAAACACTGAACACTGGGGGAACTAAACAAGCAAAATAGATTAAGACGACTGTGATCATTACAATTCAGAACAAGTGGAAAGTCATTCCAGAACATTTTACAATATGTACTTTCTCCATGCACAAGATTAAAACAAATACCTCACCTAGTTTCAATGTTAAACTTAAGTCAGAGGAATTTTGGCATTGGATTTAGAAGACTAAGTGGTTGTAACCAAGGAGCCCTGGTGGAGCAATGGGTAATTGCTCAGCTGCTAACTGTAAGGTTAGTGGTTTAAATCCACCAGAGGCTCTGTGGGCGTATAGATGTGGCTGCCTGCTTCCGTAAAAATAAAACCCTAGGAAACATCAGGGAGCAGTTCTCCTCTGTCCTGTAGGCTTGCTTTGACTCAGAATTGACTTGATGGCATGCAAGAACAACATAGTAGTAACCAGATTCTTATGCCAGATTTTTCCAATACTTATCCATTACTAACATAACTTTAAAATTGGTTTTGTTCCTTTTGCAATAAGGCATGGTCTCTATTGAAATATTTTAATAGCATTTCTGTTTTATTATTTCCCAAATAAAAATAAATAAATTGCACTATACAGTAAAGATTCTTATTCTCACCTATATTCTTTCCCCATGTTTTGTTTCTTGTGTATCCTTCCAGATATATTTTATGCTCTTGTTGTTTTTGTTACTTGCTGTTGAGTCGGCCCCAACTCCTAGCGACCCTCCTTCGGTTTCTGAGGCAGTATCACTACAGAAATAGATTGCCCCATCTTCCTTCCGAGGAGTGGCTGGTGGGTTTGAACTGCCAGCCTTCTGGTTAGCAGTCAAGTGCCTTAGGCACTATGCTACCAGAGCTCCATATTTTATGCTAGGGGGTTCAAACTACTAAACTTTCAGGTACTAGCTGCATGCTTAGCCACTTGAGCACCAGAGCTCCTTTTATTTCATGCTTTTATGTGGTTGTTGTTGGGTGCCATTGAGTCAGCTCTGACTCATTCATGCACAACAGAACAAAACACTACCCAGTCCTGCATCATCCTCACTCATTTACTCTTAATGCCATTGATTTGATTGGACTCACAGCGACCCCTCGTTGGATTTCCGAGGAAGTATCACTATGGAAGTAGATTGCCCAATCTTCCTTCCAAGCAGTGACTGGTGGGTTTGAACCACCAGCCTTCTGGTTAGCAGTCAAATGCCTAGGCACTATGCCACCTGAAATCACCATCAGTCTTTGCTATATTGAGCCCACTGTTGCAGCCACTATGTCAATCCACCTTGTTGAGGGCCTTCCCCTTTTTTTCTGACCCTCTACTTCACTAAGCATTATATTCTTCTCCTGCGAATGGTCCTTATCTGAAAACATGAGTAAAGTAGGTGAGATGAAGTCTGGCCCTTCAGCCCCAAGGAGCATTCTGGCTGCCCTTCTTCCAGAACAGTTTTGTTCATTCTTCTCGCAGTCCATAGAGTTCTTCACCAACACCACAATTCAAAGGTACCAACTCTTCTTCGGACTTCCTTATTCATTTTTCAGCTTTCACACACATATGAGGTGATTGAAAATACCATGACTTGGATTAGGCTCATGTTAATCTTCTGTGAGACCTTTACTTCTTAACACTTTAAAGAGGTCTTTTGCAGCACATTTGCCCAGTGCAACGCGGCGTCTTATTTCTTGACTGCTGCTTCCACAGGTGTTGATTGCGGATTGAAGTAAGATGAAATCTTTGACAACTTCAATCTTTTCTTTATTTACTGTGATATTGCTTATGGGTACAGTTGTGAGGATTTGTATTTTCTTACTGTTGAAGTATAATCCATACTGAAGACTGTAGTCTCTGATCTTTATCAGTAAGTGCTTCAAGTCATCTTCACTTTCAGCAAGCAATGTTGTGTCATCTGTGTACCACAGGCTGTTAACGAGTCTTCCTCCAATCATGATGCCACATTCTTCTTCATATAGTGCAGCTTCTTGGATTATTTGCTCAGCATACAAATTGAATAAGTACGGTGAAAGTATCCAACTCAGACACACATCCTTCCTGATTTTAAACCAGGAAGTATCTCCTTGTTCTTTTTGAATGACAGCCTCTTGGCCAATGTACAGGTTACTCTAGAGCATAATTAAGTGTTCTGGAATTCTCATTGTTTGCAACATTATCCATAATTTGTTATGATCCACACAGGTAAATGTCTTTGCATAGTCAATAAAACACTGGTAAACATCTTTTTATTATTCTTTGCTTTTAGCCAAGATCCATCTGACATAAGCAATGATATATTTTATTCCAAATCCTCTTTTTTTTTTTTTTTTCAATTGTGATTTTGGTGAAAATTTACAGAGCAAATTCACTTTCCATACAGCAGTTCACATACACTTTGTCTCATGACATTGACCACAATTCACCACAATGCGACAGCTCCCCTCCCACTTCCTCCTGACAGTACCTCTTCCCTGTTTCCATCCCTCCATGGACTCCTGCCCCCTGAGCAGTCTCCCTGTGCATAAACAGTCCTCCTTTCTCCCATGAGTGTTCTCTCCAAGGAGTGTATCTACCTCAGGTAAATGTTCAACTCATATGCCTGCCTTTGGTTTGGCTGAAAGCCACAGGTGTGGGTTCAATTCCAGACCTGAAGGGGCCTAGGGGCTTTAGTCTCAGTGGTTCCACCAGGCTCTATCAGACCAGCAAACCTACCCCTCCTTTTTTTTCCCCAAAGATTTTGAGTTTTGTTCCACATTGTTTTCCCTCTCTATCCAGGATCTCCTACATAGATCCCCCTCTGAGTGGTTGACAGTGGTAGCTGGGTACCATCTAGTTCTTCTGGTCTCTTAGTCATATAGGCTAAGGATCGCATAGTGTACCAATCGCTAGGACTAATTGTTTCCATGAATCTTTGGTTTTCTTCATTCGTCTTTGCTCTGGGTGAGGAGAGACCCATCGTCATCTAGATGGCTGCTTGAAGGCTTTTAAGATCCCAGTTGCTACTTGCCAAAGTAGGAGGTGGAACAATGTTTTGTGTAGTATGTTATGCCAGTTGAGCTTGTTGTCCCCTGTGACTATGGTCCCAAGCCCACAGATTTCAACTACTCACTCTCTCTGGATAGGTGGCTGTGACCAAGAAGTGACTACAACCTTGACCCTTGTCAGCTCTACTATACACCTGGGAATTCAGATCATACAAATACACTTATACAGCCATTGTCTGCCAACCCTATGCATGGTCTTGAGTACATTCCCTGCTTCATAGACATACGTAATAGTTCAACCTGTCCACCCATCTATCCACCCTTATACCCATGTTTGCCTTCACTGACAACACAATACTGTATGTGCAAAAGGGTTCATCTTTGTTGTCTCTACCTCCCATGTACCTACCTTTCTATGTCTTCCTTTTCCTCAATGCCACAGTGTTGATTACTCATATTTGGTACATTGCCCTTCTCTTCACCCAAATCAATACTTATCTCTACCTATCTAACAGTGTTCTCTCCTCTCCCCTCCCAACCCTGGTAACCCAACAAAAAAAATTTTCTTCTATATATAAACCTTTCCCTGACTTTTACAATAACGGACTAATACAATATTTGTCCTTTTGTGATTGACTTATTTCACTCAGCATAATGTCCTCCAAGTTCATCCACGATATGTGGTGTTTTGCAGATTCTACGTTATTCTTTAGGGTCCTGTTCTGAATCCAGCTTGCATCTCTGGAAGTTCTCTGTCAATGTACTGCTGCAACCATTTTCTTCAGAAAAATTTTGTTTGCATGTGATATTCATATATTGTATGTTAATTTCCGCATTCTTTATGATAACCTTTCTTTCAAATGGGCATAAATATCTATCTCTTCCTGTTAGTTGGCTATGTATCTCTCTTCCAAATTCCTTGGCATAAAAAAGTAAGTACCTCCAGCTCAGCATCCATTTCTTGAAACATCTCAATAAGTATTCTGTCAATTCCTGCATCCTGTTTTCCACCAATTCTTTCAGTGAAGCTTGGACTTCTCCCTTCAATACTACTTGTACTTGATCAGGTGCTACCTCTTGGAATAGTTGAACATCGACCAATTCTTTTTTGGTACGGTGATTCTGTGTATCCCTTCCATCTTCTTTTGATTCTTCCTGCATCATTTAATATTTTGCCCATAAAATACCTTCATAATTGCAACTCAAGGCTTGAAATTTTTCATCAGATGTTTCAGCTTGAGAAATACCAAGTATGTTCTTTCCTTTTTTTTTTTTTTTTCTAACTCCAGGTCTTTCACATTTTGTTACAACACTTTAATTTGGCTTCCCATCCTGCCCTTTGATATCATCTATTCAGCTCTTTTATTTCATCATTTCTTCCATTCACTTTAGCTACACTACATTCAGGAGCAAGTTTCAGAGTCTCTTCTGATACTCATTTTGGTCTTTTCCTCCTTTCCTGCTTTTTTAATGTCTGTGTGCTTTCTTCATGTATGATGTTCTTGATGTCATCCCACAACTTGTCTGGTCTTTGGTCAATGGTGTTCAATGCATCAAATCTATTTCTCAGATGGTCTCTAAATTCAGGTGGGATAAAATCAAGGTTGTATTTTGGCTCTCATGGACTTATTTTAATTTTCTTCCACTTCATCTTGAACTTGTATATGAGAAATTGATAGTCTATTCTACAGTCATCTCTTGGCCTTGTTTTGACTGAAGATACTGAACTTTTCCATCACCTCTTTCCAAACATGTAGTTGATCTGATTCCTATGTATTCCATCTGGCAAAGTCCATGTGTATAGCCACTATTTATGTTGAAAAAAGGTATTAGCAATGAGTAAATCATTGGTCTTTCAAAATTCTATCATGTGATCTTCAGTGTCATTTCTATCACCAAGGTCTATTTTCCAACCACTGATGATTCCTCTTTGCTTCCAATTTTCACATTCCAATCACCAGTAGTAATCAATACATCTTCTTTGCATGTTTGGTCAATCTCAGACTGCATAAATTGGTAAATATCTTCAATTTTTTTCATCTTTAGCTTTAGTGGTTGATACATAAATTTGAATGATAGTAGTATTAACTGGTCTTCCTTGTAGGCTTATGGATATTATCCTATCACTGACAGCATTATACTTCAGGATAGATATTGAGAGATTCCTTTTGACAATAAACATAAAGCCATTCCTCTTTCAATTTGTCATTCTAGGTGTAGTAGACCAGATGACTATCTGACTCAAAATGGTCAATACCAGTCCATTTCAACAGATGAATGCCTATAATATTGATCTTCATGTGTTCTATTTCATTTTTGACAACTTCCAATTTTCCTAGATTCATACTTTGTACATTCTACATTCCAATTATTAATGGATGTTTGCAGCTGCCTCTTCCCTTTTTGTCATGCTCATCAGCAAATGAAGGTCCTCAAAGCTTTATTCCATCTATGTCATTAAGGTTGACTCTACTTTGAGAAGACAGCTCTTCCCCAGTTACATTTTGAGTGTCTTCCAACCAGAGGGGCTCATGTTCCGGCATTATATCAGACAATGTTTCACAGCTATTCATAGTTTTTCAGGAATACATCTAGTGTTTTACTGCTATTCATAAGGTTTTTACTGGCCAATATTTTTCAGAACTGAAAAGCCCCACCCTTCTTCCCCATCTGTCTTAGTCTGGAAGCTCTGCTGTAACCTGTCCTCCATAGTTGACTTTTTTGGTATTTGAAATATTGGTGGCATAGCCTTCAGCCTCACAGCAACACACAAGCCACCACAGTATGACAAAGTCAGACAACTGGTGGATATGCATATATAAGCAGCTAAAATTATAAAACATTTTTTCCCTCTTTCAACACAAATTGGTGTTGTTAGATGCTGTCGAGTCAATTCCAACTCATCGTGATCCTTTGCACAACAGAAAGAAACACTGCCCAGTCCTGCATCATCCCCAGTATCCTTGCTGTGCTTAAGCCCATCGCTGCAACCACTGTGAGAATCTATCCTTAGAACGGCAGTGAAACACCATCTGATATATTACTGGAAAAGTTTTATACAAATAGTAGTATAATGAACATGTTTTTGTGAAACTCTAATTGTTTTCACTCAAAAATAGATGCTGGAAGTTACTGTATGTAAAGAGCTTTGTCATTTTTAATATCTGTATAGTATTTCATTCTATTAACCTGCTAATATTAACTTAACCAGTTCTTGTTGATAGTCATTTAGGATATTTAGATATGTTTGCTTTTGAAAATAATTTTGCAGTGAAAAACTTTGTTCACATGTAATTTTGAGCCTGTGCAAGTACACCTGTAGGATAAATTTCAGAAGTCTAATTGTAGGACCAAGGGTTATATAAAATTATATATATAATAAATATTGTCAAATTCTCACTCACTGCCATCGAGTAGGATCTGACTCACAGCGACCCCTCCTTGGATTTCTGAGGCAGTATCATTACAGAAGTAGATTGTCCAATCTTTCTTCCCAGGAGTGGCTGGTGGGTTTGAACCACCAGTCTTCTGATTAGCAGTCAGAATTCCTTAGGCACTATGCCACTAGAGTTCCATTGTCAGATTATCTCCATATTTTTTTTTTTAACAAACACTCCCACTAGCAGTGAACGAGTGTCTTCTTTCCCACAAACTGTTTTTCTCAAATGCAAAAGGTAAGATAGTAGTATTTTAATTCATTTTCTAAATGTTTTCCTCAAACAAAAGGTAAAGAACCACTCTCCTACATTTTATAAAGAGAGATGTACAACTTCAATGACAAAAAGGAAGAAATTAAGCTTCCTATGCATTGAAAAAAGGATAATCTGAAATTAATATATAAATAAAATAAATCTTAAATTCCAATTCCAGCAAAACCTTTCTGTTAAGTATGATTGTTGTGTTATTATTCTATTAATGACTAAAAGTTATTAGAGATTGAGAAGTGACAAAAAGTAGATTAATGTAGCTGGAAATCTCTTAGGTGTTTCCTTCCACACACACATATGCACTTATATTTGATTTTATCTGTTTATTTGAATTGTCAAAATGTGCTTGTATTACAGCAACAAACTGAACATATGCCATGTATGTCTTCTTGCATCTGGCAATGGTAAAGTCAAAGGCCCTTCATAGTTTTAAGAGATCTTTCATTGAGATCCAGGGAGACCTGGTGACATAGTGCATTTGACTGCTAACCAGAAGACTGGCTGTTCAAACCCACCAGCCACTCCTCGGAAGGAAGATTGGGCAATCTACTTCCATAGAGATATTGCCTAGGAAAGAAACCGGAGGAGGGGATGCTATGAGTCAGATCCAACTTTATGGCAGAGAGATTGGTTTGTTTGGTTTCATTAAGCTCCAAGTAACCAGTTGGCAGGGAAAAAGTCACAGTGAAACAGTTAAGAGCAATTATCACATTACTGAGTTTTGAAAGGTGTTTCAGTTTCAGGCAATTGATTTCAAATCAGCTGTGAATCAAATAGATGTGCCAGTGACCTGTTAATCATTTCTAATGCTTCCAACAAGCTAGTTGCAGGAGTCCAGAATCCCCTTAAGAATTACCAAAAGTAAGAAAAAAGTAAAGTCTGAGAGACTTTTTTCCCCCCTACTTTGTCTGGTAGACAATGGTGAGTTCGGAGTTCTGAATGCTAATGTGCATATTAACCACCTAAGGATTTTGTTAAAATGGAAATTCTGAGTCTACCTTTTCTAACAACTTCCAGGTTGATCCTGATGCTGCTGATTTCTGGAGCATACTTACAAATAGCAAGAGTCGAGAACAGACATATAACCAGATTGATAATAATTCAATTCTTATATCAGCTTCCTGTGGTGTTATAGCATGTTGCTACATACATATCTCCAGCCTATTCAACTGCAATCTTTGCCATTTTCATAAAAAGAATAGAAAAATAGAACCGTATCTCTCCCCATTGTTAAAAAACCATCAGACACAAATATCCCATTGCATCTTCCTATAAAAAAGACAAAACTTGATAAAATCTCACCCTAATTATCATTTATCTGCCTGTCTTCCACCTGTGAAATATATATATATATATATATATATATATATATATATATATATATATTTAATATCTAAATAAAAAATTTTACCTATACACACAGGAACAGGTAGACCTAAAAGACACTCCAAGTGGCTAAAGAGTATTTGGAATCCTACATGATCCAAAAGTATTTAAACATTAGTTTAAAGAAAGTTAAGTCACCAATGGGAGTGTATAGTCGGCAATCTTCATAATAGAAATCTGGCCAATTGTGTTCACTTTTCTGGACTGGAGTGAATAAATGAACACAGGGGGCAGGTGAAGTATCTTCAAATGTAATGTATTAAAGCTCTCAGAATAAATTAAATGTGTTCTGGTTCACACCTGGGGATAGTAGATAAATGGTTGTGAAATAGACCTGAGCATTTGATCACTTTCAGAGAAACACTGTAAGAGCTTAGTGTACTGAAGAGCACACATCACCCTCCCTTTTCTGACAGCTGGGGCATGAGCATCTCCTGTCTTTGATAAATGAAGTTCTTGAAAAATAAGGACAATTAATTGTAACCCAGAATGATGTAAAGGGATTTCCCCAAAAGTCTGTACCAGGGTCACATATATTATCCAGGACTTAGGTAGTACAGGGTGAGATAGGGCAGAGATGGCCTAGAGCTTCCCAAAACTAAGGAAAATTAAATTCCAAACCTACACAAATCTTCAGATACATGATTCCCATCTCATTTAGAATAGTTTATGCCAGAAGCAATGGAGAATTGACACAGTGAGTCTGTGTCACTTTTGCTATTTTCCTTCTTTTAGTCCAATGAGTCTTACTGTTTTTATCCTATACAATCATTTACCACATAAGTATGTTCAGGCAACATCCAACCACAAATACACCTGTGGTCCTATAGACTATAATAGAATTTAGACTTCCTGATTCAAGTAACAAACACAATGCATGCAGAAGCTTCCCACATGCAACATGTGTATCACATGTCTCCTACATACAAAGTGATGCTCTGCCAGGCATGTAATTGTACAGTACATACATAACCTATAATATATATGTCTTGCTAGTCATTATAAATGCCTGTTACTGGTTTATGTATGTATTGTACTGTGCTTTCTATCTCAAAAGTTGACCTTATAACATTGTTTGCTTCTACTCTTAAGCAGCAGCATTCAATCTCATGTATCGCTGTTTAATTTTCTTTTGAAAATATTATTGTGAAGTACATCATAGCTTTCAAATGCAGCAAAACTAGTTCTAGTGCTAGCAGCAGCAAGAAGCAGTGGAGACGTATCGATTTGGAGGTGAAACAAAAGGTTACTAAACAACATGAAGGTGAAAAATCAGTGAATGTTATTGCTGGTGATTTAGGCATATCATACTCGACAATGATGACAATCCTCAGAAACAAAAAAAATTCTCCAAGCTGTTAAAGGATCAGCTGCACTGAAAGCTACAAGTATAATGAAAATGCAAGAGGGATCTATGGCAGATATGGAGAAACTGTTAATGATGTGGATTGAGGACCAAACACAGAAGTGAATCCCCCTGAGTATGTTGAAGATCCCTGCTATGGCATGAAGCTTTCCCATGACTCTTACACAAAGAGCAGGACCAGACTACGGTATGATGTTCACACAATGTCCAAATCACATAGCGTTCTATTTCACAGAACATATTGCTGATGTTAAGTGACACATGACTACACATGGTTCCAAATGTATCATAGTGTCTGGCACACAGTAGACATTCTAAAATTGTTTCCAGAATCAAGAATTACTTATCCAGTCTAAGATTTGTTTTATCACTGTTATCAAGGGACAGTTGGGTGATAAGCATACTAATCCCCTCACATAACATAATCTTTATGTATCAGGATGATGTTTGAACTCCTTCTAAAAGACACACAAATTATTCCCTATAGCCAGGTACAAGCATATGACCATTTGTACACCAAAATATAAGCTTCTTCACTGCAGCTCTTACTGTGTCTTTTAAATGCCCTGGGATAGTAAGAGCCCCTCTTTATTGCACACTGTGGCTCAAGTCCATCTGTTCTCAGGGACAATAGCAACCTGCTCTGAATCAAAGTTTGGTCTTATTAACTGAGCTACATACAGGATGTGCATCCATAGGAGAAATTCTGGAACCCATTCTTTCCTTACATAAAATAGACATTATTTTCCTCCTCATTCTCCCGATTTTTTTTATCTGACATTTCTTGAACAAAATACATAGAAGGAAAACTAAAAGTCCTTTAAACTATGCAGGTAGCATAGACTATAATTAAAAGACTGATTAGGACTTAGAAATAGTTCATTTCTAAAATGAGAATTCCCACGTCTGGAAGCTCTGAGGGCAGGAATAACTTTAGATCAAGAATTGAAGAGAAGTCTGTTCTTTTCTGATATTTGACCCTAAATTGAGTATCAAGATCCAAAAACTAGAAAGAAATGGAGAAGAATCATTCATAATGTCCTTAAAAATTCAACCAAATCTACCTATAAGAGGAGAAAAAAAAAAAAAAGTCACCTGGACTTGAATGAAGGTCTTGAATGAAACTTGGTGAAGCTATAATGACCCAGTACAATATGTGCTAAAAACAAGAGAGTAAGACAGCCTCACACTAGAGATTGAAGATGGTGCTTCTGCAAAATGTGGGAGTAATTTGCAGGTGTTTAACTCCTTTTAATCTGTGAGACTCATATTAACCCTTAAAGCAGAGCCTTCACTTTAGTCAATGTCTTGACAATCTATTCCCATCTAGATAAATGATGACACCAGACTTTCCTATGAAAACTTGGTGTCACTGTGGAGAACTGATGGGTTATCCTAGTCATTGAGATCGTAGAGAAGTTTAATCAATTCCTAAATAATAAATCAACTTTGTGTGCCCTTTGTAATCTCAATGTAACACACTGCAATCCAAGGCCAATACATTACATTTATCTTTAATGAATAGTAAATGGTACATTGGTATTGACTGAACAAGTGATTAAATATTCCATCAGTAGTAGAACACAGAAATATTTTTAATTATTAATAAACCAAAAGCTTTGCATGTCAGGTACAATCATCTTTGCTAGGGGCAACTTACTTTTTTATTATTATCATGGATAAGTGCAATCCAATGTCATCTGAAACCACTTCTAGTTATTCTCCAGCACAGAACCAACAACTTTTAACCTCGTTTCTTGCCAGCTGTAAAGAGCAGTACTTTTGGCAAAGGAAAATTATATGAAAGGAGTGGTCAGTAGTTTCCATGTAAAAAGCCAAAGAAGGGATTGGGGGGAAAAAAAGAAAGAAAGAAAATATTTCCTCAGATTTTTCAATGCTGATTTCAAAGGGTAGGCAGAATAAAGTACTTGCGAAATATTAGAAGCAAGCAAATACATAAAATAACCAAGACTTTAAAGAACTTATTTATAATATGGATGAAAGTATTAATCTGTGTCAAAAAAAGGAAAAGAGATTAAAACTATGTGTGGAATATGGTGTCAAACTTTTGAATATAAGAGGAGAGAAAATGGAAGATACCACTTTGGAGATGTGGAAAAAAAATCAACAAACTAAATAGAAGATGAGGGCAATTATTTCCTAAGATAATCACATGTTGTTGTTGTTGTTATGTGCCATCGAGTCAGACCCAACTCATAGCGACCCTCCTTGGGTTTCTGAGGCAGTATCACTATGGAAGTAGATTGCCCCATCTTCCATAGTTCAGATATAATAGCAATGTGGACACCTATGGAGAGATTAGACACAAACTTATTATATTCCACTGGACTTTTAAAACTTTGGAAATATAAGATGTTATGCTAGGAATTTTATGATATACAAGAAGAAAGCAATCTTTGAATGTAGAATTGAGGCTATCCCTGCAGATCACTCTTCAGTCAAATAATAGATTGGTTTATAAAATAAACAGTACCATCTGTGGGTAATGTGCTCCCTCAAACAATGAACTATAAGAGATAGAACAAATGGTCAATGTTTACCCAAAAACAAAGGAGAGAAGACAAGGAAAGGAGGAGAAGCTATATCAATATAAACAGAATGGAAATTATGACAATTGTGACACATTGCAAAAATTATAACCAATAGCATAGAATAATGAGTATAAAAATAGTTGATGGGGAACCTAATTTCATATATAAACTCTCACCTAAAACACACACACACAAAATATTATTAAAGAATAGAAAAAGAGAAGAAAACAGACACAGGCTCTGCTCTCAAAGTTTTACCATGTTTTGGGAAATAAAGAAGTGTGTGTGTTTGTGTATACATACATATACAAATTATAAAATACATTGCAAAGTGAAATCATCATGTTGTGTTCATATTTGTGTCTCTGACATCCAACCAAATGCTTGCCACACAATAAGAAAAAGAGAAATTAATTTATTCAAGAAGAATTTACTGAGTGCCTATCACATGTTTCAGCAAAATACTGGGCATGTAAAGTTAAACAAAATATTGTCCTTGATAAACTCACAGTCTAATGCAGAAGTGAGATAGTAAATATTGTTGAGTGTAATTGAAAAATTATATGGTCAATGCCCATCAGGATTTCTCAATATAGAAAATTCTAAAATGGAAAATGCCATGAGTCATGGTGGAATGTTAGCAAATAGTGATTTTATAACCATATAACAGCAATCAATCATCCTGTGATTTGGCTTCAAATAATAGGAAACCTGACTAAGAGAGGCTTAAAAAACAGGAGCTTCTTTTGTCCAACTAATAAAACTTTGGTGGTTGACAGTTGCTGGTAATGGTTCATTTGTTCAAAAAAGTTGGAGGCCCCAATGGCATATGTGCAGTTCTCTTGGCCTCTCCATCACTGAAAGATGACTGCAGCAACTCCAATCATCTCATCTTCACAGTGCCTCCACAGTAGGAAGGGGATGATGAAGAACATAAGTTAAATTTTTCCTCTTCTCATCCTCTATCATTGATAACATTCTTTCCAGGGGTATGTCTTGTCATCATACCACTATTGTGTTCATTCTCCAGATTGGCCACATATCTAATTTTAGACTAGAACTCTAACCACCTTATCCAAAAAAAAAAAAAAAATCAAAATTCAGTTTTAAAGAAGATGGTAGAAGAATTATTTTTGGGGTTTGAAATGACTAGTGTCTGACACAGATCACCAGGAAAAGAAAGAAGATATGAAGTATTATATGCATAGACATGAAAATAATAGGCATCAATAAAAGAGGAGACACACTCTGAACTGATAAGTGACCCATACCAGTAAGCATCTTAACTGCCAGAGCCAGTAAAGGGCATTTCCACCTAAAAAATCAAAAAAAGAAATCCACTGCCATTGAGTCAATTTCAATTCATAGAATAGACCCTATATTCATAGAAAAGATGAAAAGAACAGGAGATGAAATCACTAGGGAAGTTCAATCAGAAAAACCAAATCCATTGCCATGGAGTCAATTCTGACACCTAGCAAACCCTATTGGGTTTCCAAGGCTGTAAATATTTACATAAGTACATTCCCTCATCTTCCTCCCATAGAGCAGCTGGGGTGTTTGAACTGCTGACCTTTGTTAGCAGACAAAAGTCTTACCCACTATGCCACCAGAGCTCCTTAGGGAAGGTAGTATGCTTTAAGTCAAAAAATATTTCTAGAGCACCTATTACTTGTAAAGGTTTTTGCTGTAATGTTCAGAAATATGCCTTCCTCTATGATTCTGACTCCTCTACTAGTCTTGACTTTCTGAAATTGACTAACTTAATATATGAAGAAAATCATGTATTTGAACTCTAAGACTTAATATTATTTAATGATGGCTAGGATTCAATATCCACTCCTCGGAAGGAAGGTTGGGCAATCCTACTTCCATAGTGATACTGCCTCGGAAACCCAAGGAGGGGTCGCTATGAGTCGGGGCCGACTCGACGGCAAATAACAACAACAACAACAACAAGGATTCAATAAGATGGACTGACACAGTGGCTTCCACAATATCAAATATAGTAGTGATTGTGAGGATGGTGCAGGACCAGGTAGTGTTTTGTGGTGCTGTCCACAGGGTTAACATGAGTCAGAACTGGCTTAATGGAATTTAACAACAAGAAGAAGAACCTATAACCACCACTAGTCAGTCAGTTTGTTGTAGTGTGGTGGCTTGTGTGTTTCTATGATGCTGGAACCTAATCCACCTTTATTTCAAATACCAGAAGGACCACTCGTGGACAGGTTTCATCAGCACTTCCAGACTAAGACAAACAATGAAGAAGAATCTGGCGGTCTACTTCTGAAAAATATGTCTATTGAAAATCATATGAATAGCAATGAAACAGTGTCTTATATAGTGATGCAAAATAAGCCCCTTAGATTTGAAGTCACTCAAAATATGACTAGGAAAGGTCTGCCTCCTAAAAGTAGAGGCAACCTTAATGCCATGGATGAAGTAAAGTCTCTGATACTTTCATTTGCTGATGTGATACTGCTAAAAGTGAGAAGAAACAGCTGCAAACATCCATTAATATTCAGAACATGGAAGATGTGAAATATGAATCTAAGAAAACTGGAAGTTGTCAAAAATGAAATGGATCAGTTCAAGATAGATATGGTAGGCATTAGTGAGCTAAATTGGACTGGCAGTGGCCATTTTGAATCAGACAATCATATGATCTACCTTGCAGGAATGACAAATTAAAGAGAAATGGAATCTAATTCATCATCAAAAAAGAACATTTCAAGATTGATCTTGAAATACAACGGTATCATTGACAGGATATTATTCAGACACCTATAAGGAAGAGTAGTTAATATGAGTATTATTCAAATTTATGCACCAGCCAGTAATGTCAAAGATGAAAATATTGAAGATTTTCACTAACTTCTGCTGGATATAATTGATCAAACATACAATAAAGATATATTGATAATTGCTGTTGATTGGAACATGAAAGTTAGAAACAGAAAAGGGACCTGGAGCTGGAAAATAGAGCCTTGGTGATAGAAATGATGCTGGAGATGACATGATAAAATTTTGCCACACCAATAATTTATCCATAAGAAATGTATTTTTTTTAACAACATTAATAGTGAGTATATACATGGACCTTGCTAGATGGAATACATAGGAATCAAATTGAGCACATTTGTGGAAAGAAATGACAGAGAAGTTCAATATCATTGGTCATAACAAGGCCAGAGCTGACAGCAGAACCGACCATCAATTACTCATATGAAGTTCAAAATGAAGCTGAAGAAAATTAAAAAAAGACCATGAAGGTCAAAGTACAACATTGAATATATCCCACCAGAATTAAAGACTATTTCAAGAAAATATATGATAAACTGAACACTAATGACCAAAGATATGATGACTTGTGGGATGATATCAAGAATACTATACATGAAGAACGCAAAAGGTTTTTAAAAAGACAGGAAGGAAAGAAAAGAAAATAATGTCAAGAAAGATTTTGAAAAGTTTTCTTCAATATAAACAAACAACCAACACACTGCCCTTGACTCAGATCCGACTCATACAGACCTCTCCTTGGTTTCCAAGGCGGTATCACTGTGGAAGTAGATTGCCCAACCTTCCTTCAGAGGAGTGGCTGGTGGGTTTGAACCGCCAGCTTTCTGGTTAGCAGTCAAATGCCTTAGGCACTACACCACCTAAATTAAATGGAAGAAATGAGAAGTAACAGGGCTGAACAGAAGTTTTCAATGGGTGGCTCAAGAAGACAAAATAAAGTATTATAATGAAATGTGTAAAAATCTGGAGTTAGAAAATGAAAAAGGAAGAACACGCTTGGCATTTCTCAAGCTGAAAGACTGAAGAAAAAATTCAAGCCTCAAGTGGCAATACTGAAGGATTCTATTAACAAAATATTGAATTATACAGGAAACATCAAAAGAAGATGGAAGGAATAAAGAGTGACTGTAAACAAAATAATTTGACAATGTTCAACCATTTCAAGGGGTAGCATATGATCAAGAGCTAATGGTGTTGAAGGAAGAAGTCCAAGCTGCACATAAAGCACTGGTATAAAACAAAGCTCCAGGAATTGACAGAGTACCCTTTGAGATGTTTTAACAAGTGGATGCAACACTGGAAGTGTTCGCTATTCTATGCCAAGAAATTTGGAAGGCACTTACTTGGCCAACTGACTGGAAAAAATCCATATCTGTTCCCATTCCAAATATAGGTGATCTAAAATAAAGCAGAAATTATTGAACAGTGTCCTAAATATCATACATAAGTAAAATTTTGCAGAACGTAATTCAACAACAGCTTCAGCAGTACATTGACAAAGAACGCAAGCAGGATTCAAGCGAGGAATTCAAGCTGGATTACAAAGAGGGCATAGAATGAGGGATATCATTGCTAATGCAGATGGATGTTGGTTGAAAGCAAAGAATACCAGAAAATTGTTCACCTGTGTTTTATTCACTATGCAAAGGCATTCAACTATGTGACGTTGTTGTTGTTAAGTGCCGTCGAGTCATTTCCAACTCATAGCGACCCCATGCACAGCAGAAC
>NW_006921838.1:4018963-4036684 GCF_000298275.1 Orycteropus afer afer
AAAAAAAAAAAAACAGAACAAGGGGATAAGGCATGGTTTAAAATCAGGAAAATTGTGCATCAGGGCTGTTTCTTTTTGCCACGTTTATTCAATCTGTATGAAGGGAGCAAATGATTCCAGAAGTTGGGCTATATGCTGACAAGTACAGAATAAGGATTGGGGGAAGACACATTAACAATCTGTGATGCACATATGCCACAGCCTTACTTACTGAAAGCAAAGAGGACTTGATGCACTTACTGATCGAAAACTACAGCCTTTGGTGTGGATTATACCTCAACTCCAAGAAAGCAAAAGTCCTTACAAATGGACCAATAAGCAATACCATGATAGAGAAAATATCCAAGCTGTAAACAATTTCATTTTACTTAGATTCACAATCAATGCCTATGCAAGTAGAAGAAATTAAAAGATGTATTACATTGGGAAAATCTTTAAAAGTACTCTTTTAAGTGTTAAAAAGCAAAAATGTCACTTTGAGGACTAGATAGGCTTAACCTAAGTCATGGTACTTTCAATCACCTCATGTACAAGTGAAAGCTGGAGAATGAATAAGGAAAAATGAAGAAGAATTGATCCCTATGAATTATGGTGTTGGTGAAAAATATCGAATATACAATGGACTACAAGAGCAACTAACAAATCTGTCTTGGAAAATTACAGTGAGAAAATTCCTTAGAAGTGAGGATGGCAAGACTTTGCTTCATGTACTTTGACATGTCATCAGGAGGGACCAGTCCTTGGAGAAGGAACTCATGCTTGGTAAAGAAGAGGGTAGCAAAGGAGAGGTAGACCATCAATGAAATGGATTGACAATGGCTGCAGCAGTGGGCTCAAGCATAGCAATGATCCTGCAGATGGCACAGACTGGGCAGTGTTTTGTTTTGTTATACAAAGGGGCACAACCAATTGGAATTGGCTCCACAACACCTAAAAACAACGACAACAAGAGGTTATA
This sequence comes from Orycteropus afer afer, assembly GCF_000298275.1. Lineage (NCBI taxonomy): Eukaryota > Metazoa > Chordata > Mammalia > Tubulidentata > Orycteropodidae > Orycteropus > Orycteropus afer. Next base: position 4,019,922 of record NW_006921838.1, read on the forward strand.
AAATAGTCCTGTGGCACAGCAGTTAAGAGGTTGGCCACTAACTAAAAGATCAGTGATTTGAAACCACCTGCTGCTCCATGGAAGAAAGATGTGCCAATCTGTTCCTGTAAAGATTTGCAGCCTTGGAACATTTATGCAGAAGTTCTATTCTGTCCTATAGTGTCCCTAGGAGACAGCATGGACTTGACAGCAACTGTTTTAAGAGCCTATAATGCATATGATGATTTTATTTGAAGAAAGTAGAATTTTAATTTGTACTTGACATAATCAAACTTCCGCACTGGATGTATAATGGTGTAAATTGGTGATGAGCATACTGACATATTTTTGCCACAATCTATGGGGCAGCCAATCAAGGCTGAGGGAAAATAATTGCCAGCAGGCTCTTCTGTTTTATGCAAATTATAACTTACGATGCTGTGCAATGAGAAAAAGGCTGAATAGCTTTGCCATAAATAACATCCTGATATCGGTTACTGGAAATTTTCTGAATGGATTATTAATTCCATAGTTTACATGTAACTTTAAAAGAGGAATGGTCTGTAAGTATCAACACATGTTCACTCTGAACACCTAATCTCAAACAATAGTATTTTTCTTTTTTTTCTACATAAATCAGGTAAATGCCAAAGACTTCAGATAAATTATCTAGTAATGTAATAGAAGTCAAGATAATAAAATGCTCTCTAAATCTCAACATAATGATATTTAAATGAAGTAACCAAACTTAAATAGTAATGGTTAATAAATGAATGGAAAGAAGTAGCAGTCGCCCATTCTTTCAATCAACAAACATCTTTGAGCACCTAAAATACTGGTCACTATCCTAGACACTGTGAATACAAAACATACTGCCTCTCATGGTGTTCATCTCTCTTCTGTGGAACAGAAAGATTATAAACAGTCTTTTATGAGACATCTTGCAATCTAGATAGCCTACCAGGAAAGATTCTCCTAAATTGAGAGAAAAGGTGAGAGAAAGGAGATTCTTCCACATCTCTGGCTCCCTATGAGAGATAATTTAGCAAATAAAGAAAGAATGAAGCAAACGGGAATGAGAGTACAAAGAGGTGGAAAGAGAACAGAGACAGAAATGGAGAAAGAAGCTTGATTCTTTATAAAAGGCATTATAATGACTTTTCTATCTTACCAAAAGTCAAAATTAACCCATCAATTAACCTTCTTTTAATATTGTTGTTGTTACTAGGTGCCATCAAGTCATCTCAGACTCATAGCAACCCTATGCACAGCAGAACAAAACACTGACCACCCTCACGATCCTTGGTATACTTGAGCCCATCATTGCAGCCACTGTGTCAATTCATCCTTCTCCAGGCAATGGTTCCTTCAGACAACATGGCCAAAGTAGGTGAGCTGAAGTCTGGCCATTCCCTTTTCCAAAAAGCATTCAAGCTGCACTTCTTCCAGGACAAATTTGTTAGTTCTTTTAGTGGATCATAGTACTTTTAGCATTCTTCTGCAACACCACTATTCAAAAGCATCAACTCTTCTTTGGTCTTCCTTATTCATTGTGCAGCTCTCACGTGCATGAGAGGCAATTGAACATACCATGACTTGGGTTAGCCACACCTTAGTCCTCAAGAAGACGCCTTTGCTCTTCATCACTTGAAAGAGGTTATTTGCAGCAGATTTGCCCAATGCAATACGTCATCTGATGTCCTGACTGCTGCTTCCATTCATGTTGATTGTAGAACCAAGTGATATGAAGTCCTTGACAGCTTTCTTCTTCTCTCCATCCATCATGGAGCTGCTTATTGGACCAGTTGTGAGGATATTTGTGTTCTTATATTGAGATGTAATCAATACTGAAGACTCTATCTTCAATCTTCATCAGTAAGTGCTTCAAGTCATCCTCAATTTCAGAAACCAAAGTTGTGTCATCTGTGTTCCAATCCTGATACCACGTTCTTCTTATAATCCAGCTTTTTGGATTATTTGCTCAGCATACAAGTTGAATAAGTATGGTGAAAGGATACAACCTTGACACACTGCCTTCCTGATTTTGAAACATGCAGTATCCCCTTGTTAGTTCAAATGAGAGCCTCCTGATCTATGTACAGGTTCCCCAAGAGTACAATCAAGTGTTCTGGAATTCCCATTCTTCTCAATGTTATACAGAATTTGCTATGATCCACACAATCAAATGTGTTGGCATAGTCAATAAAACGTAAGTAAACATCTCTCTGGTATTCTTTGCTTTCAGCTAAGATCTATCTGATTAGCAATGATGTCCTTCATTCCATGTCTTCTTCTGAATCCAGCTTACAATGCTGGAAGCTCTCTCAATATATGGCTGCAATCATTTTAAAATTATCTTCAGTAAGATTTTATTTGCATGTGATATTAATGACATTGTTTGATAATTTCCACATTCTGTGGAATTAGCTTTCTTTGGAATGGGTACAAATATGGATCTCTTCCAATCAGTTGTCCAGATAGCTGTCTTCCAAATCTCATGACATAACCAAGTGAGTGCTTCCAGCAGGGCATCCATTCACTGAAACATCTCAATGGGTATTCTGTTAATTTCTGGAGTCTTGTTCTTTACCAATTCCTTCAGTGAAGCTTTGACTTCTTCTTTCAATACCATTGGTTCTTGATCATATGCCACCCCCCGAAATGGATGAACATCGATCAACTCTTTTTAGTACAGTGACTTTGTGTATTCCTTCCATCTTCTTTTGATGTTTCCTGCATCATTCAATATTTTCCCAATAAAATCTTTCAATATTGCAACTCAAGGCTTAATTTTTTCCTTCAGTTCTTTCAGCTTGAGAATGTTGACCATGTTCTTCCCTTTTGGTTTTCTAACTCCAGATCTTTGCACATTTCATTACAGTAATTGGCTTTGTCTGCTCAAGCTGTTATTTGAAATTTTCTGTTCAACTTTTTTACCCTGTCATTTCTTCCATTTGCTTTAGCTACTCTCTGCTCAAGGGCAAGTTTCAGAGTCTCTTCTGACATCCATTTTGGTCTTTTCTTCTTTTCCTGTCTTATGAATGACCTCTTGCTTTCTTAATGGATGAAGTTATTGATGTCATCCCACAATCCCTCTGGTTTTTGGTCACTGGTGTTCAATGCATCAAATCTTTTCTTTGGATGGTCTCTAAATTCAGGAGGGATATATTCAAGGTCATATTTTGGCTCTCATGGACTTGTTTTAATTGTTTTCAACTTCAATTTGAATGTGCATATGATCAGTTGAAGGTCTGTTCCACAATTGGCTCCTGGCCTTGTTTTAGTGGAAGATATTGAACTTCTCCATCCCCTCTTCCCACAGATGTAGTCAATCGGATTCCTGTGTATTCCTTCTGGTGAAGTCCACGTATATAGCCATCCCTTATGTTGTTGAAAAAGGGTATTTACAATGAATGCCATTTTTCTTACAAAATTCTATCATGTGATATCCAGCATTATTTCTATCACTGAGGCCATATTTTCCAACTCCCAGTAACTCTTCTTTGTTTCCAACATTTGCATTCCAGTCACCAGTGATAATCAACACATCTTGATTGCGTGCTTGGTCAATTTTAGACTGTAGAAGTCGGTAGAAATCTTCAGTTTCCTCATCGTTGGCTTTGGTGGTTGATGCATAAATTTGAATAATAGTAGTAATAAGAGTAGTGTTAAATGGTGTTCCTTGTAGGTGTATGGATATTATCCCATCACTGACAGCATTGTACTTCAGGATAGATCTTGAAACAGTCTTGGTAACAATGAATAGCGCACCATTCCTCTTCAATTTGTCATTCCCGGCACAGTAGATCATTTGGTTTTCTGATTCAAAATGGCCAAAAGCAGTCTGTTTCAGTTCACTAATGTCTAGGATCTAGATTTTTATGCATTCCATTTCATTTTTGACAACTTCCAATTTTCCTAGATTCATACTTTGTACATTCCATGTTCCCATTATTAATAGATGTTTGAATCTGTTTCTACTCATTTTGAGTTGTGCCACATCAGCCAGTGGAGGTCCAGAAAGCTTTACTCTATCCATATCATTAAGTTCGTCTCTAGTCTCTGAGGAATCAGCTCTTACCCAGTCAAATTTTGAGTGCCTTCTGACCTGATTGGCTCAACTACCAGTGCTATATTAGACAATGTTTCAGGGCTATTCATAAAGTTTTCCAGTAATATATCAGACGGTGTTTCACTGCTATTCATAAGGGTTTCATTGGCCAATTCTTTGAGGAGTGGATGGCCTCTTCCTTCTTCCAAGTCTGTCTTAGCCCAGAAGGTCCACTGAAACCTGTGCACTGTGAATAAACCTGCTGGCGTTTTGCAACACCTGTGGCATAGCCTCCAGCCTCACAGCAACACATGAGCCATCACAGGACAACAAACTGACAGAGAAGTGTATCTCCCTTAGTTATTACTAACCCCTCTGAGCCTGTCTACCTCTGGCCCCATCCTGAAAATAGAGCTGACCCAAGTGTTAAGCAGCCCCTGAGACCTGCACCCCTTCTCTTTAATAAGGCAGCTAAAATAGATTGTCACTTCTTATAAGGAGTACCTAAGTCATAGGCTACCTATCTGTCAGTTTTGCATTCTATGGCATTATGCATGTTGCTATAATGCTGGAAGCTACCAGTATTTCAAATACCAGCATAGTCATCCATGGTGAACAAATGTCACTGAACTGTCCAGATTAAGATGGATTAGGAAGAAAGACTGGCAATCTACTTTGGGAAATTAGCCAGTGAAAACCCTATGAATCACAGAATACTGTCTGAAATTTTGACTCAATTTGAGCACAACATAAGAAGGAACAAATCACTGGAGAAAGACATCATGTGTGATAAAGTGGAGGACCAGTGAAAACCCTCCATGAGACTGACTGACAGAATAACTACAAAATAGACTAAAAAATACCAGTGATCACAAAGATGGCACAACAGTGAGCAATATTTCATTCTATTATACTTGGGGTCACCATGAGTCAGAGTTGATTCTATAGCAGTTAACAACAACTCCAAGGAAAAGAACAGAACCCCAAGGCTGAGAGAAGGATACTATGTACAGAGAATAAATAAATAAATAGATAGATGGATGGATAAATAAATAAATAACAAGCCATCCAGTTCAGTGCAAGCAGTAGGTTGTGATGCAGTATTTCTGGTAGGTTATGTGTTACACAAGACACACACAGTCTCTCATACATTCATTCACAGAAATGCCTTGTAAAGTTAATTTATTTAGCCAAACATACAAAACCTTTGGCAGCCAAGATACAGTGAAGTCAGGGCAGGAGGAGATGCAGCAGTTACCTGAGAGAAGCTTCCCTTGATTCCCAAAGTTCCAAATGGAGACATGAAGCTGCCCAGGAAATATAAGGTCTTCCCACTCCTGGATTACTCCATGTTTAGTTTGGCTCTGGTCATTTATACCTAGAGGTGGCACCCTCTTCTGAAAACTCAGTAGTGGTTAAGAGTAGTTGACTGTGGTAGCTTTGTTAGCTGTGTGAACATGCTGAAGTTTCTTAATCTAGATGTCCATCAGTTTCTTCCTCCATAAAATAAGTAAAATACTATTATCTACATAATTAAATGGACAAACAAACTCACTGCCATTGAATTGAATCCAACTCATAGTGACCCCTTTTGGGTTTCTGAGGCAGTGAATCTTTATGGAAGTAGATTGCCTATACTTCCTTCCATGGAGCGGCTGGTGGGTTTGAACCACCAACCTTCTGGTTAGTGGTCAAATGTGTTAGGCACTACACCACCAGAGCTCCTTAGCTACCTAATAAAAATGTTTAAAAGTCAGCGCATGCAAATACTTAACAATAGTACCTGGCTTATAATAATAATAAAAATAAAAATAAAAACTCACTGCCATCAAGTTGGATCTGACTCATAGTGACCCATCCTTGGGCTTCCGAGACAATATCACTGTGGAAATAGATTGGCCTATTTTCTTTTTGAGGAGTGGCTGGTGGGTTTGAAACATCAGCCTTCTGGTTAGCAGTCAAATGCCTTAGGTACTGTGTCATTGGAGCTCCCGGCTTACAAGTATAACATTAATATTTAAATTATAATTATATCCCAAAGCTTGCAAGAGCTATCCAAGGCATAAAAATTGGTCTCTATTTGCGTGGACCAACAGATGAAGAAGAATCAGGAATAATGGAGGAAATACAATGAATGGCTAATTGTCTCCATAAAGAACTGTTCCTTTGCCTTGAGATGAAAAGAACCAGGTAGTTCTTGGCTACCATTACTGAACATTTTGATCAAAGATTCTATAGAAGAATTTTGATCCAAAGAACGGAAAATGAACAGAAATTTTCATGTTATCCAGACTTTCTGGAGCCACTAAGCCTGGAGGAATCCTCAAAATTATCGTCCTATGGTAATGTCTGCCTTGAGCACTGTGCACTTTTAAATAACTATATATAAGGATTAAATGGCAATAGCAACTTGAAAATTCAGAGAGGAAGGTTAGTTAGCAGTGAGTTTATGTTAAGAGTGCAAGAATAGTTAGGAAATGGAAGGTGAGAATGGCTGCACAAGTTGAAGAATGTCATTGCATTGCACACGTAGCAATTGTTAGATTGGTGTATGCTTTGCTGTGTGTAGTTTTAAAAACAATAAAATAAAAAAAATTATTAAAAACTGATAAATCTGCTATAAACAAGTCAAAACGTGTTTGAAACAACTGGAGGCTGGAAACAACAGCTGCTGCAGAGGTAAAGATATAGTTGAGATTCTGGGATGATACTGATGAAAACAGCATCAAAGGAAGAACCAAGTCATTTTGTCCTCTTGTTTCCAATTTCATGCCCCTTGGCACAAACTTAGACTAAGTCAACTGACAAAGAAAAAAGTCCAGCATCATAGAGATTTGCAGTTAAGCAACAATAATTTAATAATTGACCCAAACTTATATGTGCCCTACTCTTTTTCAGATGAAGATCCTGGGTAGCGCTAAAGGTTAAGAGGTAGGCCCCTAACCAAAAGGTTGGCAGTTCAAACTCACCCATAGACATCTCAGATGTAAGGCCTGGCAAACTACATCTGAAAGGACATGGACTTGAAAATTCTATAAAGTGCAGTTATATTGTGCTCACTTGGAGCTGCCATCAGTGAGAACTGACTCAGGGCAAGTAACACTGACTCTTCTTCAGGAGTCAGGTTATCCAACTGCAGTTGGATAACGTACTTGAATGTTAACCAAAAGATGGGAAATTCAAGTCTACCAAAGGAATCTAAGAAGAAAGGGCTGACAATCTACTTCTGAAGAATCAGCCATTGAAAACGTTAGTAGGGAAGTTCTACTCTGACACACGTGGGGTTACCATCAGTTAACTCAACAGCAATTTTTTGAGGCTTTTTTTTTTTTTTTAAGGAGAGATAAGCTTACCTTTTATTTGCTTTCCAGTGGTAATTTCAGTCCTGGCTTACCCTTTCTTTAATTGAAAAGACATCTTTACATATCGTAGCATATTGTCACTCATAAACATCCCACAATATTGATACTATCTCTAGTATACAGATCAGAAATATGTGACTGAAAGCAGTGCTTCTAAAAATTAACCTGCAAGCAAACTACCTGGGAATCTTTTAATATGCAGATTGTGATTAAGTCTATCTGAGTGGAACCTAACAAGTTACCTTTCTAATACATTCTCTGATAAGTTAAGACTGTTGGTCCAGGGACTACACTTTGGATGCAATGTATGTTAAGAAGAGTATCCAAAAATCACTCTCAGGTCTCCTGACACTATCTATCCCATCCATCCTCCACAGCAAATCACTGTTCAGTTCACTTATTATTCATATCACAACTTTTCATTAAAATAATAATTCTGTATTATTATTTTCTCAGAACTTGTTTGAGTATAATTGGGCATACAAATATGAGTAGGACATGGCTCCCACATTTTAGGAGTTTATGATACATTACATATATATATATATATAATATATATATATATATATACACATACATATATATATGCAACTCTTAGTCTCATCTTTCATGGATAAAATAAGCTTTAATTTAAAGTTCATTGTCAGATAAGCATAGATTTATGGATTTCACTATCTACTCTCGTAGTGTAGTGCCTAAGGCACTTGACTGCTAACCAGAAGACTGGAGGTTCAAATCCACTAGCCACTCACTCCTTGCCAGGAAGCTTGGGCAATCTATTTCCATAGTGAATACTGCCTTGGACCCAAGGAGGAGTTGCTAGGAGTCAGGTCTCACTCGACGGCACATAAGAACAACAACAATCTACTCTCCTAATATTTCCCTTTGGTTTTGATTCTCAGATTTGACCTGTGCTTAGAGCACAGAAAGTTGTCATTAAAAAGCAGTTATGGTCTCAAAAGTGCCACTCTCCTATTCGTTCCAAAGTGCAGTTTACTGCTACAATTGCTGACTTTACCTACAAAAATACATCGTACTCCTGCTAGCATTGCAAATTCTAAAGAGCAATGGACTGGGTGCACTGAATTCCATTCTACATTAGGACTGTCAGCAAAGTTCTGATGGCTGAATCTCTGCCATTTGACTAGATACCGCCTTGACCAGCTTCACTGTGAAATAAGCCTTGTGGCTTAGACAGACCGATTTTTAGGTTGCAAACTCAGCTCATTAAGGGTAGATGGATGCTTCTGATTACATATTAACAGAGCAATGTTATCATTTTTATTTTGATATTTTAAGCCAGGGAATGAATTTTAAAGCACATTTTAAAAAGGCATTAGGCACAATCTTTTTTTATTGCAATTTAGTGTAAATAATTTAATAATCCTTTTTATGCCCCATTAATTTAATTGATGCCAATATAAGAAGAGTAGATAATTGGTTCATACTCCTTTTCATGGTTCAACAATGACACAAAATAATATCAAAGGGTTATGTACTTTGTATGCCTTTATATAATAAACAGAGAGGACAAAACATTGCTTTTGAAATAGTAGGTTTTATTAATATTCAATAATTCTGAGATTAATCAATTCAAAGAATATGAAAATAAAGTTAAAACACTTTGCTGAACTCTTTTAATTTTCAGATTTATATTTTCTGATAAAAATAAACATCAAAGTTATTTCTCCTAGTTTCCTGGTACTTGTTACCCATAACTGCACAGTGTGTTTTTCAGGAAAGAGATTATGCTACATTCTTTCAATTTCAATCTGTCTTTCAGATCCTTTCCCAAGTGTTATTAACATTTTGCCTCTATTTAGAATGGTATTTTCTGCCAGAGTGTTTTCCTTATTTTTTTCACTTTTTTAAAAAATTAGCCTTTTTATTTTAATATGTATTTTTTAATTCATGTGTAGTTGTATGAAATAATAAAGAGATTCCATGTACTTTAAAAAACAAACAAAAAACTCTTTTTATGGTGATTTGGATGAAAGTGTCTGGAAAAAGTCAGTGTTCCATTCAATATTTCATACACATTCTGTTTCATGACATTGATTGCAATCCTCACAGTTCAGTGGTCCTTCCTCCTCCTCCCTGTGTTTCCTGTTTCCATTCATCTTTCTCTCCGCTTCTGCCTTCCGAGCTTTATCCCTGAGCAAATGCTACTCCTTTGAAATCACCTCCTATGGTTTATTATTCTAAGGAACGCATACTTCCCTGGTGTTATTGTTCATGTTATATGCCTGTCTATTGTTTGGCTAAAACTTGAGCCATGGAGGTGAGTTCAGTTCTAGGTTTGAAGGATGACTAAGAACCATAGCATTGTGGGTTCCATCAGTCTCTATCAGACCAGTAAACCTGACCCTTTTTATAATTTTGAGCTTCATTGCACATTTTGCTCCCATGCTACCCAGGTTCTCCTATTGTAATCCCTTTCAGTGCAGTGATAGCTGGGCACAATCTAGTTCTTCTGGTCTCAAGGTTGTGGAGGTTGGAGTTCATATGGTCCATTGCAACTGTTCTCTCCTCATTCAAGATCAAAGACACACAGTATTTTGGTTACCTAGTGCTGTTCTCCTCGGAAGGAAGATGGGGCAATCTACTTCTGTAGTGATACTGCCTCAGAAACCCAAGGAGGGGTCACTATAAGTCGGGTCCGACTTGACGACACATAACAACAACAACAACAGCGCTGCTCTAACAGAAAATACCACAAATGGAATGGCTTTAACAAACAGGAGTTTATTCTCTTACATTTGGAGGCTTTAAGTCTGAGTTCAAAGTGCCAGGCTCTAGGTGCTGGATGAAAACTTCTCAACTTTGGGCTTCGGCTTTGCCTCCTGCTCCAGGCCCACTGAAGCTGGAGGCTTCTCTTCAATTAGCTGCTGGCTGCTGAGACTGACAAGCCCAAGTTTGACAAGTAAAAAGGCACAGTCCTGATGTTACCAAACTACACAGCAAGCTATTAATTTAAGTCCACTGAAAGTCCAAAGGTCAGCTGAGCATAGTAGGCTGCTGGACAACGACAAAGCTACATGCAGGGTTCAAGCATGCCATAAGCTAGAGACCGTTACCAAGGCTGCCTCTTATATATAGGAAGCAGATCACGTTCTTAAAGCAGCTACTCAGCTGCTTGTGGTAGATCCCATCATGGAGTTGATTGCCAGTCTCATCATGGGATAAAACTACCACCAGCTGCCCAGCCACTCAACCACGCCCAGCCAAGCTGACAACAACCTTAACTACCACATACAGTAATAATTAGCCCCACGTGCTTTTTACCAATTCTTCCTGTATTAACATCTTACAAAATAACTGTATAATATATCACAGCTAGGATATGGACAATGATACTGCCAAGATACTGAAATTTCCATCGCTGTAGGATCCCTCATTTTGAACTTTTATAGTCCTGCCTCTCCTCAAAAAAGTTAAAAAAAAATTCCATCAAGTCAGAGTACATGGTGAGCTCATGAAATTTTTAGACTTCCATTTTTATTTTTTAATAGTGCCCCTGAGTGTATCTTTTGTATGTGATTTCTCTCTGTAATACATCATTATACATATATGTCATCAGAGCCTCCTGGTGTTGACATTTTATCATTCATGTGAACTCTATGCCCCCTTTAAGTGACTTTACCTCCCACATTTATATTAAAATTATCTTAAAGATGTCTTCTACATGCAGTGATAATAACAGAAAATGTTCTGATTTTTTTCTTCAATCATCATACATAATTTAGAAAACAAAAGATGAAAGGGAATATGCATTGTATTTAACCATATTTTTACTTTCTCTTTTTTCCCCACTTTTTATCATTTCTTTTCTGTTTAACAAATTTTTGTTAGCCATATTTTAACAGGCTTGCTGCTAATAAACTCTCTGAAGTTTCCTTCATCTGAGAACTGTTCATTTCCTTCATTCTTGAAGCATATCTTTACTGTACAGAGAATTCTGGGTTGACATTCCTTTTCTTCCCGCACTTGAAGCATGTTATGCCTTCACTATATATAATGAGATATATACTGTCACTCAAATTTTTCCCCCCAACAAAATTATTTTTCTGTTACAGCTTTAATTTTTTGTTTTTGTTTGGTGTTCAGTGTGTCGTGGTGTGTATTTCTATGGATTTATCCAGTTTAAGGTTTTCCTATCTTCTTGAATATTAGGGCTTGTGGTAGTTAATGTTGTTTGTCAACTTGACTGGGCCTGGTTGAGTGGCTAGGTAGCTGGTGGTAGTTATTTCCCATGATAAGACTGGCAATCAGCTCTCTGGTGGGATCTGCCACAAGCAGCTGAGTAACTTCTTTAGGGATGTGGTCTGCTTCCCCTAAATAAGAAGCAGATTTGGGAATGGTCTCTAGCTTTTGGTATGCTTGAACCCTGCATGTAGCTGAGTCTTCATTCAGCAGCCTGCCATGTTCTGCTGATCTTGGGACTTTTAATGAACTGGAATCAACGGACTGCCGTGTGGGTTGGTAATATCAGGACTGTGCCTTTTCACTTGTTGACCTTGAGTTTGTCAACCTCAGCAACTAGCAGCTGCCTGAGTAAAGAAATGCCTCTAACTTCAGTGGGGCAGGAGCAAGAGGCAGAGCTGAAGCCCAAGGTTGAGGGGTTTCACCCAGCCCCTAGAGCCAGAACCTGGAACTCAGACTTCTAACCTCTAAATTGTAGAATAAACTTTTGTTTGTTAAAGCCATCCCATTTGTGGTATATTCCTGTCAGGATGGCACTAGGTAACCAAAACAAGGTTTATATCTTTTGTCATGTGGCAAAATATCTAGCCTTATCGTCTAGTAGTTTTTCAGTTCTGTGCTCTTTCTTATCTCTTTCTGGGGCTCTGATAACATGAATTTCCCATCTTTTGTATAGTCTTATCAATCTCTGAGACTTTGTCTCTTTGTTGCTGTTGTTCTATTAATTTTCTTAGTTTTTCAGGTAGGTATTTGCTATTGTTCCTCTTCAAGTTCATCATTCTTCATTCTGTCAAATCGATTCTGCTTTTATGCTTATCCCTTGAGTTTTCTACTCTGGTAATTGTATTTTTCAGTTCCAAAATTTCTTTCTTTCTTCTTTTTTTTTTTTTTTTTAAATGTCTTCTTGTTCTTTGCTAAGACTTTAATTTTCCATTTTTCCAAATGTATTTGTAATTACTTATTGAAGTATTTTTATTGCAAGTGTTTTACAATATTTTACAGATAATTCTAATACCATTTTTAGAGAATTCTAACTGTAATCTCAGTGCTGGTATCCATCTTTCTCTTTTTCATCAAAATTGATATTTTCCTGGTTCTTGGTTGACTGATTTTCAAATTAAATCTGAACATTTTGGGTATTATATTTGAAGACTCTGGATCCTATTTATTCCATTAGATTAAACTGGCTTTCTCTCACATTGCTCTGGCAAGAGAAGAGAGGGTCGTCATAAGTTGGTGGGAGTGGAAGTCAAGGTTCCACATTTGGCCCCTGTTGATAGCCAGGGATTAGTTCCTTCTTATTAGTGGGTAGGGCTTATAGTCCTGGCTCTTCATTGGACTTCTGCTTAGTGGGGAGGAGTTGAGAGAGGTACAGGTACCTCCTTACTGTCACCTACATATTGTTCATTGACACATGGAGGTGGCCTTGTTATGGCTGAGTAGTGGTAAAAGTACCGACTTTCCACTAGACCTGTGATGCTATTACTGAAAGAGCCATGGGAAGAAACCTTTCAGTTCCCTAACCTGCTTTCTGTGACACCACCTAGACATGAAGTTTGGGACAACTTCCTACAGGCTGCTATATATGAAACTCCAGGTTTCTCACTCCATATTTGCTGATATAAGTGGATAGGACCATGATTTTTATCATGTCTGCCTTCTTTTTCTCTTCACCTTTTGGAGTATTCTTATGCTTGTTTTCTGTATAATGTACAGGAGTTTATTTGTACATAAAGGAAGGAATATGGAAAAATGCTTTTACTCAGCTTTCCTGAAAGCAAAAATCTCTGCTTTTCTTATATTTTAAGAACAAATGTAAAGCCACGTCCTTTGGAAATCTTCCCAACCAATATGCTTCCCTCATTGGTGGTGCTTCTTTCCCTGTAGGCTTCCAGGCACTTTTATTGCAATTTGTTTTGCTCCTAAGAATATCTCCCCAAACTAAATATACTAGAAACTCCTGATGGCATATATACCTGGCCTTATTCTTTTGTATGTGATTTCCACAATAGTTTGCATACAGCATTCAATGTTTACTAAATTAATAAAGGGTAAGCAGATGGTATAGATGGTATAGTTACCTCACCTCTTCTAGACTCCATCGGCTTCCTATGAAACCAATGACTGGAGACTGTGCCCTGCAATATACTCTCATCCTAACTCATATGTTCCTCTAATATTCCACCACACAGTCACTATTATATTTGCTTCCCTCCCTAGATAGTGAGGACATATATTTGCCTTTCTCTCTTGAGTTTCTGGTAGAGAGACCCTTGGTCATAGATTATAAAGTGTATGAGATCAGGGAGATTTTAGCTCATAGCTAACAGATTATTTCTAGGATTTAACACAGTCCTCAAGTCTATAGCAGATGAGCAATACATATTTTTTGAATAAATGAATGAATGAAAAATATGGATAATAGGAATTCAACATATTGTGAATGATTGCATGTATCTGCTGCATATTTCACATGAAAAATCTATCCAATTAGCCTTCATAGAAATGTCAAATTTGTCTCTGTGGATAAAATTTATGAATTACACATTTTTCTAATTATATTAACATTACTTGTGGCACAGAAATTGTATCTTTCTTGAATCATTTCAAAAATTGAATGATATAAACTTCTTTGTGAGTTACTTACAAAAGTCTTTTTCCAAATGCCTTAAAGAACTTTACGGTATATATGTAATAGCTTATGAGGGAGTGAGGAATGGAAAGGGAGATAGGTTTTTTCAAGTGACAAATGTCAACAACTGCACCTAAAGGGTTCCATTGGAAGCCCATATGGATATGTGGCTTTACGTGCTATTCCCATAAAGGGCCAAACCTATTGTTATAGGTTAATAACTCGTTAACACTTTGCAAATGAGTTCTCAGTATTTTATCTCCAAATCTGAAATTCATATCTAAAGCTCCAAAGATTGCATCAGTAAAGACTTCTAGAAGAGTTAATTTAAGGGTTGTGAAATTTCCATAGAAGAGTCATTTTGCATAGTTAAATTATTTAACCTCTTCTTTTTGTGCCAGTTTGCTATGTGTGACTGAGTGAGGCACATGAAAAGAGCTGGAAGGCAGGAATATTTCATTCTTTACACACAGCTCCAAGGAGACCTAGCAGATGACAAAATGCTGCAGAAGGAAAGGAAAAAGATGCCTCTGAAATCACAAATGTCACAAAAATAGAGACAGATTCTGTTCCCCTAACATAATCCATTGACAGTGATTCCATTATAGGAAATTGAGGTTGGACCTTGGTGTTTGACTTCTGCTCTGGAGGTTATATTGTAGGAGTTCTATCTTAAACTCATAGGACGGGTGAAATATAGATGTTTTGTTATCACCACAATCTTTGTAAAGTAGATATCCTAAGGGGTTTCATGAAGGTGGAGCCTATGAATCATATGTGATGAAATAAAGATGACATTCCCCAAAGAATCATTTATATAGATGTAACATTCTATACCAAATACCAAACATATTGTGGGAAAGGAGAAATAAAGAGGAATTAGTCTGAAATGTTACTTTATGAGGGCTTATTTTGAAAAAATTAGCGAAGAGTAGCATTCAACAATCAGAAACTACGGGCAGAGCTTCTATTATATAACCAAGAAAAATGCAAACAAATGGTCACAGCCTAATCTTAGCAAAACTGTTATGTTTCTATCTTTATTTTTCTTGCCAGGGCATCACAACTGCAGCTACTTGAAAGTATTTGCTAGTGACTAACAGACCCTAAAGAAATCTTTTAAATGATCCACATTATAGTACAGTGTTATCTGTTAACAGCTAAGGCATTTGATGATAGCTAAGACATTTGACTGCTAAACAGAAGGCTGGTGGGTCAAACCCACCAGCCACTCCTTGGAAGTAAATTCTCCAGTCTACTTTTCAAGGACTGGCTGGTGGGTTTGAACCACCAGCCTTCTAGTTAGCAGACATATGCCTCAGGCTTTATACCACCAGAGCACTCCCCGTAAAGATTTGCCACCTCAAAAACCCGAAGGGTATTGCTATAAATTAGAATAGACTTGATGGCAGTGAGTTTGGTTTGGTTTTGTGCCTTTCTGCACATAATATAAAACTTACTGCCACCAAGTCAAATCTGACTCATAGCCACCCCTCATTGGGTTTCCGAGGCAGTATCATGACGGAACTAGATTGCCCAACCTGCCTTCCGAGGAGTGGCTGGTGGGTTTGAACTGCCGGCCTTCTGGTTAGCAGTTAAGAAGTCAAGAATGATTTAAAAATTATTCATCATGTGTTTTCCAGTTGGAAAATGTAGCTTAGATTAAGTCAGAAGCTATAAAGTGTAAGTATTACTCTCATGTCTCTGATAAACCAGGCTATAAGCTCCTTGAAGCCAAGAGCTTTGCCTTATTAATGGAATCCCCCACAACTGACTCAGTAACAGAAAAATGTTGATGGTTAATGAAAGTGATTTATTTAGTTGAACCAAAACGTTTTATATGGCTCTCTGAACTTGCCATAGTTCCACATTCATGGCTATATGCAGAATACTTCACAAAAATGTTTGTGACACAATGGAATATCTTTTCACTCAATTCATAGAGAATGACTTATCTCTACTATGTTTTCCTTGTTTCTGGAGGAAATTTTCTGCCTCTTTTGTTAAATCATAGCAGGAGTCAACAAACCTATTATCCTCCCAAACGCAGAACTTCCAATAACTTTATTTTAGACTTGGAAAGCCAGGTATTTGTGTAATAAAAGTTGTTACATACATATTAAAAAAGAAAAAAAAAATCTAGTACTGTAACTCTGACTATATATGTACAAAATAAATAGCTTACCACATAGCTGATCCATTTAGGCATTGCTTTACTTGATCATCATGCTAAGCACACTATTAGTTTTACTTAAGAGAATGAGATTAACTAGTAAAACTGGGTAGGATATCCCAATTACTCAAAAGATATGGACACTGCATTTTTTTCTCCACTTATCAATTACTTCTTAAGTCTAAATCATCAGGCTCTGTGGTGTAGTAAATTATTTAGTGTGGCTTTTCTACCCATAAGTCTTTGTAAACTCCAAGGTGGGATTTTCTATGAGCAACTGAGGAGCTCCTGATTGCTGAAGTTGTCCACCTGGAGTATTTCTGTTGGGAGTGGCACAAAACAATGTTCTGGGAGGTGCCCACT
>NW_006921838.1:4037249-4037820 GCF_000298275.1 Orycteropus afer afer
CATGTGGCCTCCTTGCCGTTTTTACAGTTCATGTCAGTTGGTGTCAGTTGCTAGCAGGCTCTTTAGTCTATTTGAGAAGTATTATTCTCTGATCTTTTAATTACCTTGAGAACAAATCATCCTTTTCCAATTATTTTCCTCTTGATCTCTAGAAGATTAGACTATCATGACAAAGCACATGATCTCTAAGAAAAACATTAATGAGGTTAAATCACTCTGACCTATCTGGCCTTCCAAGAAGGTATCACAGAAAGGTCACCACTCACCTATCTCCCCCTAACCTACCAGTCATTATTTTGGATGTAGTACTTAGAATGACAAGATTACTTCTTATTCCCTAAGTATAGCTTATCTACTATGCAAAAGGAAGAAACTGAGAACTCCAGATTTAGATTTGTGATAACCAAATCAGTGATCTATTAACATAAATTTTATATAATAACTCTGATTCTTACTGTGGTGGTTATGTTTTTGTGTCAGCTTGGCTGGGCCTGGTTGAGTGGCTGGGAAGCTGGTGGTAGTTATTCCCCATGATGAGGCTGGCAATCAACTCCATGGTGGGATCTACCAC
>NW_006921838.1:4042755-4053786 GCF_000298275.1 Orycteropus afer afer
AGAGAGAGAGAGAGAGAGAGAGAGAGAAATTTATCTTTGGAAAACAGCTCACACACTTATAGAAGATGGCAAGTCCAAAGTTCCTGGATCAAACGTCAAGCTGGAGGCTTTTCCTGACTCTTGCACCGCAGGGGCTGAGGAGCTCAAGGCTGGCAGACAGTACACTGGCTGTTGACTCCAATGAATGATGAATCCAAGATCTCCAAGCCGAATGGTGGATTGTTCACTCAGAGACAGTTGTAGGCAGCACAACAGAATCCCAAAACACAGAAGAACTTGGACTTAAAGCCTCCAAATTGTAAGAATAAACTCCTGTTTGTTAAGGCCATCCCATTTGTGGTGTATTCCTGTCAGAGCAGCACTAGGGAACCAGAACCCTTACCATAGCAAAGGACTCCATTTTGCAAAAGAAAACTGGGAACAGAGTTGTCTAACACTATCTATGCAATGATTTCTTTCTTACTGAGCTTTCTAAAATTGATCCTCTTTTTTCAGAAACTAAGCATTCCGGTCTAATGTGATATTGCCTTTCAAAAGAACAATAAATAAACACAGAATACAGAACAATTGTGCCTTTTCACACAGATAGATGAGTGCATCTCAACCATCTGAACTTACTAAGCATGGGTGGAAGCCCCTTGTCTACAGGCACAGGTTGTTCAGCACTCCAAAGCAGGGCTCCATCCATTCCTGAAGTTAGACTTATGTCTCAGTTATGCAAAATATCTATTTCAGGAAATTCTCAGTTGGAGAAGCACAAGGTTGTTTTAAGTGAGTCTCCTGGAAAAAAAAAAAAACAACCCATCAAATATAATTACTGAAGTCCAAACTCTCCCTCAAAGTGTAATCAGTTATTTTGTGGAAGTTCCTAAGAAATACAGGAAATTCAGCTGAAATTTCTATCTAGAGTTGTGCATATTCACTCCTTAGCTCATCTTCTTTGAACTTGAGATCAGGTTAGAAAATAGCTAAATGTGGCTGACGGGACTCCAATCCTAGAAACGGTGCTAAAACACACAGAGTATTTGTGTACATAAATTTATATCAGAGAAGGACTTGATTCCCTAAAGAGCCCTGGCTTTCTGATTGGATATTAAGAGAGCCCTCTGTCTTGATGTGGTTATCAAAGAATTAACTCATTACTTTGAATTCTTTCTTAAAAGAGGACAGGGAAAATTGAAGGATCAGCTCTGATATGTATAACCGTAAATTATTTGCAAAATCTAAAAGATTATGCATGTTTTAGTGTCACAGCACAGTCTGATCATTTAAGGTGACGGCACAACAACTAAGCATTGGTAATAAGCTTTTTAAATTGTGCCACATTAAGAACAATGGCTTCTTTTTGCATTCTTTTATTATCAGAGTAATGTATGCTACTGCAGGAAGTTAGAAATTACAGAAAAGTAAAGAGAAATTTGAAAAAAAAATTCTCAAAAATTGCATCACATGAGTAATACTTATGTGATTGTTGTTGTTGTTATTTGCCATCGAGTCAGACCTGACTCATAGTGATCCATTTTTGGGTTTCTGAGACTGTATCACTATGGAAGTAGGTTGCCCAATCTTCTTTCCGAGGAGCGACTGGTGGTTTTGAACCTCCAGCATTCTAGTTAGCATTCAAATACCTCAGACTCTAAGCAACCACAGCAGAACTGTATTAGGATTCTAATAATTTGTTTAAATGCTGTTTCACATTATTTATATTAGTAACTAAAATATTATTAAGTGTTTTCCATTATAAATCACACTATCGTAATACAAAGATATCAAACAATATAAAATATATGGCATGTATATTAGGTGTGCTTCTTACTGATAAGAGAGTGTGAGGGTAAAAAGAGCTGCAGCTCACAGAATTATAAAGAGGATTTTTCACTTTTCTTCCGTAGTCTTAAATTCATTTGAATTTTCGCTCAAAGGTGGCAGATAAAATAATTTATTTTCACTGTAATGAGTTCTCAGTTGAAAGGTTGAAAAGTCAAGAACTCCTTGAAAAGTAAAACAGCAATTTTATTTGTGAAATGACTTCCAATCCAGTGTATTATTTTATTTTGTACACTATTAGGCATTCTGCTATCTACTTAACTCCACCTGGCTCATTTCTCCAAGTGTAATGGCATATCTGTAAATAATCCACTTCTCAACATTTTCTACTTACTATTAAGGTATGACTAGAACCAGCTACTCCTAGAGTTTTGCACTTTTTTCATGAGTGGGATGTACTGCTCCATCTTTATCATTCTAGGATTCTCTGAAATTGGACCAGAGATAACCAGACATGAAGAAAACTATGCCCATCAGTCACATTTGTGTTATTTCATTTGTTCATTTTTGTGTGTCAGAGTTGTATCTTTTTACCGTAATTATTGAATCTGTACACTAAGAAAATAATCAGAGAAACTGGACTATATGAAGAACATGGAATCAGGATTGGAGGAAGACTCATTAACCATATGACATATGCAGATGACACAACCTTGGTTGCTGAAAGTGAAGAAAATGCAAAACACTTACTGATGAAGATCAAAGACTACAGCCTTCAGTATGGATTACATTTCAACATAAAGAAAACAAAAATTCTCACAACTGTACCAATGAGAAAGATCATGATAAATGGAACAAATACTGAATTTCTCAAGGATTTCATTTCACTTAGGTTCACAATCAATGTCCATGGAAGCAGCAGTCAAGAAATAAAGTGATGTCCCGCACTGGGCAAATCTGCTGCAAAAGATTTCCTTAAAGCATTAAAAAGTAGAGGTGTCACCTTGAGGACTAAGGTGCACCTGACCCAAGGCAGGGTATTTTCAATTGGCCCATATGCATGAGGAAGCTGAACAATGAATAAGGAATGACCATAGAAGAACTGATACATTGAAATCCTGGTGTTAGAGAATAATGTATATACCACAGACTGCCAGAAGAGTGAAGAAATCTGTCTTGGAAGAAGTACAGCCAGAATGCTCCTTACAAGCAAGGATGGGGAGACTTTTTCTCATGTATTTTGGACTTGCTCTCAGGAGGAGCTAGACCTTAGAGAAGGACATCATGCTTGACAAAGTAGAAGGCCAGTGAAAAAGAGGAAGCCCCTCAAAGAGATGGATTGACACAGTGGCTGAAACAATGGGCTCAGACATAGCAATAAATGTGAAGATGGCTCAGGACCAGGCAGCATTTCCTTTTGTTGTACATAGAGTTGCTACACTGGTCAATGATACCTAACAGCAACAATAATACTTGTCTGTTAAGGGCACAGAGAGAACACCTTTTTTTTTAAGTTTACAATGAGGCATTATTGAGGCAGCAGTGTTTAACTCAAAGTAACTGTGTGTAAAATGAGAGACTAAATTCAAATAAAGCACAATTACTAAGAAGAAGGGAAAATGTGAAGTGAAACTGACAGAAACTTTGGGTAAAAATCGCCAGATGAGGATTGGATGGTTAATTGTATGTGTCAGTTTGGATGGGCTACAGTGCCCAGTTGCTTGGTCAAACACTAGTCTTTATATTATTGAGAAGCTATTTCATGGATGTGATTAACATTTATAATCATTTAACTTTATCTGAAGAATACCCTAGATAATGTGAAAGGGCCTCATTCAATCAGTTGAAGGTTTTAAGAACAAAGATTCCCTAGAGAAGAAAAAATTCTACCTCAGACTGTAACATAGAAATCCTGTCAAAGTTTCTAGCCTGCTGGCTTTTGGTTTATGACTTTTGTATTCAATATTGTAATATCAACTCTTCCCTGAGTTTCCAGTCTGCTGGTCTAACCTACAGATTTCAGACTTACCAAATCCTTAAATTCAATTTCTCTCTCTATATATATGTATGTGTACAGAAATAATATATGTATACACATATAATATAAAATTATATATATATAATTCTTATTTCTGTTTCTCTGGGGAATCCTGATGAAGAGATGGATCTAGGGATGTCAATGAGAATTGAGAATTTCTGGTGTCAGATTAAGTTAAACAAGGCAGGTTTGTTCACTGGACCAAGGAGTTTTGGTGTGAAACAC
This sequence comes from Orycteropus afer afer, assembly GCF_000298275.1. NCBI lineage: Eukaryota > Metazoa > Chordata > Mammalia > Tubulidentata > Orycteropodidae > Orycteropus > Orycteropus afer. The sequence goes on from NW_006921838.1 coordinate 4,046,786, forward strand.
AGGGATCTAGTAAAGGGGTTAACAAGAACAAACCCCAAATAATCTACAGGTTATCTCTGTATTCACCCTAGAATAAACCCTGACTGGAAAAGGTAAAAAAAAAAAGACAATAGAAACCTTTAGAGAGGAAGAGATGTAGAAAGAAACATATTAAAAGGCAAACAAAGAGGAAAGAGATGAAATGAGTAAATGTGGCAGACAACTGAGCACATCAGTATGAAATAGAATCTGGGCATATCAGAGAAATTTGATGTAGTGAAAATGCATATAAAGGAATAACAATTTAATTGGGTTGCTCTTAACAATCTTTTACAACTCTACTGGCACATCACAGAAGTAGTAACATCATGACTATTTAGAGCACAAACTACCATCTATAAGAGACAGAGTAATAATAGATGAAAGCATTTCACCCCAGTAATGATGAACCAGCAAAGTTATCTTGCAGACTGTAGTGGTTTTCCTCCTCACAAATCCATTTGTTTTCACTGCGTTGTACACAATATTGTAAATAGAATTTAAGAGGGTGGGGTGCACTGCAGACTCAACACCCCCACAACTGAATCATCACTTTCTTCCATACTAAAATACACAATGTCCTTTGAACAGCTCAATATTGTTCGTCATTGCGTGCTGAGAGGCAGAAAAGTTTGGAGTCTTTATAGACCATATCAACACTGTGCTATAGGGAATGCTCCTTGAAATTAAAGGGGACATTGATTGAAAGCCTTGTTCTGACTCTTTTTACCTGTTGGAATTTGTTCTGTTCTCTACACACCCTGCTTCATAGTTTCAAAATCAGTCTTGATGAGAACACATGAAAAAAATGAACACTTGTCTTTAAACACTTACTTTTATCAAAGTACAATATTCATAAAGTGCACATATTGAATTGTACTAGTAAACCAGTTGCTGTCAAGGTGACTGTGATCCTTGGAGACCCCATGTATGTCAGAGTAGAATGTGTTGCACCAGGCTTCAATGGCTGATTTTTTTAAAGTAGGCTACCAAGTTTTTTCAGAGGAAACTCCCAGTGGAATCAAACCTTCAACTTTTGAGTTAGCAGAGAGTGGGTTAACAGTTTACACCACCCAGGGACTCCATTCAATTTTACAGCTCAACAAATATTTACAAATGGAAAACATCTGTGTAAGCATCATACCGATCAAGATCAAGAAAGAGACCGTAAACAGCACTTCAGCGGTGTCCCTTTGCAATCATTTCCCCACTCCAAGGGAAACCATATTAACTACTCACAGAATAAATGAGTTTCTCCTGTTATTGAACTTTATGTATATTGGCTAGCACAGTGTGTGCTTTTTGTATTTGACTTCTTTTGCTTAAATTGTTTGTCAAAGTTGTCCATATTGTTGCAATTTTGAAAGTTTTTAATAAGAAAATTTTGCGAGAGTGTCCAGGACATTGTTTGATATAGGAAGCACATACTCACATACAAACAAAACTAAATTTAATACATATTGCTGTTGTTATAGGTTTAAGTTATAATAAGTAATATTGTCAAATTTTAAAAAAAATCACATATTCAGACTTAGTGAGGAGATACTTTAGTCCAAAGGACTATCACAAGGGGAGAAACAGCCTATTGTAACAGAAAGAACCATCTGAACAAAAGTCTCAAGAATTAGGCAAAAAAGGTTTTTTTTTTTTTTTCCTTTGCTTTGCTTTTATAAAGGCGAGAATAAACAAGGCTAGAAAGAACCAGGGGTGGGAAAGAGGAATCAAAGAATAGCATGATTGGACATTAGTTCAAAGACTGTTTGATGCTAAGGCTAGCCTATTTTAAGGCAGGGACCCTTAAGCAGAAGTTGTATGTTGACTCAGACTCTGGGTGGGCCGGAGTTTATGGGTTAGAAGAGAGAATCTCAACCAAAGGTTGGTTAACAAGCATTTGTTCTAACTGATCACTGGAGATAAGCAGTTCAGTTAATCACTTATGAGGCAAAAAGAGAGGAATTTAGAGGGTCTGGGTCTGGCTTTGTCATAGGAAAACAATGGGTCATTCATGAGTCTCATCTATGTCTTATGGGAAAAGTATAGTTCTTTGCAAGAAGTTGTCTTCCAGAACACAAACACTGGGGAAATTTCTTAATCTTTGCTTTTTCCAGGATCACAATGCTCAGGTAAAATTAAAAATCATTGACAATAAAAGAATTATTTTTAAAATCAGTAACAATAGTTCCAGTGTACCCAACTCTTGAGAACAGCCCTGTTAGCAGGCTATGATTTCTAATCAGTGTGGTCTGAATGCACAAGTCTCCCTCTAAGAATTCTGAGCATGCTGACTGTGTCTCCTCAAGGTAAATGCAAGTGGACCTGCTTTCCTCCATGCTTGGGCTCAATCTACACTGCAGGAACCCTGGCCTTTAAAGATACAATACACATTTATCACGATCGTCACTTGCCATTAATTTACATTCTCTTTATGAATCTGTTCAAAAAATAATTAGGATTTTATGCTGCAGTAAATATGCTTGTTTATCCATTAGTGTAAAGCAAAAGATTAATTGCATTACAATGGGAACCGGGACTACAACACTCAGAGCCACAATGAGAACAGTGACAGCTGGGCTGCCCACAGTACTTTGCTCTGATAAGCTTCAAAAACAAGTGTCGATGGGAAAATAATTAAATCATTGACAAGGCAGCAGCAGCCTTATTTTCCCTCTTTCTGCATTCAGCTTACCATCACCAAATAAAAAGATTCTCACTGTAAATTAGAAAAGGGACCTTTCTCTCCTACCTCCAAATGCCCTGCGTTATTAGTAATGACTTGGATTGTTACAGATATCACTTTAATTTAACCTCCTACAATTAGATTCACAAACTAATTCCAGATTCTCTCCAAGCTAAAGAAGAAAGCAGCATTGACTTGATCCAACCTCTTCAACGAATGGCTACTGAGAACTCAGTAGACAGCACTAGTTTCAGGAATATAACCTTGCACCCATAAAGGCCATGCATGTTCATTTTGCCCTAAACTAAAAAATCCAAAACCAAACCCACTGATTCACACTCAAAGTGATCCTTTAGGAGAGTGTAGAATGGCTTCATAAGATTTCCAAGGCTGTAAATCTTTACAAAGGAAGCTCTGGTGGTGTGGTGCCTAAGGCATTTGACTGTTAACCAGAAGGCTGGTGGTTCAAACCCACCAGCCACTCCTTGGAAGGAAGGTTGGGCAATCTACTTCCATAGTGATACTGCCTCAGAAATCCAAGGAGGGATTGCTGTGAGTTGGATTCAACTCGATGGCAGTGAGTTTGGTTTGGATTTTTGGAAATCTTTACAAAAGCAGACTGCTTCATCTTTTTCCCATGGAGCTGCTTGTGGGTTCAAACCACTGATCTTTGGGTTAGCAGCCAAATGCTGTAACTACTATGCCACCAGATATCCTACACTATTTGCACTGTTTTTGTTAGACACCATTGAGTCTCCTCTGACTCTATGCACAGCAGAATGAAACATTGCCCCTTCCTGTACCAGGCTCACGATCCTTGCTATACCTGAGCCCATGGTTGCAGCCATTGTATCAAACCATCTTGTTGAGGGGCTTCCCCTTCTTGGTTGACCCTCTACTTTACCAAGAATGATATCCTTCTCCAAGGAATAGTTCCTTCTGACAATATGACCAAAGTAGGTGAGACAAAGTCTGGCCATTCTCGCTTCCAAGGAGCATTCCACCTGCACTTCTTCCAGGACAGAATTGTTAGTCCTTTTAGCAGACCATGCAACTCCCAGCATTCTTCTCCAATACCACAACTCAAAAGCATCAACTCTTCTTTGGTCTTCCTTATTCATTGTCAAGCTCTCACACGCATCAGAGGTGACTAAAAATACCATCTCTTCGGTTAGGCATACTTTAGTCTTCAAGGAGACATCTTTGCTCTTCATCACTTAAAAGAGGTCTTTTGCAGCAGATTTGCCCAGTGCAATAAGTTGCTGATGTCTTGACTGCTGCTTGCACTGGTGTTGTTTGTAGAACTAAGTAATGTGAAGTCCTTGAACCATCAATCTTTTCTCCATTTATCATGAAGCTGTTTATTGGGTCTGTTGTAAGGATTTTTGTTTTCCTTATATTGAGGTATAATCCATACTGCAGACTGTAGTCTTTAATCTTCACAGTAAGTGCTTCAAGTCATCCTGACTTTCAGCAAGCAAGGTTGTGTCATCTGCATATAAAAGTTAATGATTCTTCCTCCAATCCTTATGACACATTCTTCTTCATATAATCCAGCTTCTCAGATGATGTGCTCAGCATACAAGTTGAGTAGGTATGGTGAAAGGACACAACCTTGAAGCACTCCCTTCTTGATTTTGAACCATACAGTATTCCCTTGTTCTGTTTGAAAGACAGCCTCCTATTCTATATGTAGTTTCCTTATGAATACAATCAAGTGTTCTGGAACTCCCATCTTCTCAATGTTATCCATAATTTGTTATGATCCACACAATTGAATGCTTTTGAGTAATCAATAAAACATAAGTAAACATCTTTCTGGTATTCTTTGCTTTCATCTAAGATCTATCAGACAGCAATGATATCCCTCGTTCCACATCTTCTTCTGAATCCAGCTTACATTTCTGGAAGCTCTCTGTCAATATACTGCTGCAACAATTTTTGAATTATCTTCAGTATTATTTTACTTTCATGTGATATTAATGATTTTGTTTGATAATTTCCACATTCTGTGGGATCATCTTTCTTCAGAATGGATAAAAATATGGCTGTCTTTCAGTCAATTGGCCAAGTAGCTGTTGTCCAACTCTCTTGGCATTGCCAAGTGAGTGCCTCCAGCAGGGCATCCATTTGTTGAAACATCTCAATGGGTATTCCATCAGATCCTGGAGCTCTGTTCTTCACCAATTCCTTCAGTGCAGCTTCAATTTCTTCCTTCAATACCATTGGTTCTTGATCATATATTCCACCTCCTGAAACCGATGAACATCTAACTCCAAGTCTTTGCACATTTCGTTATAGTAATTGGCTTTGTCTGCTCAAGCGCCTCTTTGAAATTTTCTGTTCAGATCTTTTATCTTGTCATTTCTTCCATTTGCTTTAGCTACTCTTTGCTCAAGGGCAAGTTTCAGAGTCTCTTCTGACATCCATTTTGGTCTTTTATTTCTGTCTTGTCTTTTTAATGACCTCTTGCTTTGTTCATGGATGATGGTCTTGGTGTCATCCCACAATTCCTCTGGTTTTTGGTCCTTGGTGTTCAATGCATCAAATGCATTCTTTAAGTGGTCTCTAATTTCAGGAGGGATATTATCCAGGTCATATTTTGGCTCATGTGGACTTGTTTTAATTATCTTCAACTTCAACTTGAACATGCTTATGAGCAGTTGATGGTCTGTTCCACAATCATCTCTTGGCCTCATTTTGGCTGAAGATATTGAACTTCTCCATCACCTCCTGCTACAGATGTAGTCAATCTGATTCCTGCATATTTCATCTTGTGCACTCCACATGTATAGACATCACTTACATTGTTGAAAAAAGATATTTGCAATGAATAAGTAGTTGGTCTTGCAAAATTCTATCATGCTATCTCCAGCATTATTTATATCTCCAAGGCCATATTTTCCAACGACTGATAACTCTTCTTTGTTTCCAACTTTTGCATTCCAGTCACCAGTGATAGTCAACACACCTTGATTGCACGTTTGGACAATTTTAGAAAGCAGAAGTTGGTAGAAATCTTCAATTTACTTATCTTTGACTTTGGTAGTTGGTGCATAATTTTGAATAATAGTATTAACTGGTCTTCCTTATAGGCATATAGATATTATCCTATCACTGACAGCACTGTATTTCAGGATAGATCTTGACTCATTATTTGTAATAATGAATGCCATGCCATTCTTCTTCAATTTGGCATTCCCAGCATAGTAGATCATATGGTTGTCTGATTCAAAATGTTCAAAACCAGTCCATTTCACGTCACTAATGCTTATGATATCAATCTTCATGCATTTCATTTCATTTTAGACTTCCAATTTTCTTAGATTCCTACTTCATACCTTCCATGTTGCAGACATTAATGGATGTTTGCATCTGTTTCTATTCATTTTGAGTCATGCCACATCAGCCAATGGTGATCCCGAAAGCTTATCCATATTATTATGGTCGTTTCTACTCTGAGGAGACAGCTTTTCCCCAGTCAAATTTTGAGTACCTTCTGACCTGCTGGTCAGTCCATCCGAAGATGATGGGCTCATCTTCTGGCATTACATCAGACATTTCAGGGCTATTCATAAAGTTTTCCAGTAATATATCAGACAGTGTTTTACTCTGTTCATAGGTTTTCACTGGCCAATTATTTGAGAAGTGGATGGCTTCTTCCTTCTTCCACATCTATCTTAGCCCGGAAGCTCTGCTGATATCTGTCCACCATGAGTAACCCTGCTGGCATTTTGCAGCACTGGTGGCATAGCCTCCAGCCTTACAACAACATGGAAGTCACCACAGGATGACAAATCGACAGACAAATTTGTGTCCCTTAATTGTTCCTGACCCCTCTGTGCCCACCCACCACAGGCTCCAGCCTTAAAATAGAGCTGCCCCAAACAAAAAGTAGCTTTCAAGGCCCAGTCCCACTGACCTAGGGCCCCAGGCTTAACTTAAATTTGTAGCCAGTCCTGCCAATAGATGTAAGAAATAGTAGACTTTCTATATACAGACACACACAGACAGGCTCAGGTATATGTCAGTGAACACACATCATCATCATCATCATTATATTATCATCACAATCATTCTTGAATCTCCCCAAAACAAACAAAAATAAATGAGCTTTCATTTTTTTTTCTTAATTTCTCTGGTCAATTAAAAAATAAAATGATGTTATCAAGCAGAAACAGATCACTGTATTTTTTTTTTAGGATTTGGGTGAAGATTTAGAGAGTAAATTCACTTTTCATACAGCAGTTCACATATACTTTGTCTCATGTCATTGACCAAAATTTACAATGCAGCAGCTCCCCTC
>NW_006921838.1:4060631-4062626 GCF_000298275.1 Orycteropus afer afer
GGTTTAGTCCAATTCTACATCCTTTCCTTCAAGGCTCAGGGGTCAAGATTATCTTCTGTGTCTGTGTTAATTGGTTTCCCTTTTCTTTGTTGAAGAAGGTCTGTGCAATCCTTCTGCCTAGTCCGCCATCTTGCCCCGCCTCTCCCAGATCACTGTAATCTTTTGCAGAATCATCTGAGAAGGAAGAGCTGTGCCATCTATACTTGTACTGATTGTCACCTGCTGTGGCTACTTCTCTCTGATCCAAAATACGTTTCTCATTGTTATAGCAACAGTGGTATAGCCTTGAGAGAAAACCTCTATCACTCAAGAAAACATCTGTGCAATCATTTGTGTAATGATCAAACCTCCAAGTGTCACCCCCCACTACCCCTTACAAAAAAATATGTTTAAGATGGAGCTCAATCCAAAACTTCCTTCTTGGATGTTGAATCAATGTGAAATAAAAGGCAGAGAGAACTACTCCCATCTCTCATAGTCCCACAGTAAGAAGAAACAGATGGCCATGCTTGTAGCCAAAATTTATGGGTGAATCATTTATCATGGTAGCTTCTCTGCTTGCAATGACTTTGGAGTTCCCTAAAATCTTGACCCATTATAGAATGAGCTGGTGACCTAATGTACCTGCTACTCAGCTAGGTAGTGACCAATAATTTTCCTTTATATGATTTTTTAATCTTTTTTAAAAGTTCCTTGTATGTGTTAAATGCTATTAATTATATATCTTAGAAGGATGATTGGGCAATCTAATACTTCTATAGTGATTCTGCCCTGGGAACCCAAGGAGGGGTCGCTATGTGTTGGACGTGACTCGATGGCAGTGAGTTTGATTTTTGGTTTGGAGAGATATGTGTGTGTGTGTGTGTGTGTGTGTGTGTGTTTTCAGTTGGAAAACATGGGAAAGGCTTTGTTACTCAAAGGGGCAGAGAGCCTCAAAAAATAGGTCAGGTACCACAGTGGAACAAGACTGCCTGCTTAAGGGAAAGGGAAATGCAAATAAACTTCTGGAGACATGGGTCTCTTTTAGCCCTGGCAGCAGCTGCTGAATAATTAGGGCCCAAAGGCCTTCATAAAGGTTATAAGTCTTGTTACTGTGGCTAACCAAATCTGCTTGAGTAATTTTCATTTCACTATTGCAATTATGGGGTTTTAACTCACTAGGTAGCTGATTTTGTGGCATGTACATATTCGATGTGTCGGGAAAATGAGCTTCCAGAGCTCCCCTCTGGACCACTTTAGAGTAATAATCATAAATCCTCACTAAAGGGAAGCTGGTTCTTAGGAGAAGCAGTTTGGGGGCTGGGAGTGAAGGGAGAGGTGGGAGGAAGTTAGCAAACATTCCATAAGCAATGGATCTGCAAAACTGGATTCCAATATGATAGAATATTAGAAAGCAATATAGGGTAGTATGTTATAAAGTAATATAATATTAGAATAATAAAATGTAATATAATACAGTGTACTGCAATACAAGGTAATACATTTTGATATGCCTATAATATACATTTCATATTATTATTATAGATAAACATTTATTGTGGATTTTCTGAGATAATTTTAAGACTATTTAGATCTACTTTCCAATAAGCTTTCATTCTCAATGTGTCCACTCTTGGAACTGTAAAACCATAATCATCTCTTTTTTTCTCTTATCTCTCTCTCTCTTTTTTTTTTTTTTTTTAACGTTTTCTTGTGATTTGGCTGAAAGTTTAATGAGCAAATGTGTTTTCCATTCAACAATTCATACACATTTTGATTAGCGACATTGATTGTAATCCCACAATGTAACAGCACTCTTCCCACTCCCTCCCTGTGTTTACCATTTTCATCCATCCTTCTTGCCTATCCCTTTTTGCCTTCTGAACTTTGTTGTTGTTGTTGTTGTTATGTGCTGTGAAGTCAGCCCTGACTCATAGCGACCCCTCCTTGGGTTTCCAAGGCAGTATCACTACAGAAGTAGGATTGCCCAACCTTCCTTCCAAGGAGTGGCTGATG
>NW_006921838.1:4063341-4088860 GCF_000298275.1 Orycteropus afer afer
TTTTTTTTTTTTTTTAATCTTATTAATGTTAGAGGGAGATGTTATCTCATTGCTGTTTTGATTTTTAACTTTCTAATGGCTAATGATCACGGGCATTTCTTCCTGTGTTTCTTGGTCACCTGAATGTCTACTTTGGTGATCTGTCTGTTCATGTCCTCTGCCCAATTTTTAATTAGATTGTTTTTTTTTCTGGTTGAAGTCATAGAGTTCTCTATAAACTCCAGATTAGTTTTGTATCCAATATGCCATTGGCAATTCTTCCCCCCCCCCCCATTCTGTAGTTCTCTTTTTATTCTTTGGGTGAAGTCTTTTGATGCACGTAAATGTTTAACTTTTAGGAAGTCCCAGTCATCTACTTGTGTTCTGCTGTCTGTGCACTTTTAGTTATGTATGAGACACTATTTATGGCAGGGGCCCTTAAATTTGCCCCTATTTTTCCTCTTATGATCTTTATGGTGTTAGGTTTTGTATTTAGATCTTTGATCCATCTTGAGTTCATTTTTTTATATGGTAAACAATATGAATCTTGTTTCATTTTTCTGCAAATGATATCTAGTTTTGCCAGCACCATTTGTTAAAGACATTATCTCTTCCCCCTTTAATGGATTCAACCCTTTGTCAAAGTTGCCCATACATGGATGGATTACTTCTGGGCTCTGAGTTCTGTTCCACTGGTCTCTGAGTCTGTCACTGTACAAATTAAAGGTGTTTTGACTGCTATCTGTATATAGTAAATTCCTCCACCATTTCTTATATAACCTCATGTATTATCTCTGAGTCTCACTTTCCTCATAACGCAATTGTTGCCTCTTATCTTGATGCAACATCTGGTCATTCAATAGCATCAAGAAGTCAGTTTTTTATGAGATGAATGGAGTCTGATTTCTAGTGGTGACAGTTTACTCCTATGACTTGAATAGTAAGGTTAATTGTTCTGAAGTACAGTTTTCTTACCTTTGAAAATGGGAATTTCTTCCTTCGAAGCTTCTGTATGTTTATCAAAAATTTCTTATGGTTACCAAAAATCAAGGTTATAAAAACTTTATGGCAAAGTTCTTTTCTAAAAAGTTTTTAAAATATACTTGTCTGTCTACTTATCTGCCTATCTATCATCTCTCTTTTCATAAATCTTCTATCATTATATCCATTTACTTCATCATCTCCCTAGAGGGAAGACAGATATATTGAGAGAGCTTAAAGATTTCAATTCAGATCTTCACATTATAGACTATAATGCTTATTTTACCAATATGTATTTGATATCATTTCAATGTACTTTTGATATTTAATTGCTAACAGAAAAAAAAAAAAAAAGGCTTTAACATAGCCAAATATGTTATTTTATCCACAACTAAGTGTATAATCAGCCTAAGAATTATTACTATGTTGGCACTTATATCATCAGAGGCTATTGATGATGAAAATGTGTTTGCATTTCCACAAATTTTATACTTCATACCAGAGAGCTGAGTTAAACAATTTCTTTTTTATTGTAGACAAATCACTTTGAACAAATACTAATCTTTGAATGTAGATGTTTAAATAAAAGTATAGTATTAGTGTAGGCATTGATTTTTCCCTAAAAACCCAAATATTGTCTTAATAAATTAAAGTACAAAAGTGCCTCTTACAGAGTGCTTTTTCAGTTGGTGAAATTTAGAACACTTTACATTGATTAATTGAGTATCTTATTGTTGGTAGGAGACCTTGCTAAAGTCGAGGCTGAATTAGTTTCTGAGGAATTATAGCCAGGGTACCAGCAGTCATCTGAAGGGACAAGGGTTTTCTAGGAGTTAAAAGATGGAGTTTATGACAGTGCCAATTTATAATTATGACTTTGTCAATGTTCTCCAATGTTACCTGACATAAAAAAAAAGTAATAATAATCTTTGATGGGTACATATAATATTTCAGGAACCTTATATAAAGTACAATTTAAAAATTCTAAAAATATTTTAACTGTGAAACAGTGTACATGCTGTGCAAATGCAGATTCGACATATGTCCTCCAGGCCCCTTCCTCTCCAGTAGACTCACTGACATAAATGCTGCCATAAGTTCTTCCTTTACAGAATGTCAGAAGCCAACGATTACGGTAAGCCAACATGAAGTCCATAGATAAAGACAAATTCCCCATGCCACAAAGAGCTTATATGAATAATACATCTCAAGAAATCAAAGAGAGGGAGATGACAAAGTAATGGTTCTAGGCAATCACATTAAAGAGTGTCTGGCACAGAAAGCTTACCTTTAGAGGTAGTCATGACTGTGATTAAACCAGACTTGCTTAAAGAATCAATTTCAGGTCAGAGATAAGTAAAAGACCTCCAGCCAAAAGTGACTCTCCAGCTAACTTGTAGTTAATCAAATATAGGATTGAGTTCATGACTCCACTCTTCTGGCAGTCCTGAAAGAGTGGTGGGAAGAAATATAGAATAATAGATAAGGGTTCAAATCCTAGTCAGAGCCATATACAGACTCTGACCACTTCTTAGTTGATGGACTTGAGTAAGGTACTTAATTTCTTGAAACTCAGAAAAATCAGCTCCAAAATGGAGATAATATGAGGAGCTATTTTGCATGGCTGTTGAGAAAGATGTGGCATTTTTCTCCCATAAAGATTTATGGACTTGGAAACTCTATGGGAAGTTCTACTCTGTCCTACAGGGTCGTGTTATGAATTATAATAGACTCAGTGGCAGTGGTTTGGGTTTTTAGGTTGACTATAAGGATAGAGAAGATTTGCATATCATTATTATTAAGTATAAAATAGTATTTCATAATGGTAATTATATTGTTACTGCTATGTTTAATTCTATAAGATAAAAGTCTTAAATATAGAATATAATCACACAGGCTCTAATGCTCTGAAATTTGACACAGAACATGTTTAGCATAGAGTTCAACTTTCCCATAAAGATTTTAATCTGAAATGGTGTAGAGCAAGAGTTTAGGACCTACTTTTGGACATAGATACCTCTGATTGCTAATACAGTAAGGCCCTTGTTCAATTCCATCCACCTTCTATTCATCTTCTAACCAGTTAATGCAATGGGCATGGTGGCAGGAAGAGATGAGGGAAATGTCAATACATTACCAAGATAAAAACTACAATGCATTATAAATTCCCCTGCTCAATATAGCTCCCTTGGTGAAGCGGAGTGCAGACCCTGTCATTCCTTGTTCTTTGTTGTTATTGTTGTTTTTATATGCCAACAATTTGGTTCCAACTCATAGTTACCCTATGTACAGAATGAAACACTGACTGGTCCTGCGCTGTCCTTGCAATCTATTCTACACTTGAGCCCATTGTTGCAGCCAATGTGCCCATCTATCTCATTTCCTAAGGTTTTCAGTGGCAAATTTTTTCAAAAGTGAATGGCCTGGTCTTTCTTCCCAGTCTGTTTTAGTCTGGAAGCTCTGCTGAAACCTGTCTACCCTAGGTGACCCTCCTGGTTCTTTAGGAAAATAGAATTCTGTTTCATTTCAAAGATTTCTTAAAATTTCTACTTCTTGGGAATCAGAAGGCTGTAAAGTCATGCAATTAGCCAACAGCTTTTGAGTGCCTCCGATGCAGCCAGCTACACTTGTTACCATGCAGTCAGCTCTGATTCATGACAGCCCCACGGGTTGCAGAGTAGAACTGCTCCAGAGGGTTTTCTTGGCTACAGTCTTAAAAAAAAATATACATAAATAAAACAAATGGGCATGTACGTAGATACATTTGGTTCTGACTTCTTTATGAAACCTTCCCTGATAACTGTTCAACTCTCATTTCTCACTTTGTTGACTGCCATGGTGCTAATTTACAGAATATTTTAGCACATTGAGTTTATCTCTTCATCATAGTTCCTCTTCTGGTCTCATGTGTATATTGTCTTATAAACATATCTGTTAAATTCCTAGAGGTCAGGGATTATTGCTTTGTATTTCCTATTGGCCTTTCATACAACATAATTAGCATATTCTGGAAACATTCTAAGACATTAAATTTAAATTTGTTCACATTTCCCTTATACTGCTTATTTTTGGCACTGTTCCCAGTTGAATTTCAACCACATCCTGCCAAAATACCATTTCCATATTAGTATACAGTGCTCTAATAATGTCCTCGTCGATGCTAGTTCACAGTTATTGCTTATTTTACAGTTGTCCCTAAATCCCAGAGTCACCAAATGTTTTTCTTTTGCTGTATTTTCATAGCTAAATATTAGGATTTTTTAAATATTCATAAATTATTCAGTTTATGGTCTGTTTTGATGTCTGTGTTTTAGTTTATTACAATGGAGTAGTGCTATAAAAAGTCCTTCTTTTATTATTTGGGGAAAATTATGATTATTATTCAGGGAGTACCATGCTCATTTTTCCATGAATTTTCACATTTTAAAATTAATTAAAGTTTTTAATCGTTATTTCTTGCCAAATAAGCCTCAAACCAAACTTGATTAGTTATCGACTATGCAATTATTTGGAAAAACAGAAGTTTCAGTCCACAAGAAGCATATGTCCAGGTGGCATTTATTTTTTTTAACATAACTTTTTAATTTCAAAAACATCAAATCTTTCTGAGGTTAATTTGGAAAATACAGAGATGTGATTTAAAAAAATGAAAATCCCAGAAAATATGCTATCTAAAAATAACCACTATTAATTATTTTTATCTTTTTATTTTGAACTAACTTCAGATTTACAAAAAAGTTGCACAAACTGTTCAGGGCATTTTTAGAAATCGCTCAGTCAGTTTTCCCTCATGATAGCATTTCCACAATTGTACTACAATTATCAGAACCAGAGAAATACTGTGGGTAGAATACTATTAATTTTTTGGCTGCTATCCTTTTTCCTAGTTACCTTTGCTTTTGCACACTGTGCACAAATGTCCCGAGGCTACATGAAACTAGAGATAAACTATGGCAAACTAACAGTAACAAAGTAGTATTTCTCTAACACAAACCCATCCAAAGAGTTGAGAAAGCTTGGCCTTTCACGTTTTCCTCATTCCCTCATTCAGTAAATATTTACTTCCAACTGCCTAGGTTTCTGGCATTATTTTAGACCCAGGAAATACTGCAGTACAAAAATGAAGACCTTCCTTTGACGGAGCTTGCATTCTAGTGGGGAAGAGAGATAAGAAACAAACCCGTCTATTATGTTACCATGTTGGAAGGTGAGAGGGTAATGAAAATAATCAAGCAGGTTAATGGGAAAGAAAATGACGAGGACAAAGTGTGTGGTTAGTGGACACGTTTCTTGTCATGAAATATTTGAGCAAGGTTCTAAGTATGTTTTGGGAATTTCTGAGAAGTTCCCAGGAAGAAAATGCTAAGGGGTCATAGAGGCACACACTTGACCTACTGAAGAAGCAGCAAGTAGGCCTTTGTAGCTATATTAGAATAAGGGGAAGCAAGGTAAGCAACAAAATCTATGCTGTAGCTGAGTATGAGACCAAGTACAATATACTGATCCCAATAAATTCCTCCCAACTCTTTGAGGGAATCCCTTGTCACATCTTAAATCCATTCCTCCGCACTGCAGTAGCAATTCCACTCATTCTTCCTTTCTTCTGATTGCTATAATGATGACCCTTGGTACTTCCAATGACCCACAGCCTTAGCTCTGTGTGTCTGTCGCAGAAGTTGTTTGCACTAGCCAGCTCTCCACTCAGGCTTTTACTCCCGTCAGTACCCTAGTACCTTCCTGAAGTGCTTTGGTTTCCTAAGTATCACCTTTCTGCAGGAGGGAAAACACATTCAACCTCCAAGATAATATATTATTCCTAAATTCATATATATGCATATGCATGTGTATATACCATATTTTTATGCAAATAACATGGCTTCTACATTTATTTACCAACCTCCCCCTCCTCCTACAAAGTATTTTTGTAAATGTGCTATGCTGATGTTCTTTTTTTTCCACAACATGGAAAAAAAAAAAAAGGAAGCTATAACAGCACTTACAAAAATACTTCTTGGAGGGAGGGAGTAGTTGGCAAACAAATGTACAACATGCATGTAATTTGCATAAAATATGGTGTGTGTGTGTGTGTGTGTGTCAATAGATAGAGACACACAGAGAGAGGAAGATGGTTGAAGGTTTGTGTGCATATAAAATACACACACCCACACCCACACATATATTATAGAAAGAGAAGTTTAAACATTTATATACGATGCAGTCAAAACAACAACAACAACAACAACAACTGATGCCATTGCGTCAATTCTGATTCATAGTGACCCCCATTGGATTTCCAAGGTCATAGACCTTTACAGAGGTAGATTGCCCCATCTTCTTCCACAGAGCAGCTGGTGGATATGAATCAGTAACCTTCTGCTTAGCATCCAAACCCCTTACCCACTACACCACCAGAGCTGCTTATGCTATACATTGTTGTTGTTGTTATGTGCCATCAAGTCAGACACGACTCATAGAGACCCCTCCTTCGGTTGCTGAGGCAGTATCACTACGGAAGTAGATTGCCCACCTTCCCTTCGAGGAGTGGCTGGTGAGTTTGAACCGCCAGCCCTCTGGTTAGCAGTCAAGTTCATTAGGCACTATGCTACCAGAGCTCCTATACTATACAGTAGTCTCCTTTAACTGCAGTTTTACTTTCTATAGTTTTAGTTACTGATGGTCAAGCATGGTCAAAAAAAGTAGCCTAATGCTGGGTCATAATGCCTACCTTATTCATCTCACTTTATCTCACAAAATTTTTATTGCAATATATTGTTATAATTGTTCTATTTTATTATTAATTGGTATTATTAATCCTTTATTGTGCCCATTTACTAAATTAAACTTTATCAAAACTACATATGTGGAGGAAAAAACATAGAGGGTCTGTTACAATCTGTGGTTTCAGGCATCACTTGAGGGTCTTGGAATGTTTTCCCCATGGATGAGAGAGGACCACTGTTAGGTGCCAGTGAGTCACTTTTGACTCCTAGTGACCCTACGTACAACAGAACAAAACACTACCCAGTCCAACACCGTCTTTGCAGCCTTTGCCATGCATGAGCCTATTGAAACTACTGTGTCAATTCTTCTCATTGAGGATTTTCTCTTTGCTGACCCTCTGCTTACCAAGCATGATATCCTTTTCGAGGGACTGGTTCCTCCTTATAACATGCCCAAAGTACGAGAGACAAAATCTGATCATTCTCACTTCTAAGGAGCATTCTGGCTTTACTTTCTTCAAGACAGATTTGTTAATTCTTCAGATAGTTCATGGTATATTCAATATTTTCACCAACACTATAATTCAAGTGCAATAATTCTTCTGGGGTTCTCGTTATTCATTCATCTTTCACATGCATATGTGTCTGTTGAAAAGACAATAGGTTGATGCTATACAGTAGTCTTCCTTTGCTTGGATCATGCATACGTTAGTCTTCAAAGAGACATCATTGCTCTTTAATACTTTAAAGAATTCTCTTGTAGCAGATTTCCCCAATGCAATATGTCATTTGATTTCTTGAGTGCTGCTTTCATGGGCATAGATTGTGATCCAAATAAAATGAAATCCTTGACAATGTCAATCTTCTCTCCATTTATCATGATGTTGCTTATTGGCTCAGTCAGTAGTGAGGATTTTTCTTTTCTTTATGTTGAAGTGAAATCCATACTGAAGGCTATAGTCTTTGGTTTTCATCAGTAAGTGCTTCAAGTTCTCTTCACTTTCAGAAAGCAAGTTGTTAATGAATCCTCTTCTAATCCTGATTTTGCATTCATCTTCATATAATCCGGATTCTAGGGTTTTTGCTCAGCATACAGATTGAATAAGTATGGTGAAAAGATGTAACCTTGATTTAAAACCATGCAGTATCCCCTTGTTCTTTTTGAACAACTGCCTTTTGGCCTACATATAGCTTCCACAGGAGCACAATATAAGTGTTCTGGGATTTCCATTCTTTGAAATGTTATACATAATCTATTATAATCCACACAGTTGAATGCCTTTGCAAAGTCAATAAAACACAAGTAAATGTCTTTCTGGTATTCATTTCTTCCAACCACGATCCATTTGGCATCAGCAAGGATACACCACATTCCACGTCCTCTTCTGAATCTGGTGTGAATTCCTGGCAGTTCTGTCTCAATTTAATGCTATAACCATTTCTTATTATTTTCAGCAAAATTATACTTGTATATGATACTAATGATACTGTTTGATAATTTCCACATTCTGTTGGAGTACCTTTCTTTGGAATGGGCACACATATGGGACAACAACTGTATAAATATGTGATGTATTTAAGCTTATTCTTTAAAATTTGGTTGGATCTCAATAATGAGTGCATGTTTTTCCACATAGTTATTAAAGTTTTGCACTCCTGAACTCTTCTCTTTGTGCTCTTTGTGTTCCTCCATCTAATATTCTAATACTCTACTTCTATGAAGATGACTGTTGATTATAGGTTTCTTGCTCAGACTTTTCAGCCTAGATTCAGACCTTATATTCCATTACCTCTTAGGGGTCTTGAATGTAGCACTCATTCAACAAGGGTTAGTTATCTTTTTCCACAAACCTGGTACCCTTACGATGTTTTCAATGTCAGCATCACCATTCGCTTAGTTGAACAAGCTAGAAAAGTGTCCCCTTTTTCTTCACTAATTCTTCTTATCACATCTAGTCAACTGGTCTTTTCAATTTTACCTTTTTTATATCAATCAGCAGTCTGGACTTAGGACCTGTGGGGTCATTGTCACTTCCATCCTAGTCTGAGCTACCTCCATCTCTTACCTGGTCTTCTGCAGTAATATCCAACCTGGGCTCTTTGATTCTTTTTGTTTCCCCCCAAAATCCACTTTCCACCTAGAAATCAGAGTAAACTTTTGAAACATGAATCTGATCAGTTCATCTGCCTGCTTAAAATTTTTCCATGTTATTCTATTTGTGTTTGGATAAAGGCAAAAATCTTTTAACATAGCCCACAAATCTTGGGTCTTCTTGTTCTGACACAACACACCTGCCGTACCATGCCCTGCTCCCTTTCAATTTCTGCATTTAAACCAAAATACTATATTGGATCTTCTTCTTGTCTTAGGAGAGTCTTCTTTGTTCATACATCATTGCTGTTGTTGTTATGTGTGACTCACAGCGACCCCTCCTTGGGTTTCCAAGGCCGTATAGGCAGTATCACTACGGAAATATATTGCCCCATCTTCCTTCTGAGGAGTGGCTGATGGGTTTGAACTGCTAGCCTTCTGGTTAGCGGTCAAGTGCCTTAGGCACTATGCTACCAGAGCTCCCATACATTATCATATATGTCTTCTTTCTTGAACTACAATTTTGCATTTGTGTAAAAAAGGTGATTAATATCTATCTGTTCTGCTAGACTATGAGATTCATTGAGAATAAGAAATCATGACTAGCTTTGTCTACCATTCTATCATGTATCTAAGACAATGTCTGGCACATTGTGGATATCCAAAATATTTTGGATCAGATTAGTGAATGAATAAATAAATATGATGTATATAATCTAGAGCAATGCTTCTCAAATTCTCTAGTGAAAGACAATGTTATTTTCTAAATCTTTTGTGAATACTTTTGTAAAAGGAAAATCACCACAAAAGTCATATATTACTATAAAATTCTCTAATTGCTCTCACTTTATATACTTAAGTCATTATGGACCAGTACTCAAGAGTTGGTCAACTGGTGCCAGTCCACAGACCAAACTTGGAGATGTAATGATCTAGATGTCTTCAACAATTCTGTCATTCTTGTGTTTGAAATAAAACAAGTCTCTTTGCAGGATAAAGGACTTAAGTAAATGATTTTAAAAATTATAACAATAAAAAAATTAACATACTCATTTTATTTAAATTTATTCCTTTCCCCAAGATACCTCATCTTTCATGCTGGATGGTTAGACCAAAGATAATTGCTCATCATTTTTCCACTTCTTCCAAGTTTTGTTTGTTTGATTTTAAAGAGGAGTAATCCCAGAATAATTATCCGCCACAGTGACCATGTTAGCCTGTTAATATCTGCCTGGCTCAGAAAGGCTCAGCTACCATACCTGACAATGATTATTCAGGTAGGCACTTTCCAGCTGAAAGTGGTGGTGATGAATGACCGAGTCTCCTAGCTTGTCAAAGATACTGATTACGAATCTTAGAGTAACTGCTATAGTCTCATTTCTGCCAGGAGGAGATGAAATATCTAAATGGACACATAGACCAACATATTTAGACAGGAAAGCTTTTATCAACCAAAACTCCAAACAACTAATAATGTCTGTAAAGCACAGTATTTCAAATCTTAGGACTCTATATCTTAGGAATAGTAAGATATATATATATACACACACACACACACACACATATGTATACACACACATATGTATACACACACCACACACACACACACACACTCATATATATATATAAAACTTTATTTTGCTTTTATCAAGGCTTCTCTGAAACCAGAGACTTACAAGTCAATTGAGTAGGTGTTCTCTCTTTTGTCACCTGGAGTCTTGAGATTTTCCTTTTCAGGAAGGCCTACTTATTGGGAAATATATCAGAATTATCTGTCTAGCATAAAAGTAGTTTTGTAGCAAATGGTGCATTATCTAAGACATTTACGGTGATTGCTATTAGCTAAACTTCTAGACTGAAAGGGGAGATAAAGGGAGAAATTCTGTCTACACAATTTTTTTCCTTAACTTTTCATTGTGATTTGGGTGAAAGTTTATAGAACAAATTGGGTTTCCCTTCAACAATTCATACATATTTTGATTCATGTCATTGATTGCAGTCTCCATAATGTACAAGCACTATTCTCACTTCCTTCTTGTGTTTGCCATTTCAATTTATTCCTCTTTCCTATCTCTTTCTTACTTCTGAGATTTATCCATGGGCAAATACAGCCCTGTTGATCTTATATGGTTGATCTAAGGTATGTGTAATTCCCTGGTGTTATTGTTCATGTTATAGCCTTATCTATTTTTTGGCTAAAAGTTTAGAGGAGTAGGG
This sequence comes from Orycteropus afer afer, assembly GCF_000298275.1. NCBI lineage: Eukaryota > Metazoa > Chordata > Mammalia > Tubulidentata > Orycteropodidae > Orycteropus > Orycteropus afer. The sequence goes on from NW_006921838.1 coordinate 4,074,331, forward strand.
GGGCAATGAGGGCAGGGGGTGTGTGGTATATGGGGAGATGGAGGGTGAGCTTGGTTCCAGTACTGAAAAGTGTCTCAGGGCCACAATCCTGGGGGTTCCACCAGTCTCTACTAGACCATTAAGGCTGGTCTTTTTCTTAATAATTATTTTGAATTATATACCACATTTTTCTCTGACTCTATCCAGGACCTCCTACTATGATCTTTTTCAGAACAGTCAGCAGTAGTAGCTGGGCACCATCTAGTTCTTCTGGTCTCAGAGTCCTAGAGACTGGGGCCCATGTGGTTCATTGGTCATTTGAACTAATTGGTTCCTTGTATTTTTTATTTACTTCACTCTTCCTTGCTCCAGATGAGGAGAAACCAATAAATGTACCTTAGATGGCCACTGACAAGCCTTTAAGTTCCCAGTTGCTACTTACCAAAATAGAATATATAACATTGTCTTTGTGGACTATGTCATGTCAATTGATTTTGATGTCCTCCAAGACCATAGTCCTGAGGTCACAGGCCAGTGTCTCATTCCCTTAAAGTGTTTGCTTATTGCTAACAAGTTTTCATAACTGCCCCTATATGCTCACTATTTCCATGAATATATTTGCAGCTCATATAAATACTTATGTAGAAATAGCCTCTGTCACAGCTATGTACATTCATGGTATAGTCCCATTCACCATCCCACTCCTATTCAGCTTATATGTCTATCTATGAGTCTGTTCACAGATTGTTGTTATTACTATGTTGGAAGGATTGTGTAAGTAATAGTAACCTTTGATGTCTTTAACTTTTGTGCTCCTTACCATGTCTTCATTTGCCTTGACAACTTTGTGCTGACTTCCCCCTTATAGTAAATTGTATTTCCATTCACCTAAGTAAAAATGTGTGTATCCTCCCCTCCCCTCCCCTCCCACCACTGGTAATTTTCAAAGAATGTTGCTTTCTGTGTGTAAACCTACTTTAGATTTTTATTGCAATGGTCTCATATGAGACTTGTCCTTTTGTGATTGACTAATTTTATTCAGCATAATATCTTCCATGTTTGAGGTCAGATTTATTGTTATTCTTTGACACTGATTCATGATCATTAGCCATTGTTGTCAGGTACTGTCAAGTCAGTTTTGACTCACAGTGTCTCTATATACAACAGAATGAAACACTATACAGTCTTGAACCTTCCTCACAATTGTTGCTGTGCTTGACCTCTTTGCTGCAACCACTGTGTCAATCCACCTCATTGAGGATCTCCTCCTTTTTTACTGACCATCTACTTCATGTGTGTGTTGGCCTCCTTAATTATTCTTTGTTGAACTGTCTATTAATGAACTCTGCTCATTATTAAATTAGATTTTCTTTCTGTTATTGAAGTGTTGAACTTTTCTATAAATTTTGGAAATCATTCCCTTGTCTGATATGTTGTTGTCAAATTTTTTTTTTCCCAATCTGTATGTTCTTTTTTCTTGTTTTAGTGTTCTTTTTTTTTTGACATTTGCATAAATGTTTAATTTTTAGGACATTATACTTTAACATATCATAGTTTGTTTATCCATTCATTGTTTGTGGGCATATAGGTTGTTTCCATCTTTTTACTATTATGAATAATGCTGCTACAAACATGAGGATCCATATTTCTTTTTTGTGTTACAGCTCTTATTTCTCCAGGATATAGACCAAGTAGTAAGATTGCTGGATCATGTGATATTTCTATTTCCAAATTTTTAAGGAAGCACCATACTGTTTTCTACAGTGATTGCACCATTTTTTCAGGGTATGAAGGTTCTAGTCTCTCTACACTTTTTTTTTTTCAATAGTTTTGCTCTTAATGCTGGGCTGACACGATACTCATTGTTTTGATTTTCATCTCTCTAATGGCAGATTTGGGCAAATCTGCTACAAAAGACTTATTTAAAATGTTGAAGAGCAAAAATGTCACTTTGAAGATTAAGGTTCTCCTGACCCAAAGCACTGTCTTTTCAATGAATAAGGAAGAGTGAGGAAAAATGGATGCATGTGAATTGTGTTGGTGAAGATTATTAAATATACAATGGACAAGAATATTAAATACATAAGAAGAGTGATCAAATCTATCTTGGAAGAAGTACAACTGGAAGGTTCCTTAGAAGTCAGAATGGCCAGACTTAGTCATTTGTACTTTGGTCATGTTATCAGGAGGGCCCTGTCTCTGGAGAAGGATATGCTTGTTAAAGTAGATGGTCAGTAAAAAGGGAAGAGACCCTCAATGAGGTGGATTGACACAGTGTTTGCAGCAAAGAGGTCAAGCATCGCAACAATTGTGAGGAAGGTTCAGGACCATGCAGAGTTTCATTCTGTTATATATAGAGACACTGTGAGTCAAAACTGACTCCACAGAACCTAACAACAATGGCTAATGATCATGAGCGTTTCTTCATGTATTTGTTGACCTCCTTAATGTATTCTTTGTTGAAATGTCTATTAATGTCCTCTGCTTATTATTAAATTGCATTTTCTTTCTGTTATTGAGGTGTTGAAGTTGTCTATAAATTTTGGAAATCAATCCTTTGTCTGATATGTTGTTGTCAAAATTTTTTTTTCCCAATATGCATGTTCTTTTTTCTTATTTTAGTGAAGTTCCTTTTTTTTTTTTTTTTGATGTGCATAGATGTTTAATTTTTAGGAAGTTCTACTTGTCTGCTTTGCCCTCTGCTATATGTGCATTTTCAGTTATGTTTGATAGTATATTTATGCCATGAATTAAAACCCCTAAGTTTACCAACTTCTTCAGTCTGAAATTGAGCAAACATGCAATCAAGATGTGTTGATTATTACTGGTGATTGGAATGAAAAAGTTGGAAACAAAGAAGAATCACTGGTAGCTGGAAAATATGCCCTTGGAGATAGAAATGATGCTGGAGATTATATGACAGAATTTTGTAAGACCAATGACATTCATAGAAAATGTCTTTTTTCAACAAAATAAAGAGCAGCTATACACATAGACTCCACCAGATAGAGTATACAGGAATCAGATTAACTACATGTGTAGAAAGAGGCAATGGAGAAGCTCAATATCTTCAGTCAAAACAAGGCCAGGAGCTGACTGTGGAGCAGACCACCCATTGTTCATAAGCAAGTTTAAAGCTGAAGTTGAAGCTGAAGAAAATTAAAATAAGCCCATGAGAGGCAAAATATGACCTTGGTTACATCCTTCCTGAATTTAGAGACCATCTAAAGAACAGATTTGATGCATTGAACACCAATGACTTAAAACCAGAATTGTGGATGACATCAAGAACATCATCCATTAAGAAAGCAAGAGGTTATTAAAAAGATGAGAAAAGAAGAACAAATAAAAACAGATGTCAGAAGAGACTCTGAAACTTGCCCTTGAGTGGAGAGTAGCTAAAGAAAATGGAAGAAATGACAAGATAAAAGAGCTGAACAGAAGATTTCAAAGAGCGGCTCAAGCAGACAAAGCCAATATTGGGTAATCTACTTCCACAGTGATATCGCCTTGGAAACCCAAGGAGGGGTCATTATGAGATGAAAACAACTGGATGGCAGTGAGTTTGGTTGTTTAGAAAGAAAGTGATGATGATTTATTGCTACTTCCTACATATTGAGCTTCATCTAAGAAACTTAAAATCTGGGCATGACTGGCTGGATAGGGGCTGAAATAATCAGGAAGCATCTAGCAGTAGACACTGCCTGAGATTTCAGCTGTCACTGTTGAGCACAATACTATCTATGACTTGTCCCTGTAACCTGAACTTCTTCTCAACATGGCAGCTTCAGTTTGCAGCTCAGAGTTCCAAAAAGGAGTGTCTCAAAGAACAGAAGTTACAGACTAACACCTTTCTATAGTCATAAGTCCACTCAAATTTGGAGGATGCCACACAGATCCCATCTTCCAACAAACGAAATATTAAAACCACATCATAACAGAGCATTTAAGATGCGAAAGATTGTTGCAGCAATCTTTAGAACATAAAATCTGTCATATCTAACCTTTCTGTAACTCTGTTTTCTCAACTATCAAAACAGAGATAATATTAGGACCTTGTCAATAAGAGTATTATTTTAATAAGGATGGCATGTATATGTCCTGGAAGAAATGCATCCAAAATGCTCCTTAAAGGCAAAAACGGCCACACTTTGTCTCATGTACTTTTGTCATATTGTCAGAAGGGACCAGTCCCTAGAGAAGGATACCATGCTTGATAAACTAAAAGATGAAAAAACTAAAAGGGGAAGACCCTGAATGAGATGAATTAACACAGTGGCTGCAACGATGGGCTCAAGCAAGTGATTGTGAGCATGATGCAGGTCTGGGCACTGTTTTGTTCTGTTGTACATAAGGTAGCTATGAGTCAGAGCTGACTTGATGACACCTAACAACAACAGCATATATGCTTTATATTGTGTCTGACATATGGAATATATTCAATAAATATCAGGTAATTGAAAAGAGGGTGTTGTGGAGGTATCCTCTAACTTCACAAGTGGGAAAGAGAATCAAGATCAACATCAACAGCCCAAGGCTCATTCCTATGAGGTGAAGGTTAGACACACCATCACCTTCCAAACTTTTTATGAATTCTGACACCATCCATTCTTCCCACAGCACTCTACTTCTTTGCTGGATTCCATAGTTTGTTATAATGGCCACACAGAACTCACAGACGATACTCATGACTATTAGTTTTATTAGGGAAGCAACAGGTTACATTACAACTCAGGTTTAAGAATGCTCAGGATACAATTCTTCAATCAAGACAGCCTACTTCAGTCCATGCCCATAGGTATGCCTTGTTTTGGCCCTTGGCTTCTTGGCCTAGAATCTGCCCTGCTCAGGCAAGTGTTACAAAGCTGTTTTAACTCTGCTGATTGGCACCCAAAGAAGCACTTCACTCTGCCAGCAAGCCTCCTGCTTAAAGCACTCAGCTCTCTCCCTCTGTGAGGCAGGAAACCTGTTGCTCTGTCTCGTCCCAGTCTCTTGGTTCTGCTGCCTCTGCTGTCACTATCTCCCTTCTACCTCTCTGCCATCTCAGCACAGGGATCTTGGGTCCAAGTACAAATTCTACTCCTGGCCTCTTTTTCTTGATGGCAGTGAGATCCTCCCTTTTCACCTCTGAGATGGCTCATTTTAAGCCTAGTGGGATAGCAAAACTGACCAATCCCCATGTTAGGGTTCCATACACATTATTTGCATGGTGCTATCCCTACGAGGTTTCCACATACCTCATTTACATTACCAATTCCCTTGGTGACCACAAGTAACTTACATTTACGTATTTCCACCCAGTCGTCTGGTGGGAGTCACAAAAACCATGGCAAGAAGAGCTGTACCAAGTAATTATTGCTTAACAATAATATATATATATGTGTATATATGTGTGTATATATATGTGTGTGCATGTATATATATGTGTGTGTGTGTGTGTATTTATATTTGTTGTTGTTGTTATGTGCTGTTGAGTCGGACCCAACTCATAGTGACCCTTCCTTGGGTTTCCAAGGCAGTATCACTATGGAAGTAAATTGCCCAACCTTCCTTCTGAGGAGTGGCGGGTGGGTTTGAACCACCAGCCTTCTGGTTAGCAGTCAAATGCCTTAGGCACTACACTACCAGAGCTCCTATATCTTACCTGACTGACACCCTTGATCTTACCTATGTGTTCCCAATGGTATCTGTTTTATATGTATATATATATTTTAATATATATAAAGATACCATTGGGAAACATAGGTAAGATCAAGGATGTCAGTCAGGTAAGATATCTAACCTTAAGTACAAAGATTAGGTAAAAGTAATCCAACTGAAGCACAGAGCAAGAAAAGGGAAGCATAATTCTTTTCTAAGCAAAGATTGAGATGCTATAATGAAGGGTCCCAGTAATTCAATAACTTAAAAAATAAAGAAATTAATTTTTCTCTTACATGCAGTCCAAACATGAATCCCTAGGTCAGAAGCCCAGCTCTCCTCCTTATTGTCAATTATAGACTTGAGTTCCTTTCCAGTCTCTGCTTCTTCACTTCCTTATCCAAGGTAGTTGTCTGCAAGGTCAAACTGTACACATACCAGTTCTCAACAGTGGAAAAGGTGAAGTGGATGTGAGAGAGACAAACTCAGTATCGTCAGACCTACTGCTGGAAACAACATACATTGCCTCTGCTTACATTCCACTGTCAAGACCTAAACCTTGTGACTTCATATAACTGCAAAGATAGTGAGTGACAAATGCAATCTAACTGTGCAACCAGGTGACTGCTTTCTTACATACAGAGTAAGGGAAAATGGTCCAGAGTTAAGAGAACTCACTGCCGTCAAGTTGATTTCTACTCAGAGCCACCCCTCCTTGGGTTTCTGAGGCAGTATCTCTACAGAAGTAGATTGCTCAGTCTTCCTTCCAAGCAGTGGCTGGTGGCTTTGAACCACCAGCCTTCTGATTAGCAGCCAAATGCCTTAGGCACTGCACCACCAGGGTCAAGAAAAACATTAGTAAATTCAAAGGACTACAAGCATATTGGCAAATGAGATTGTGGGTACAGTGTGATAAGAGGAACATAAATCAAACTGAAGTGATAGGAGGATTTATATTATGAAGACTAAAGTTAAAGAGTTCGTATTCTGGAGACAATGAGAAATCAGTGGAAGGTTTTAACAAAAGAGAAACAACAGCAGAAATGTGATTTTAAAGAACATTGTAGAAAGAATGTGAAGAATGCATTGAGGAGTGGTTATTATTTAGAGTCCTGGAAATGAATTATGAGGCTCTTATAATAGGTGTAACTCCAATTCTCCTGTATTTCATAACATGACAAAACCAGTGCATGAAGGAAGTACTTTGCCCATATTCCTGTGCATTTTATGTGCAGAGTATGTAAGAAACATTAACTGATGTTCGTATGTTCATATGTCAGAAATCACAGCCATATTTTGAAACAAACACTTATTTACTTTGTGGATTCTATCTATCTATCTATTTATTTATTTATTTTTAATGCCTTCATTTTGACATTTTGCAATACTATAACTAAGACAGGAGCTCTGGTGGCATAATGCTTAAGGCATTATTTGACTGCTAAACAGAAGGTTGGCAGTTCAAACATGCCAGCCACTCCTTGGAAGGAAGGTGAGGCAATCTACTTCCATAATATTGTATATGTTATACAACCATTCCCTTTGAGGTGACCTCCCAGAAAGATATGTTTACTCTAGCAAATCTCATCTCAATTTGTGTGTAGTTACTGCATGTAAATGTCACTAGATGTCAGTCAGATTGGAATTTTCTACAGAATTGATTTCTGGCTGTTCACTAACTCTCCTGATCACCTGCAAACATTAACTCAAGTATTAAGTTGACAAAACAACCCTGTGGTAGCTATCAGAATGCAATAATAATTGCACATCAAGTAGATTGAAAGAAAAATGTAGGTTGGTTTTCCATGGTATGGGTGATGAATACTTACAGTGTTGACCTAATTTAGGTTTGTAAGTTAAGAAAAATAATCTGAGAACTGAAGATTTGTAAGGTGGCAGGCACAAGTTTAGGGTTTTTAAGCCCAACTCTGGCACTTAGTAGTCAAATCAATCTGGAAAAGACATCTACCTTATACAAATGTTCTTTAAATTGATCATAATAATACCTATCTTACATTAAATAGGAATACTGTGATTATTAAGTCAGTTTACCTACCACCATCATCTGCCAGTTTGTTGTTCTGGAAGAGCTTGCATGCTGTTATGATGCTGGGAGCTATGCCACTGATATTTCAAGAATCACCAGGAAGACCCACAGTAAACAGGTTCTAGGGGAGTGTCCAGACTAAGACGGACTAGGAAGAAAGGCTAGGCAGCTTACTTCCAAAAATTAGTCAATGAAAATATTTATCACGAAAGCACAGTGTGCCATACAATGCTGAGAGACAGACCTCCTGGGTGTGGAGGTGCTGTGCATCAGCCACAACAAACACACCAGCAGTCAGGAAGATAATACAGAGCTCAGTAACATTTTGTTCTGTTACACATAACATGGCCATAATGAGTTCAAACTTATTTGAGAGCAACTAACGAGTGGATCTACAGACACAAAAAAACAAGTCACAGAGTATTGAGTACAAACATATACCTCCTAGTAGATGTCTGCCTCCCTCTGAGAAACTTCCCTTTTTATTGGAATTTTTGTTAGCAAACAAGCTATTATAAGCCAAGAAGAACTCTACAAAGTACATTAAAATACATCAGTAACCAAATGTTGAGAATGATGTCTTTCCACTGAGAGCAATGTGTCAATGTGGGAAGAGAATACTTCATAGAAATGCCAAATCTAATGGAATTATAATGTTCAGATAGTAATAATCTAAAATAAACTGATGAGATAGAAAATTGAAAAACAATAATTCTGAATTTTAGGAAATATAATATACCAAGAAATCAGTAATATGTTGAAGCCCATTTATATAAGCACTTAAGCGTCTTAGAATAATAAACCTGCTAAATGAATAAATGTAAATAAATTGTTTTTCCCTCTATAATGGGTTAGTTTTTAAATAAATGTAAAACAGAATTCAAAATCTGTCCTAGATAATGTGTCAAAAAAAACTAGAGGATAACAGAAATGTTCTAATTGGAGACAACAGGGAAGTGCAAAGAATTTGGGGTTTAGCGGTAACGTTTGATGAATTCAAATACTAGCATGCATATTTAAAAATGGTTCTTAAGTATTTAGTATATCATCCTTTGCATTGTTGTTATTGTTGTTATTAGGTGCCGTCGAGTCGTTTCCAGCTTATAGCGACCCCATGCACAGCAGAACAAAACACTGCCCAATCCCACACCAGCTCCATGATCCCTGCTATACTTGAGCCCATCATGGCAGCCACTGCATCAATCCATCTCGTTGAAGGACTCCTCCTCTTTCCACAACCCTCCACTCTACCAAGCATGACATCCTTCTCCAGGGAATGGTCCCTTCTGACAACATGACCAAAATAGGTGAGACGAAGTCTGGCCATTCTTGCTTCCAAGGAGCATTCCGGGTGCACTTCCTCCAGGACAGATCTGTTCGTCTTTTAGCAGTCCACCAGCACCACAACTCAAAAGCATTAATTCTTCTTCGGTCTTCCTTATTCATTGTCCAGCTCTCACATGCATACAAGGCGATTGGAAATATCATGGCTTGTGTCAGGCGCACCTTAGTCCCCAAGGAGACATCCTTGTTCCTCAGCACTTGAAACAGTTCCTTCACAGTTGACCTTCCCAGTGCTACACATCATTTAATATCCTGACTGCTGCTTCCATTGGCATTGATTGTAGAACCAAGCAATGTAAAATCTTTGACAGCCTCAATCTTCTCTCCATTTATTGTGATGCTGCTCATTGGTCCAGTTGTGAGGATTTTTGATTTCTTTATATTGAGACGTAATCCATACTGCAGACTGTATTCTTCAACCTTCATCAGTAAGTGCCTCAAGTCATCCTCACTTTCAGCAAGCAAAGTTGTAGTGTCCCCTGGTCAAAGAACTTGTACTTTGACCAAGAGGCTGTCATTTGAATGGAACAAGGGGACACTGCATGGTTTAAAATCAGGAAGGGAGTTTGTCAAGGTTGTATCTTTTCCCCATACTTATTCAATTTATATGCTGAGCAAATAATCCGAGAATCTGGACTATATGAAGAAAAACGTGACATCAGGATTGGAGAAAGAATCATTAACAACCTGAGATACGCAGATGATACAACTTTGCTAGCAACTTTTGCTAGAGGACCTGGGTTCTTTCTCCTCATCTGGATCCCTTTGGCATTAATGACTACGAATGATACTTTATGGGAATAGACTTCAGTACATCCAATATCTGACCTATATTTCCTAGCTCAATATAGTAGTGTGAGTGACACAATTGTTCTTAAGGTAACTTTTCTCTATCACAACATTTAAATTTAATAGCCAGTACTGTGTGAATGTTTCATGCAAAGCACAAGCTATTGAGGATATACATAAGCAAACATAACACTATGCTTTTTGCATCGGCAGGAAAATTGGACCATAAAAACACATAGAGAAATGGTCTTATAAGGTTGACTTTGCATCTATTATAGAATAAAGTAAAATTGAAATTAGACTTAATCCTTTAAAAAATACATAATTCATCTTAATATAAGAACTTTGGGAGAAAATGTGCTATAATTACATAAAGGAAGAAGGTATTAATTTTATAGTAAGTGGTGGTGAAAGGCTGTCCCTAGCAGAAGCAACATTTAAGCTGTCCTTGAAAGATGGAAAGGAATTCAAGAGACAGAAGTAGAACCCCTGGCAGGGAGGAATTATTGTTAGAAAGGATATGAAGGAAGTGTATTTTCAGGGGAATGAAGGACTTTTCTGCAATTGTAGTAAGAATATGTTTGCTGGGATTGGGAAAGAATTTGTGAGGAAAAGTCTTTGAAAATATTTTTTTAAATTTAGCTTTATTGAAATAAAAGTTAACTACCATACAATATACTCATTTAAAGTATACAATTAAACGATATTTCATTTAATCACAAAATTGTGCAACCATCAATAGCCATAATTATTTTTACAAAATTTCATCACCCCAAAAAGAAATAACCCGTCAGTAGTCACTCCACATTTTATCCCATTCCAGAAAAGGGAACTTGACTTATTCAGTGAAGGGTGTTAGCTATTGACTTACTAGGTTATCAGTGCAAAAATTTCAAAGTTTTTGATAATAGGGCAATCCGATCACTTTTGTGTTTAAAGATTATTCTGGTAATGGTACAGAGTAAATAAAGAAAGCACCTGAATTATGAGGAGTCATTTCTACTCTGTTATCATAGTCTCTAAATCTATCCTAATTAATATATCCAAGGAAACATCACGGCATTGCTCTTTGGATTACATCCCATGGAAATTCCTTCCTTTACCACTCTTTTTTTTTTTTTTTTTAGGATTTGGGTGAAGATTTACAGAGTAAATTCACTTTTCATACAGCAGTTCACATATACTTTGTCTCATGTCATTGACCAAAATTTACAATGCAGCAGCTCCCCTCCCACTTCCTCCCCATAGTTACCTCCTCCCAGTGTCCACCTTTACCACTCTTTAAGCAAACAAGTAAATAATATTAAGCATCACACACTTAAAATTGGGCTACTTTCTATCCCTTTGATTTAGAGCCCAGTAACAATTATTTGATACTTCTCAGTGCTACCTGTGAGATTAATGGGGTAGGGATTATTATCCCTAATTTGAAAGAGAAAACTCAGGGTCCGAAATGTTAAACCTTTCTCATAAGACACACAATTAGCAAACATCAGAAATGTCACTGAATTCTGTAAGATCAGGCCTTTCCCACCATAGCTCAGCTGCTTCCTCAGCTGTTGGCAATGATCTGCTCTGATATATGTGCTCAGTAGAAACAAAGACCCTGCCTTCTACCCAGAAGTATATTACATCTATATAATTTGGGAGGAGTTAGAATATATGATGGTTATATTCACTACAAAGGACCACTAGTTGGCACAATGGTTGAAGACTCGACTGCTAACCAAAGGTCAGTAGTTTAAACCCTCTCATCACTCCATGGGAGATGTAGCAGTCTGTTTCCCTAAAGATTCACACCTTGGGAACCCTATGGGGTAGTTCTACCCTGTTCTAGAGGGTCACTATAAGCTGGAATCGATTTGATGATGGCAGTGTTTTTTTTTTTTTTTTTTCAATCTCCTCCCATAAAGATTACAGCCTAGAAAACCCTATGGTAGGAGGTCTACTCTGCTTACAGAGTCATTATGAGGCAGAGTTGACTCAACAGCACATAGTATATTCAGTTTACTCACCTTCTTTACATTTGTTTGAAAATGTTTTAGAAAGCTAAGCACAGACTTAGGAAACGGATTTTGTTTTAAAAACAAACAAAACCTCAAGAGCATAGAATTTTCTTTGAATATACTTGACAAGGAAAGCATGTGAGTAATATAAGTCAAAATGTGACAATTAATACTCTATGACAGTGACTATGGGTGATGGCCAATTTATATCTCTTAAATGATTTAGATAATATGTTTAGATCAATTGCACACCTGAAAAATGCTGAGTTGGCAAATGGTGTGTTATATATATTTTTACAACAATAAACAAACCTATGATAATACAAATTAGCACATAGACCATCCTTAATCAAATTGACTATTCTCTTAAACTATTCTCAATAATAACTTACTTATACTGTTCATTAATTATATTATTCATATAACTATCAACTAATAAACCTTTGCAGGTTGTAAAGGCTATTTCTATGCACCTCTGAGAGCAAATCTCATAGCAGCTCTGTGAGGTAAAAAGCTGAAGCTAACACAGGTACAAAGATGTCTCTATGGTATTGGAGTCACAGGTGTTCCAACTTCAGATAATAATACAATCAAAAGGGCTAACCCACAAAGTGTGTATTTTCTCATCCTCCTGGTTTTGTAATGAAAGGTCTCTTCCTTGAACAAGGTTTGTACAAAGTTCCATTCCCAATGCTAGTCCTTGGCATCAGGTCCTGACGTGCCCTAAGCTTAAAATCCTGGAGAGGTATTTTATTTCTTTCTAATGAGCAGGTATAATTTAAAGGACATGAAGACAAATTATCCTTCCCTTCTCAAGCTCCTCCACTTAATACCTCCTGACTGTACCAATCATTTTTTTGATCTAAGTTTCCAGCATCACATGCAGAATTCTTTTCTCTAGACTAATTCTTTCACTAACCTGACGACTTTCATTAGAAGCCAAGAAATGTTCAGGACTAATCCCCTTTCCTCTTGAGCATTCATGGGAGAGGTCCTTGTCAGACAAATAATTCCTCTCTCTAGGAAATGAAGTGACCTCTGGATTTTTTTGTATTCTTTCCCTCCTTGACATTTACTTATTTCAGTGTCACACTGCCAGCTCCAAAGCTTTGATAATAATATCCCAGAAAATCCAGAGGTGTCAAGTCAATTCTGACTGATAGTGACCCTGTAGGACAGAGTAGAACTACCCCATAAGGGTTTCATAGCTGCAAATCTTTATAGAAGCAGACCCATTCATCTTTCTCCCATGGACCAGCTGGTGGGTTTGAACAAGTGACCTTTTGATCAGCAGCCAAATGCTTTAACCGCTGTGCCACCAGAGTCATGAGGTAACACACCCTGATATTTTCTTGAGTACTTTCCAAAGTCTTGCCAAATATGTGCAAGCAAACATGAAAGGCAGTCTAAAGAGAAACACCAAAAGTGAATACATTGGATCCAAAAATGGGTCCAGAATCTCATTGGAACAAGATGATGCCCTCCAAAACGATATTGCAGTGATTTGGACAAGAATATCCATGCAGAATAATGCACCTTCCACTTTGTACCATGAGAATGAGGATGGCAGGAATAGCAGTCTGTGGGTGCACACCTAACATTAGCAAGAATGCAAATGGAGTCATTTGCAATATATCTGAATATTTAAGAGATAAAAATCAAGCTAACTAATAAACTTTGTATCCATTTTCACTAACTTTTGTACTGCCCTAGGAGGTGAGGCTTGAATATAGATTTTGCAGACCCCTCAGAGTTCTCTGTTAAATCTTGGCTGCATGGGGAAGCCTGTCATGGGCCCAGTAACCCTCTTTTTTTCATACTTTGTTCTATGCTAGGAGCTTCACATGAATTTGAAAGACACCTTGGCCCATAGCCACAGACTCTAACCACATACCATTTTCCAAGCAACCTTCCTTGACTCCTTGAGGTCAGCTCATGACAGTAAAGTCTGTTCTACAGATCTAGCCATAGAAGCCATGTCAGAGCCAATGAAGGCAGGAGTTCGTGTGTTTGGGTGTCTACAGTGTAAACTAAATAATGTCATGAGCTAAGGATTGTTACATTTCTGGGGTTCCAGGAAATCCTTGCCCAGTGGGAAAATTGAGGCTAGAGGAGGGCCAGAGCAGATCCTTCAAGGAATAAAAAGGAAATCTGAGGTTTAAGAGAGGTACTGGACTTTCCCTCAGCTCTAATCAAGGAGAAGTCCATGAAAGCTTGTCTTGTAATCGACTTCATCTTCTGGTAGGATGAAGCGATACAGACATTGACCTCACTGAAAAAACTCACTGCTATTGAGTCATATCTGACTCATAACAACCCCTCCTTGGGTTTCCGAGGCAGTATCACTACAGAGGTAAATTGCCCAATCTTCCTTCTGAGGAGTGGCTGGTGGGTTTGAACCACCAGCTTTCTGGGTAGCAGTCAAATGCCTTAGGCACTATATCACCAGAACCTAGTACCCTCTGAATGCTGTACCCTGCACTAAGTCTGGAGAACACAGAGATTTAATAGGCAGACATAGGGACATGAAATTCCAATAAAATGAAATACTGTGATCAATAGTGAGTATAAGGAAGGTAATTTCTAGTTTTGCAATAACTCTTGAAGTTAAAGACAATTAAAACAAGTCCAAGAGAGCCAAAAATATGATCTTGAATATATCCCTCCTGAATTTAGAGATCATCTAAAGAATAGATTTGATGCATTGAACACCAATGACCGAAAG
>NW_006921838.1:4090790-4099575 GCF_000298275.1 Orycteropus afer afer
GAAACGACTCGACGGCACTTAACAACAACAACAACAATTTCTAGTTTTGCAATAACTGATGAACTAGCATTACTAATAACAGATGGGCAGTGGTGGTTCGGTGGTGGATTTCCTGCCTTCCATGCAGGAAATTAGACTGGATTCCTGGCCTATGCAGTTCATGCACTTGCATCATCCGTCAGTGGACATGCTGCTATGATGCTGACCAAGTTTCAGTGGCGCTTCTAGGCTAAGAGGGACTCTGAAGAAAAGTCTAGCAACCTACTTCTGAAAATCAGTCAAAGGAAACTCTATGGATCAATAATAGTCTGATCCATTGTGGATGGGGTCCTTGAGTTGGGGGCCAACTCATTGGCAATTAACAACAGTAACAGAAAAGTAAACATTGATTTTGAGAAGTTTAGTAACTTTCCAAAAGCCACACCACTACTAGCTGGAAGAGAAATAATTCAGTCCTAGGTCTGTTTCCAAAAATCTTATGGCCTTTCTAACCCCAAAAAACTCACTGCCATTGAGACTGATTCATAATGACCCTATAGGACAGAGTACAACTGAGACCCTATAGGATGGTTGTACTCTGTCCTATAGGACAGACTGCAAATCTTTACAGAAGCAGTCTGCCTCATCTTTCTCCTAGGGAGCAAGTGATGGGTTTGAACAATTGACCTTTAACTTGGCAGCCAAGCACTTTAACCATTGTGCCTCTAGGGCTTCTTCATGGTCCTTCTACTTCTCTGAAAGTGTATCTCGAGGTGTGTACATTCTATCATAGATATTTGCTTTCATCTTTCTTTTCTCCTTCACTTTCCTGTAAAAAATATAGTAAAAGACTTACTTTTTTTGTAGATTTCTTTTCTCACATGCACCCCATACCACTTATCTACTGGTTCCTTTTAGAAACAGCCAAGGTAGTTTATTTAAGTTTCATTCATTTCCCCTTGTGCCACAACCTGTCAGCCCCCGTTGCCCCACCTCTTCTCTCCTTAACCCCATAGCTTTACCAAATCCCCAGATTTTCTGAATCCTGATGTGCAAAGCTCAGCAGGGAATACTGCTTATGTGGGCATTTGCTATAAACGGAGAAACTTTCCTTTGAATAGCTCACTCTGTTCCCTCTGTGTGTATCACTCGGCTCATTACCCATTGGGGGGAAAAAATTCTTCCTTGCATGTTTTGCACTAGGTGATTATGAAAAGAATTAAGTGATGTGAATTTCTTAATCAATTTCATGCTGAGAGGATCAGCAAGTTATAACAGAAGGAGAGTTTTAAGGAAATTAATACCCTGTCTAGTTTGAACCTTTCTCTCTAGCCACCAGGCGGGCTAGGATACACAACACTGTCAGCAAAAATAAACAATAAATCAATGAATAAATAAAAACATTAGTCATCAGTTAGAAGATACTTTACAATACTAGTTAGCAGAGGCTGTGGAGTGGTAGCAGAATCCCATAACTGCTCTGGAATAGTATGTGTTCATAAGTAAAATAGCTCATTTGTAATATTCTACTACATTCCAGGGAGCTCTGGTAGTGTAGTGCCTAGGACATTTGACTGCTAACCAGAAGGCTGGCGGTTCAAAACCACCAGCCACAAGATTGGGCAATCTACTTCCACAGTGATACTGCCTTGGAAACCCAAGGAGGGGTTGCTATGGGTCAGATCTGACTTGATGGCAATGGGTTTTACTATGTTCCAAGAGTTTTGCATTTATAATTTCTAATTACTATATTTTTGCTATGAGTTAGTCCTCTCCTTATATAACAACAGAGAATAAAAAGCACACAGAGAGGAATTTCCCCAAGATCACACAGGTGATTTGTGTTTGAATTCCCTTTGCCACTCAGCCATCTTACTACTCAAAGATAAGCCAGAGATAAAAATGCCCAGCCTTGCCATCTAGCCAATGCCACTTTTTACTGACCCTCTAGGAAAGAGGAGAATTTCCCCATAGGGTTTCCAAGACTGCATTTGAAGCTGGGTGGAATCAAAGTTCAGCCTGCATTTCCAGTTGAAGGCAGATAAGTAAAATGATAACTCAGTTCCTTAAGAACTGCATGGAATGAAAAATCAATTTACACATTGTCTCCATGTTATCCCCTAGAAACAGGTGATAAGTATGTTAATGTGTTTCAGGAGACAACTTGAAAAGTGACCTTGGCTCATGGACATATGTAGTGAGACGAACAGGAGCAAAGTTGCTGGGAACTGATATTCTGCCCTCTACCGAAGCCACGATCAGGTGATGACAGGAAGCTTACACATCTGGTGCACAAGTGCAATGCATTAAAAAACAACTGTCTCTTTAAACCGAGGTGAAGGAAATTTCAGCCAATCCTCAACTAATTCACACCCAAATTCCTCAAGTTTTTATGAATATGTATAACCCGCTCTCCTGAAACTTACAAAAACTGTAACCTGACAACCATTCGGGGAGTCAGATTTGAGTACAGCCCCTGTCTCCTTGCATTGCTGCTTTGTAATAAATAATTTTCTCTCCTCTTAATCACTCAGTGTGTAAACTGTTTTGGCCTGACTGCACACCAGGCAGAGACCTGCATTTAGTCTGATTTCACATTCTCCATAGAAGTAGATCTCCAGATCTTTTCTCCAGTAGATCTGCTGGTGGGTTCAAACTGCCGACATTTTGAGCAGCCACATACTTAACCTCTGAACCACCAGTACTCTTTATCCCTGGAACAGTCCTGACTTATATTTCTTCTGTGAGACAGATGTCTCAGTAGTTCCTGGGGCAATAGCCTAATATGGTATAAAGGGTGGGATTCATGGAATGAGGTGGACCTGGGTCAACATCTTGGTTCTTCTGTTCATGAATTGTAAAAACAAGTCCCTCAACCTGAATCTGTTTATTTTTCTGAGAGATATATATTACAGATGTACATTCCAGTCCACAGGTTAGGGGTGTAAGAAAAGTAACTTTACTTTTCTTCAGCTCTGCTAAATTTCTGTTTTAGCTTCATTTCAAGAGGGGTATAAAAACAAAGAAAACAAACCCACTGCCATTGAGTCAGATCCCACTCATAGCGATCCCTCCTTGGGTTTCCAAGGTGGTATCAGTATGGAAGTAAATTGCCCAACCTACCTTCTACCTTCCAAGGAGTGGCTAGTGGTTTTGAACCATCAGCCTTCTGGTTAGCAGTCAAGTGTCTTAGGCATGATGCTAGCAGAGCTCTCTCTCTCTCTCTCTCTCTCTCTCTCTCTCTCTCTCTCTCTCTATATATATATATATATATATATATATAATCTAGGAAAATTAAATACCAAACTCAAAACCAAACTCACTGCTGTCGAGTTGGATCTGACTCATAGCAACCCCTCCTTGGGTTTACAAGGCAGTATCATTACAGAAATAGATGATACTGCCTTGTAAACCCAAGGAGGGGTTGCTATGAGTCAGATCCGACTCAACAGCAGTGATTTTGGTTTTGAGTTTGGTATTTAATTTTCCTAGATTATTTATTTATTGCCCAGACTTCCTTCTGAGGAGTGGCTGGTGGGTTTGAACCACTAGCTTCTGGTTAGCAGTCAAATGTCTTAGGTACTACACCTCCAGAGATCCCAAGGGAGGTATAAGGAAAGTATAAATATATTCTTTCTTGGTTAGTTGGATGCCACCCCACCCCTTACAGAATTGGAGAAAGCTGGCAAAGTTATCATTGATGATCAGCAAAGATGGGCAGTTCTAAATATCATCTGCCTATACCAGCCTCCACCAACCCCCAGAATAGTCTTCTGTTGGTTTTCGACTTTGGATCTAGATTAAAGTCACTAAAAAGCAGTCTGCATGTTTGGTGATTTTCTTAGCTGTATTAATACCATGATCATTGTTACCTTTTATTGAGTCAGCCCCTGAGTCATGAAGACCTCAGGCATGACAAAACAAGACAGTACCTAGTCCTGTGCCATCTCTATGACTGGTGTGGATAAGGTCATTGGGATTCATAGCATTTTCATTGACTGATTTTCTAAAGTGGGTTTGCCTGACCTTTCTTCCTATCTTAGTCTTCATTTAGAAGATGGGCTATAACCTGTTTCCCACCATAGTGACACACAAGCCTCCACAGTCAGACAAGTGGTAGCTGTACATGATGCACATTGGCCAGGAACTGAACCCCAGTCTTGTGCCTGGAAGGTGAGAATTGCACTGCTGAACCACAAATACCCTCTATGCCACAATTAAAACCAAAATCAAAATAAAACATCTCCACTGCTGTGAAGTCAATCCCAACTCAGGACCCTATGTGATAGAACTTCCCCATAGGATTTCCAAGGCTGTATATTTTTTAGAAGCAAACTGCTACATCTTTCTCCCACGGAGCAGTTGGTGGGTTCAAACCCCCCCCCATCTTTCTTTCATTAGGCAGTTGAGCTCCTGAACCCACTGTGCCACCTGGAGTCCTCACATGGAAATGCTTCTTCTAACTCCAAAACATGCTGGAGATGGCAAGAGATCCTCTCTAAAGCTAAGACCTTCTCTGCCCAGACAAACCACATGTCATTTCTCCTATAGGGCCACATCATATCACTGGGCTCTAACCAGACAACAGGCCAACAGTAGGCATACTGAGTAGCTGAGGGTTCATTAGAAATAAATAAATAAACTCACTTCCTCTATGTTGTTGTTATTTGCCTTCAAGTCAGCCCCGACTCATAGCGACGCCTCCTTGGGTTTCCGAGGCAGTATCACTACGGAAGTAGGATTTCCCAACCTTCCTTCCAAGGAGTGGCTGGTGGTTTTGAACTGCCAGCCTTCTGGTTAGCAGTCAAGTGCCTTAGGCACTATGCTACCAGAGCTATACAAATTATTTTTAGCAATAATTAGGAAATGATCTGAATTATAAAATATGGTCAGAAAACATATACAGATAGTGAAAATTGTATTTTATTAAAGTGTATTACAAAATCAGGAGGTCCTGGATGGTACAAAAGGTTGGAGGTTCAAATCCATCCAGAGGTGCCTTGGAAGAAAAAACAAAACCAAAACCAAACTCACTCCCGTCAAGTTGGATCTGACTCATAGTGACCCCTCTGTGGGTTTCTAAGGAGGTATCACTATGGAAATAGATTGCCCAACCTTCCTTCTGAGGAGTGGCTGGTGGGTTTGAACCACTAGCCTTCTGGTTAGCAGTCAAGTGCCTTAGAAGAAAGGCCTGCCAAAAATCAGCCATTGAAAACCCTATGGAGCACAGTTCTACTCTGACATACATGGCAAGAATCAAGTTGGCAGCAGCTGGAGTTTTTTAATATATTATTTTGCTAGTTAAAAATAAATAAATAAATAAATATGACAATACCAAAAAGGGGAAAGGCAATGAATACATTTTCAATCCTGTTAATGTATTTCGGGGGATTTTTATAGATAGTGTTCTATTGCTGTAATGAATAACTATTACAATTTAGTGGCAATTACAATAAAAAGAATAGCAATAGAAAAGAAAAAATTCAAGCTAACAATATTATTTAAATTTAGTAAAACTTTCATACATGAACTATAATATGTTCTTACTTGCCAAATAAAAATATCGCATCTTACAGTTCCTTCTCTATTTTATTCTTTTAAATTTTAAACAGAAATAAAAATGTCATGAATCCTGTATTAATGGAGAAGTGGAGTAATTCAAGTTCTGTGCTTTACAACCACTGTGCTATTGTTTGTTTCGAATATTCTGGAATCACCAGCTAGTGCCAAGGGAGTTGAGATCACACTGAACAAGGAAAAAGTGACTCTAAGAAGAGATTGGCGTGTAGCTGATTATGTGGGTTGGAAACAGTATTTATAATCACCACAAACTTGATAAAAGAACAGAAATGTGTTGTCTCACAGTTGTGGAGGCTAAAAGTCTAAACATTCAGAGTGTCAGTAGGGGCATGTTAACTTGAGAAAAGGCTTTACTGAAAACAGTGCTCTGTCTCCTCCAGCTTCTGGTAACCCTAGGCACTCCTTGGCCGACAGTGTAACATTCATCTCTGCCCTCATCTTCACATGACCTTCTCCTCTTGTCTAAAGCTCTCTCCTTTGTGTGTTTCTATAAGTATAGTTGTCATTGAATTTAGGATTGAGATCACTCGGGATGATTTTATTTTAAGATCTTTGATGTCATTATATCTGCATTCACTGGTTCCAAGGATTAGGACACCATCGTATCTTTTTGAGGGCAACCATTCAACCCACTACAGGGGTCAAATGAACAACTGAGTGTTCGCTGAATAACTTCCATGCATAATACAATATTTATTCAAGTCTAAATTTAAAAGTCTGCTAATTAAAAGTTTACACATGCATTATTAAGATTCAAATCAATCGTAGAAAGTATTTAAAATTTAGATTAAGAAAATATTTTTATCTTGGAGAAGCACTTTACTACTGACACTGTTTAGAATAGCCTGTACATTATGGTAATAAGCATACTTTTAATATTTTTGTGCTATTTAAAAATTCTCATCAGATAATGTATCTCTATACTATCTGGACCCAGGGCAGAATCCTCTTCCCCACCTCCCCACCCTGCCCACTTCCCCAGTGCTGCCCTTGCTACCTGACTACAGAAAACAAGACTTCCCAACCCTACAAATGTATCTGATGATTCGTCACCTCTTGAGACTTAGCCTTGGTGCTGGGCATAGGGCCACTTCCTCTGAACTCATCTATTTTTTTTTCCTCTGACTCTTATTTTCTCTACTATCCTAAGGAAGACTTTCCCAGTGTCCCACTTCTCCCAGTTTGTCCCACTTGGGACAAAAAACACTTAACCTTCTCAAACTGCTTTCGCCTCAAGTTTTTTCTGTATGTCAGCAGTTATATACCCTTAGGTACTTGAGCTTTTTAACCCTACTGTCAGGAAGAGTCTCTTCCCTGCTTGATGTTTCACATCCTTTTCCTAGGGCTCACCACATTTTGGGAACATTACTACTACTACTACTAATAATAATATATTTATGAAAATGAAAATCTTTCCTTAAGATTCTTTTGGGGTGGGTGCAATATTTTCCTACCAGCAGAAGCAGAGCCATCCACTTACAGCTTACCCATTTCCCAAATGCCTCAGTGGAGCAAGACACTAATGTATTTTCTTTAGGCCTTAACCTTCAGAATCTCCTTAGTGCAGTCAGCCTGAGCCAGGTATAGATGCCATCTTGGTTGTTCTCCTTAGCTGCCGTCCAGCTAGCCCTAAGTCATGGTGATCATGTGCATGAAGGAAGGAAACACTGCCAGGTCCTGTGCCCTACCCGTGCGTGGTTGCTGATTGGACACTCGTGATCCATAAGGTATCCACCGGCTGATTTTCCAAAGTAGATCGTCAGGCCTTTCATCTCAGTCTCTGTTAGGCAGGAAGCTCTGCTGAAGCCCATTCAGCACTATGGCAACATGCAAGCCCACACTGACAGACAAGTGGTGACTGCACATGAGGTTCATGGCCAGGAACTGAAGCCTAAGTTACAGATTCAATTCCTACAGCCGTTGTTAGCATCATGTAAGGGGGGGCGGGGGTAGAATACACGTACTCCATGTTGCTTCTTCCCCAGCCAAATGTCTTACAAATGCCTGTCTTCTCACATGACATATAATTCCACTGAAAATATAAGCTATAAAGTACAGTACAATTCCTCAATACAATGACTCAATAACACCATTTTTTTTTTCTGATGACTAAATGTAATTTTAATTTCTGCATATTTCTGTCTCTTATGCTTTATTATTGTTGTAAAATTATAGATAACACAGCATTTCCCAATTCCACATTTTAACTTTTACAATTCAGTGGGATCAAATACATTAGTCATGTTGTGCTATCATTACCAATACCCTCTGGCAAAATTTTCCATCCCCATAAACAAAAACTCTGCTTCCAAAACAATAATTCCTCCCTTCCCACTCCCCTCACTCCTGGTAACCACCATTAAATTCTGATCTCCATGTATTTTGCTATTTCAGGTATTATGCATTCCAAGTGGAACAAATAGCACAGTTTAATCCTTTGCTCTTACAGAACAATTGTCCTTAAATTGTATTGTTTCCCAAAGCACAAACTCCAACTTGACTCCTATCAGCATCTTAGCTGATTTTCATGTGGTGACTATTTTACCAACATGGCGTATGTCCTATGTTATTCTAATATTAAAAATGTAAAGGATATCTTTTTTTTTAAAAAAAGGCATTTTTTTTGTTTAGTCTAATAGAATTCATAAGAAACATCTGTGACTTCTTGAAAAGTAAGCTATTAAACTTCCTCCTTTATCTTGTTTCATTATTCATTCACCTCAAAGAGAACTACGTGAGACCTAAATGAAAATTCTGTTTCTACCCCTGAGTTTCAGTTTGCCTTCCACTGCTTCATCCCTTCTAGTTTCCACACAGCTACAAAGTCCTTCTTTGTACATCTAAGTTTAGTATAAAGTTTATCTGTTGTCTTGGCCACAATATATATTTGTAAAATGTATTTATTAAAATTTTCATTCATGATTTCTTTTATCTCACATATGTATTCTATCAAGTTCTAAATTCTGCTGCATAGGAAGGATGGGAAAATGATTTTGCCATGTGGCAACCTTCTGGATTCACACACACACACGCACACACACATATATGTATATATAGGAGCTCTGGTAGTGTAGTGCCTAAGGCACTTGACTGCTACCCAGAAGGCTGGCAGTTCAAACCCACCAGCCACTCCTCAGAAGGAAGGTTAGGCAATCTACTTCCATAGTGATACCACCTCGGAAACCCAAGGAGGGGTTTCTACAAGTCAGGTCCGACTCAATGGCAT
>NW_006921838.1:4100341-4104076 GCF_000298275.1 Orycteropus afer afer
GGCAATCTACTTCCGTAGTGATACTGCCTCGGAAACCCAAGGAGGGGTCGCTATGAGTTGGGTCCAACTCGACGGCACATAACAACAACAACAACATCACCCCTTATTACAGAGAGAGGTTTCTCTGACAAGACCAGTTCCTCGTATAATATGCCACCCTTAGTAAAGTTTATTTTAGTCAAGAATATACATGTATCTCTTTATTTTTGATTCATATTGTCTCTCCAATATTTGTTTGCAAGTTATCTGAGAGCAGGGACCACAACTCTTGTTTGTCTGTTTGGTTCCATAAAGTGTTCTGTTTTTTGTAGTATAGTGCATGATACATGTTGTTTTTAGGTGCTATAGAGTCTATTTTCAATTTGACCCAATGAAACAAAGTAGAATTGTCCATAGAGTTTTCTAGGCTGTAGTCTTTACAGGAGCAGATGGCCAGGTCTTTCTTGTGTGGAGCTACTGGGTAGGTTCCAACTATCAAACTTTCAGTTAGCAGCTGAGTACTTAACAGTTGCACCATCAGAACTCCTTGCTGGGTAACAAAACCCACTGCTGTTAAATCAATTCTGACTCATGTCGAAACTACAGGATTGAGTATAACTGCCTCATAGGGTTTCCAAGGTCGTAATCTTTATGGAAGCAGACTGTCACATCTTTTTCCCACAGAATGGCTGGTGGCATCGAGCCACCAATATTTCAGGTGATGTCCAAGTGCTTTAACACCGCACCACCAGGGCTTCCCTTGTCTGATACATGCCAAAAAATGTCGCTGCTTTCAAATTGTTTACTCATGGCTACCCTATAGGACAAAGTACAACTGCCTCATAGGGTTCTCAAGGCCATAATCTTTGTGGAAGCAGACTGCCACATCTTTCTCCTGTGGAGTAGCTGGTAGGTTTTCATCAGCAGTGGAGCACTTAACCACTGCAGCACCGGGGCTATTTTACATGATACAAAGCAGGTGCTCAATAAATATTTGTTGAATGAATGAACTGGCTTACTGTGTCAATATCAGAAAATGACAGTGCTGGGATTAAGACTTCTGTCTGATGGGAAAGACTTATCATAATAATTGCTTTATGTTTTTTTTTTGCTCATTAAATTCTACCAATTGCTTCAACTCTGCAAGATGAGTTTCCTAGATAGTGCTGCCAAAGGCCATGATTATATATCTCCCTCTCCCTCTCCCTCTCCCTCTCTCTCTCTCTCTCTTTCTATATATATATATATATATATATATATATATAGTCTGAACTCTGGGCTGCTTGACAGGTCCCTAATGATGACATTTTCCAGCCATCACAGGAACAATGCCATCAATCATGTAGCCTATTCCAGAACCCACCTGCTGTATTTACAGTTTGTCATTATTAGCCTCTATTTGTCTGATTTGGGTCACAATATTGAAACCCTGGGAGCCTTAAAAGAGATGCATTTCAGCAATTATGCATATGCAGATTTTCCCCCTGACATCTACAAATGGAATAATCATGGTAACAGATGCCTTCTAAATTTGACAGCAAAATATATATAGCTATTTAAATATTTCATTAGTGACTACAGTGGTTAAAAGGTCACTCCCATTATCTGAGGTCAGCATCACAGTAGCTTCATAAATTTTATCCAGTTGATTGATTCATATTAAAGGTCTCAGGATCTATCTCCTTTTGTATACACATGTACTCTTTCCAGCACAAAAGAGTGATGATATTCTAAACATTTCTGGAATTAGGAGTTGGGTACCCTTACTGGCAGGAGCTGGTGGCACAATGGTTAAGTGCTCAGCTTGGTGGTTTGAACGTACTCAGTGACTCATTTGGAGAAAGACCTGGCAATCTGCTCCCATTAGGATTACAGGCTAGAAAACCCCACGGGACACTTCTACTATGTCACATGTGGTTACTATTAGTCATAACGACAACAACGCTTACTGGGTCACATTTTTCTAATTCTGTTTCTCCAATTTTATATTTTATAGTTCAGGTTCCAGAGTGCTCTGCTTAGGAAAGATCCCATCAAAGACCAGACACTAAAGGATTAAAAGAAGGTCTCTTGCCCAGCTGATTCTCTGCTACCTTAAATCCTTAATTGTAAAAGTTTAGAAGTATACACAAGTAAGTCAAACACAAGACTACTCTAAAACATGTTTTTAACTAGATGAATGGGACCTTCTAAAAATTAAATTTTTGTGTGCTTCCAAGGACTTCTGCAAAAGAATAAAAAGAGAGCCTATAGACTGGGAAAAAATATTTGGCAATGACATATCTGACAGGGGATTTATCTCTAAAATTTATAGAAAACTCCAAACCCTCAACAACAAAAAAACAAATAGTCCAATTAAAAAATGAGCAGAACACATGAATAGACACTTCACCAAAGAGGATATTCAAACCACCAACAAACACATGAAGAAATGTTGATGATCATTAGCCATTAGAGAAATGCAAATCAAAACAACAATGAGATACCATCTTGCCCCAGCACTAGTAACACTGTTTAACAAGACAGAAGATATTAAATGTTGACAAGGATGTGGAGAGATTGGGACTCTCATACACTGCTAGTGCGACTGTCAAATGATACAACCACTGTGGAAAGTAGTATGGTGATTTCTTAAAAAGCTGGAATTAGAAATACCATTTGACCCAGCCATTCCATTACTAGGTATATATCCTAAAGAAGGGAGACCCAGGACAAGAACAGATATATGTACACCCATGGTCATTGCAGCACTATTTTACAATAACCAAAAAACGAAAACAGCCTATGTGCCCATCAACAGAAGAATGGATAACCAAACTATGGAACATACAGACAAGGGAGAACTATGCAACCCAAAAGAATAATGTAGAATCTGCCTAACACCACATAATGTGGATGAACTAGGAGGACATTATGCTGAGTGAAATAAGTCAATCACAGAAGGACACATATTATATTAGTCCATTATTGTAAACTGTAAAGGAAATTTTCTTTGTTGATTACCAGGGGTGGGAGGGGAGGGGAGAGAACATCGTTAGATAGGTAGAGACAAGTATTGATTTGGGTGAAGGGAAGGGCAATGTACCAAATGTAAGTGATCAACATGGTGGCATTGAGGAAGAGGAAGACATAGAGAGATGCATGGGAGGTACAAACAACAAAGATGACCCCTTTGCACATACAGTACTATACTGTCAGTGATGGCAAACATTGGTATATGGGTGGATGGATGGGTGGGTGGGCTGAATGATTAGTTATGTCTATGCAGGGGAGAGTGTGCCCCTGACCATGCATAAAGGTGGCAGACAATGTTTCTACAAGTGTATTTGTATGTTCTGTAAGAATTCCCAGGTATATAGTAAAATTGACAGGAGACCAGGTGGTAGTCACTTCTTAACCACAGCCAGCTATCTGGAGGGAGCAAGTAGTTGGACCTGTGGGCTCAGGACCATGGTCACAGGGACCATCAAGCTCAATTGACATACCATACTATACAAAAACATTGTTCCACATCCCACTTTTGTGCGTAGTGATTGGGATCTTAAAAGCTTGCAACTGCCCATCTAGATGCAATGATAGGTCTCTCCTCATCCAGAGCAAAGAAGAATGAAGAAATCCAAAGACACAAGGAAAAAAATTAGTCCAAGGGACTGGTACACTGTGTGATCCTCAGCCTATCTGACTATAAGACCAGAAGAACTAGATGGTGCCCAGCTAACACTGTCAAACACTCAGAGGAGGATCTATGTAGGAGAT
>NW_006921838.1:4104633-4108519 GCF_000298275.1 Orycteropus afer afer
TCATTAAAAAGACGGGAAAGGAAGAAAAGACAAAAATGGATGTCAGAAGACACTCTGAAACTTGCCTTTGAACAAAGAGTAGCTAAAGCAAATGAAACAAATGACAAGATAGAAGAGCTGAACAGAAGATTTCAAAGAGCAGCTCAAAAAGACAGTCAATTATTATAATGGAATATGCAAAGACATGGAGTTAGAAGGCCAAAAGGGAAAAAAACATGCTCAGCATTTCTCAAGCTGAAAGACCTGAAGAAAAAATTTAAGCCTTGAGTTGCAATATTAAAAGATTCTATGGGCAAAATATTTAATGGTGCAGGAAACATCAAAAGAATATGAAAAGAATACACAGAGTCACTGTACCAAAAAGAGTTGATCAATGTTCATCTATTTAGAAGGTGGCATATGATCAAGAAACAATGAACGATCTTTAAGGAAGAAGTCAAAGCTGCACTGAAGAATTGGCAAAGAACAAGGCTCCAAGAATTGACAAAATACCCACTGAGATGTTTCACAAAAGGATCCTGCATTGGAGGCACTCACTTGTCTATGCCAAGAAATTTGGAAGACAGCTACTTGGCCAACTGACTGGAAGAGATCCATATTTGTAATCATTCCAAAGAAAGGTGATTCCACAGAATGTGGAAATTATCAAAAAATGTCATTGATATCACTTGCAAGTAAAATCTTACTGAGGATAATTCAAAAACAGTTGCAGTGGTATATTGACAGAGAAGTTCCAGAAATACAAGCTTGCTTCAGAAGAGGACATGGAATGAGGGATATCACTGTTGATGTCAGATGGATCTTAGCTGAAAGCAAAGAATACCAGAAAGGTGTTTACTTATGTTCTATTGACTATGCACAAGCATTCAACTGTGTGGATCACAACAAACTATGGATACCATTGAGAAGAATGGGAATTCCAGAACACTTAATTGTGCTCATGAGGAATATGTACATAGACCAGGAGGCTGTCATTCGAACAGAGCAAGGGGATACTGCATGGTTTAAAATGAGGATGGAAGTACATCAGGGTTGTATTCTTTTACCATACTTACTCAATCTGTATGCTGAACAAATAATCTGAGAAATTGGAGTATATGAAGAAGAACATGGCATCAGGATTGGAGGATGACTTATTAACAACCTGCAATGTACAAACAACACAACTTTGCTTGTTGAAAGCGAGAATGACCTGAAGCACTTATTGATGACAATTAAAGACTGCAGTCAGCAGTATGGATTATACTCAACATAAAGAAAACAAAAATCCTCAAAACTGGACCAATAAGCAGCATCATGATAATGAAGAAAAGATTGAAGTTGTGAAACATTCCATATTGCTTGGATCCACAATCAACACCACTAGAAGCAGCAGTCAAGACATCAGATGACATATCACACTGGGCAAATCTGCTGCCAAAGACCCCTTTAAAGTGCAGAAGAGCAAAGATGTCTCCTTGAAGACTAAGGTATGCCCAACCCAAGCCATGGTATTTTCAATCACCTCATATGCCTGTGAGATCTGGCCAATGAATAAGGAAGACCCGAGAAGAGTGGATGCTTTTGAGTTGTGGTGATGGCAAAGAATACTGAAAGTACCATGGACTGCCAAAAGAACAAACAAATTGGTCCTGGAATAAATGCAGCTGGAATGCTCCTTGCAAGCCAGAATGGCCAGATTTCATCTCACCTACTTTGGTAATGTTGTCAGAACAGACCATTCCCTGGAGAAAGATATCATGCTTGGTGGAGGGTTGACAAAAAAATGGGAAGCCCTGTAATGAGATGAATTGGCACAGTGGCTGCAGCCACGGGCTTAGGTATAGCAAGGATTGTGGCTGGCACAGAACTAGGTAATTTTTCATTCTGTTGTACATAGGGTTGCTATGAGTTGGATAAGACTAGATGGCACCTAACAACAAGAACAATAGACATGTGACTTTTGCTCATTGACCAGGACTGTCATTTGTTCCACCCAACATGGGAGGCCAATAAATATGATGTTATCCAGTAACTCGAAAGTGACAATGTAGTTATTGGTAACAAATACCATTGATGACAACCATGTTATATGTGACTTTATGACTTCAGAAGGAAAGATAAAGAAGTGAGAAGGCCTCGAAAGGTGGATTCTCTAATGGAATAAGGATTAGCAAAATGTAAGTGATGTCTACCTGCCTTGTTAACTTCTCCTTTTTCTAGTACCCTTGTTTTTGTTTCCTTTCCTTTTTCATCATCTAATATTCTCAATATTCTACATTATTTTTTATTTTAGGATTTTTTCTAGATGCCACTGGCAATAGAGGCTAGTTAATTATTCTGTTTCTCCTTATTAGCTGTGTAATATTTAGTAAACTTCTTTGGTATTCTCTATATTTTCTGAAAGCTGGGATGCGGCAGAATTTCAGGTGCACAAAAACCAAGAGGACTCCAAATAAATAGATTATTTTGTTGGTTGGCTATTTTATATTATAGTTCCATATCACTATCACATGATATCTTTGATAAAAAAAAAAACCTTAAACTTAGACAGATTGATTTGTACATCTCTTCTTGGAAACCTGAGGAAAGAGAAATCAGTGTCACTGGAAAATGTATTCTATGATATAAATGGGAAAGCTTATGATTTTGAGCTATATTTGAAAAGCTATATTCTTTCTCCCTATGATATATCATACCCCTATGATAAGTACAAAATAACATCATTATTCTAAGACTCTGTAAGGATGAGGAAAACTAGTCTCTGCATAAATTACTGGATCACCACAAAGAGTTCATAGCTGAGGTATGTTGCATCAACAAAAGGAAAATAGAGGAAAGATGAAGGGCAATAAAAGTCAGGATCAAAAAGTGATGAAAAATACATAGAAGAAAACATAGCAGGTTAAAGGCACTCCTTTCTTCCGATCTCAACGTTGGCACTGAGATGAAAGTCATCTATTCAATTGTTCCCCTACTATCTCTCTCAGTATGTACAGGGATGTCATTGAACTCACGTCTCTCCATCACAAGTTATTACATATAAGGCTCTTTTTGCAGTAAGGTTTAACATTGCCCCAAAAAACATATGGGCTTTTGACTCGTTCCTTGGAGCTAATCTCTAAGCCCTTGGGATGTCCTGAATTATGAGTGTTTATTATTATTATTATTATTATTATTATTGTTGTTGTTGTTGTTGCTGTTATATAGTGTCGTTGTCCCATACCAGATAGTATATACTAACAATGTCATTTATGGTAAAAGATATTACACACACTTATCAGCTTGACCTCTGAAAGGATTGGACATTATGGTCAGACACAACAGCAATCAATCATATTTATAAGACTGAGCCCCAATAAAATTTCTGCTCACCAAAACTCTCTGGTTGACAATACTCTATGCATATTTTCACACCTCATTCTTGGCAGAAGTAAGGCCTGTTTTCACAACTTTACTAAGAGAAGCAAATGGAAACTCTGCATTTAGAACTTTCCCAGATCTTGCCCTATGGCTAATTTTAATCTACATGCTTTCACTGTAATACATCATAACTGTAACCATAACAGTATAACAGCTTTCAGTGAGTTATGGAAATCTTATATTGATTTATTGACTACCAATCATTCAATGAGTGTCAGAATGAGGGTAGTCTTAGGGACCCTCAATACTGTCACTGGTATCAGAAGTGAAGGTCGTCTTGGAACCTTGAATTTGCATTCTCCATCCAAAATCATTGCACTCAAGTCTATTTATCATATTGGTCTACATTATATGGTCTTTCCCAGATTAGGACAGGTAAAGAAGGCCACTTAATCATAAGGAATATATAGTAAGGATATATGGTATGTTAGGCTGTGTTCTCTAGAGAAGCAAAACCAGTAAAGCTTATATATATATATATATA
>NW_006921838.1:4108759-4114349 GCF_000298275.1 Orycteropus afer afer
CTTACAGAAGCTGGCAAGTCCCAAGTTCCTGGATCAAACATCAAGCTGGAGGTTTTTCCTGACTCACACTGCTGCAGGAACTGATAAGCTCAAGGTTGTCAGGCAGCATACCAGCTGTTGACTACAACGGATGACAAATCCAAGATCACCAGGCCAAATGGTGGATTGTTCATTCATGACAGTTGTAGGCAGCACAACAGGATCCAGATCCACAGAAAAGTCTCTCTTTTCCCCAGAATGCCCATATATGTATTGGAAGCAGGCCACACCCCTAGGGAAACTCACTTTCAATGGATTGGCTGCTCAAAACATATACATTTGATCTCATCATGGGGATAACCACATCACAACTGCTTAAACCACTCAGAATAGTGGTTTAGCCAACTTGACACACAACCCCAACTATCACAGTGTACTCCTTGTCACCTTGGCTATTGTACACATCTCCTTAACAATGTCTAAATAAGGACAATTATAAAGTCATATTTGCACCTAAAATGATACACTAACACAATACACTAACACATGTACAACCAAAACACATTAACTCTGTTTATATTTCATAGTTAATAAGAGAAGAAAGCAAAAAGTATTTAATGCACACATAGAATGAAGAAATGTAATAATCACAGTCCTCATTTGTCAGCTGTTTATGTGATCGTGGCTGATATTCAAAACTATTTTCTGTCACCACCCATTCCATATTTTCTTTGCCCTTAGCAAGCACTTCAGCTGTTCATGGTTCTTTGCCTGATGGGGTGACCCAAAGCTTCAACCCTGAAGCTTCTGGGCCATTAATAGTCATATCAGAATTGGATTGCTGTAATTTTCCCTTGACTTTAATGACAGGGCATGGTAGTACTAAAAGATGTCCTGAAGAATCTCCTGTAGTCCAGACATATTCTCCTTTTCCTCCATTATGTAATATCAATCCAATTTCTCCTTGGTAATCAGGATCTATCACAACAGACAGTGCAGTAACACCTTTCTTTGTCTGTTGATCCAGAGCCATGAGGAAGCCAAAATGGCCAGTTGACATTCTTAATATCCAGTTCAATGCAATCAGTATTGTCTCCAAATAGGCTTGTTCCTCCCTTTGGGACTAAGATCTCCAGACCCACAGAGCATAGGGTAGCAGACAGGAAGCAAACATTTTTTGAGTGGGTCACTAGGAGTAATAGTGAGTGGTACCACTCCCATTTACTCCTCTTGGTTCTTGGACCCGTGAATCCTAGCTGTTGGAGAAACAGAACCATATATTGGATTCTGGTTTAGAGCATATATGGTCTCCTGGGAAAATTGCCCCAACTTCAGGGTATTTTCACCTACCTTACTGGGTGCTGTAATTGTGTTTTTAGTAGGCTATTTCATCGTTCTATCAAGCCAGATGTTTCAGGATGGTGGGGAACATGGTAAGACCAGTGAATTCTGTGAGCATAGACACATTGCTGCATTTCATTGCTGTAAAGAGAGTCCTTTGATCTGAAGCAATGCTGTGAAGGATACCATGACAGTAGATAAGCCATCAGTAAGTCCACGAATGACAGTTTTGGCAGAAGCACTGTGTGCAGGGAAGGCAAATCTGTATCTATTCCAGTAACAACAAAATGCTGTCCTTTCCACGATGAAAGTGGTCCACTGTAATCAACCTGTCACCAGGTTGCTGGCTGATCACCCCGAGGAGTGGTTCCATATAGTGGACTCAGTGTTGGTCTCTGCTGCTGGCAGATTGGACACTCAGTAGCGGCAGTAGCCAAATCAGCCTTGGTAAGTAGGAATCCATGTTGCTGAGCCCATGCATAACCTCCATCTCTGCCACTATGGCAACTTTGTTCATGACCCCATTGAGCAATGACAGGAGTAGCTGGGGAAAAGGGATGACTGGTTTCCACTGAACATGTCATCCTATCCACCGGATGGTTAAAGTCCTCCTCTGCTGAGGTCACCTTTTGGTGGGCATTCATATGAGACAAAAATATCTTTACTCTTTTGGCCCATTCAAAGCGATCTATCCACATACTTCTTCCCCATACATCCTTCTAATCAATTTTTCAATCATACTCCTTCCAAGTCCCAGACTGTCTAGCCAAGCCATTGGCCACAGCCCATGAATCCATATACAAGTGCACATCTGGTCATTTCCTGTTCCATGCAAAGTGAACAGCCAGGCGCACAGCTCAAAGTTCTGCCCATTGGGAGGATTTCTCTTCACCATGGTCCTTCAGGGAAGTCCCAGAAAATGGCTGCAGTATCACTACTGTCCATTTATGAGTGGTGCCTGCATATCATGCAGAACCATCTGCAAACCAGGCATGAGTTTTCTCTTCCTCAGTCAACTGATCATAAGGAACTCCCCATTAGGCCACAGGAGCAGACTGGGAGAGGGATGGTAATGTGACTGCAGTGGAGACCATAGTCATTTGAGCCACTTCCTCATGCAACTTACTTGTGCCTTCAGGTCCTGCTTGAGCCCAATTTCTTATGTACCACTTCCATTTAATGATGGAGTGCTGCTGTACACATCCAACTTTATGATTCTGTTGGTCAGACAACATGGACTTCATGACAGGCACCTCGGGGTCATGGTGACTTGGTGGCCCATGGTTAGGCATTCAGTCTCTACTAAAGCCCAGTAACAAGCCAAAAGCTGTTTCTCAAAAGGAGAGTAGTTACCTGCAGAGGACGGCAAGGCTTTGCTCCAAAATCCCAACGGTCTGCATTGCGATTCACTAATAAAAACTGGCCAAAAACTCCAAACAGCATCTTTAGCTGCTGACATATCAAGCACCATTGGATCAGCCAGGTCATATGGCCCAAAGGGGCAGAGCAACCTGCATGGCAGCCCGAACCTTCTGTTCTTCTGGGCCCAACTCAAAACTAGCAGTTTCCAGGTCACTTGATAAATAGACTGAAGCAACACACCCAAATGAGGGATATTTTGCCTCTAAAATCCAGAGGCCCATCAGATATTGTGTCTCTTTTTTAGTTGTGGGGGAAGCCAGATACAATAATATCCTTCACTTTAGTAGCAATATTTCAACATGCTCCACACCATTGGACCCCAAGAAATTTCACTGAGTTAGAAGGTGCCTGAATTTTTGTTGGGTTTATTTTCTACCATCTAGCATGCAGCTGTCTCACCAATAAGTCTAGAGTCATCGATACTTCTTCTTTACCAGGTCCAAACGGCATAATGTCATCAATATAAAGGACCTGTGTGATGTCTTGTGGAAGAGAAAGGCAATCAAGATCCCTAAGGACTAAATCATGACATAGTGCTGGGGAGTTGATATACCTCTGTGGAAGCACCACAAAAGTATATTGGTGGCCTTGCCTTGAAGGCAAACTTCTTCTGATGGTCTTTTGAAATTGGTGTTGAGAAAAAGGCATTGGCCAGATCAACAGCTGCATACTTAGTAACAGGAGATGTACTAATTTGCTCAAGCAATGAAACCACATCAAGAACAGCAGCTGCAATTTAAGTCATCACCTGATTAAGTTTATGATAATCCATTGTCATTTCTCTAAGATCCATCTGTTTTTTGCACAGGCAAGTAGATGAATTAAATGTGAATGTAGTGGGAATCATCACCTCTGCATCCTTCAAGTCCTTGATGTTGGCAGTAATCTCTGCAGTCCCTCCAGGGATGTGGTATTGGTTTTATTTACTACTTTTCCTAGGTAGAGGCAGTTCTAATGGCTTCCACTTGCCTTTCCTACCATAATAGCACTTACTTCATATATCAGGGACCCAATATGGAAATTATGCCAATTGCTCAGTATATCTATTCCAATTATGCATTCTGGAACTGGGTAAATTACTATAGGATGGGTTCAGGGACCCACTGGACCCACTATGAGATGCACCTTAGGTAAGACTCCATCAATAACTTGACATCCATATCACTCTGCCTGGTGGGCCACAATGATGCTTTGGGTCTCCTGGAATTAGTGTCAGTTCAGAGCCAGTGTCTAGTAATCCCCCCAAAATCTGATTATTTCCTTTTCCCCAGTGAACAATCATTCTTGTAAAAGGTCTCAGATCCATTTGGGGAAGGCTGGGAGTAAGATTGATAGTATAAATTTTTGCCAATATAATGGGGTCCTTCCTCAAGGGGACCTGGCCTCCCCTTCATTCAAGGGGTCATGGGTCTGTAAACTGACTCAAGTCTGGGAATTGATTGAGGGGCCATGACTCTGTATTCTGGCAATTCAATCTAGACTGCTGTTCATGTGACCTAGAATTCTTCTGTCTATGCAGATCAAGAAATATTTACTAGGTTTGCCATATATTTCACTCTTAAGAACCCATGCCTAAGTAGCCAATGCCATAATTCCATATGAGTGAAAGTATTCTGATAACAGTTTTGACTCCACTGTCCCTTATGATAATTATGCCTACATTGCCTTTGTTGATTACTGCCACTTGTCCCCTACTACCATGGAGGTCCAATCACCCCCATCATAGTTAAGTGTCTTAGTTCAATTAGAGCAATTCCCACTGTCAAATGTGGCTTATATAAAATAACAATCACAGCAGTCTTCAACTTATAGAAGCTGGCAAGTCCTAAGTTCCTGGATCAAATATTAAGATGGAGGTTTTTCCCCATTCACACTGCTGCAGGAGCTCATGAGCTCAAGATTGGCAGGAGTATACTCCAACAGATGATGAATCCAAGATCACCAGGCTGAATGGTGGATTGTTCACTCACAGACAGTTTTAGGCAGCATAACAGGATCCAGATCTACAGAAGATTCTCTCTGTTTCCCAGGATATCCATATATATATTGGAAGTAGGCCACACCCCTAGGGAAACTCCCTTTCGATGGACTGGCTGCTCAAAACATATATAGCTAATCTCATCAGGGGAATAACCACATTACAACTGCTTAAACCATTCTGAATTATGGTCCAGCCAAGTTGACACACAACCCCAACTATCATATATGGGAAATAAAAGAAGACTGAAAACAGTGTTGACTTCTTGAAAAGTTGGCCTTTATAAAGAACTGAATAAAGTTCAGGAAATAATGCAGTTGATTATATTTACAAGACCTTATCCTTTCTCCTACTTGGCAGCAGGAAGTCTACAATTACTCCATTAAAATATCTTTGCATCATTATTGTTATAAAATTATATTCATATATGCTTCTACGAATCTTATTCTACCAACTAACTTCTTTTGAATCTTTGTACTGTACATTGTTGTTGTTAGGTGCCGTCAAGTTGTTTCCAACACATAGAGATTCCATGCACAGCAGAATGAAACACTGCCCGATCTCGCACCAGCTCCATGATCCCTGCTATACTTGAACACATCATCACAGCCACTGTGTCAATCCATCACATTGAAGGCCTCCATCTCTTTCGTATACCCTCCACCCTACCAAGCATGACATCCTTCTCCAGGGAACGATCTCTTCTGACAACATGACCAAAATAGGTGAGACAAAGTCTGGCCATTCTCACTTCCAAGGAGCATTTCGGGTAAACTTCTCCAGGACAGATCTGTCAGTTCTTTTAGCAGTCCATGGTACTTTCAGCATTCTTCACCAGCACCACAACTCAAAAGCATCAACTCTTCTTCG
>NW_006921838.1:4115459-4116847 GCF_000298275.1 Orycteropus afer afer
ATGATATTGTTCTATAATTTCCACATTCTATGGGATCACCTTTCTTTGGAATGGGTACAAATATGGATCTCTTCCACTCAGTTGGCCAGGTAGCTATCTTCTAAATTTCTTGCTATAACCGAGTGAGTCCCTCTCATGGGGCATCCGTTTGTTGAAATATCTCAATGGGTATTCCATCAATTCCTGGAGCCTTGTTCTTCGCCAATTCTTTCATTGCAGCTTTGACTTCTCTTCAGTACCATTGATTCTAGATCATATGTCACTTCCTGAAATGAATGAAGATCGACCAGTTCTTTTTGGTACAGTGACTCTGTGTATTCCTGCCATCTTCTTTTGGTGTTTCCTGCATCATTCAATATTTTGCTCATAGAATCTCCTAATACGGCAACTTGAGGCTTAAATTTTGTCTTTAATTCTTTCAGCTTGAGAAATGCCTGACATGTTCTTCCCTTTTGTTTTTCAAACTCCAGGTCTTGCACATTTCATTATAGTAATTGGTTTTGTCTGCCCAAGCTGCTCTTTGAAATCTTCTGTTCAGCTATTTTATCTTGTCATTTCTTACATTGGCTTTAGCTACTCTCTGCTCAAAGGCAAGTTTCAGAGTCTCTTCTGTCATCCATTTTGGTCTTTTTTTCTCATCTTTTTCGTGATCTCTTGCTTTCTTCATGGATAATGTTCTTGATATCCTCCCACAATTCTTCTGGTTTTCGGTCGTTGGTGTTCAATGCATCAAATCTATTCTTTAGATGATCTCAAAATTCAGGAGGGATATATTCAAGATCATATTTTGGCTCTCTTGGACTTGTTTTAATTGTCTTTAACTTCAAGTTGAACTTGCATATGAACAGTTGATGGTCTGTTCCACAATCAGCTCCTGGCCTGGTTTTGGCTGAAGATATTGAGCTTTTCCACTGCCTCTTGTCACAGATGTAGTCAATCTGATTCCTGTGTGTTCCATCTGGTGAAGTCCATGTGTAGAGTTGCTGTTTGTGTTGTTGAAAAAAGGTGTTTGCAATGAACAAGTCATTGGTCTTGCAAAATTCTATCATGTGAATTCCAGCATTATTTCTGTCACTGCAGGGATCCAGGTGAGGAGAGGAAACTCAGGCATGCGAAAGCAGCAGGGTGGGAGAGCGGGAGAAGGGGTATTAAAAGCCAGGAACCCAGACAGGAGTAGTCAGGCACAGGGACCCACATAAGGGTGGTACAAGAGGTTTCCAACAGGGAGACAAACCTGTCTGTCCCTTTGTCATACCGTGGTGATGTGTTGATGTGAATTTTGAGTCTGAGTCACTGGTTTTTCAAACCCAGTGGGATGCACGTGGTGCATAGATATCAGCCCAGCTTATAGACTGAGACAGACTAGGAAGAAGGAAGAGACTATGCAG
>NW_006921838.1:4117062-4149036 GCF_000298275.1 Orycteropus afer afer
CATTTGCTGTTGTGGCACCACTCAAATTGAAGAGAAACAGCTATAGACATCCATTAATCATCGGAGCATGGAATGTACGAAGTATGAATCTAGGAATATTGGAAGTTGTCAAAAATGAAATGGAATGCATAAAGATTGATATCCTCAGCATTAGTGAGCTGAAATGGACTGGTTTTGGCCACTTTGAATCAGATCTACTATGCCGGGAATGACAGTTTGAAGAGGAATGGCGTGGCACTCATCATCACAAAGGATGTTTCCAGATCTGTCCTGAACTACAATGCCATCAGTGATAGGATAATATCCATATGCCTACAAGGAAGACCCATTAATATGACTATTATTCAAATTTATGCCCCAACCACCAAAGCCAAAGGTGAGGAAATTGAAGATTTTTATCAACTTCTGCAGTCTGAAATTAACCGGACATGCAATCAGGGTGTGTTAATTATCACTGGTGACTGGAAAGCAAAAGAGTTGTACTGTATGGATTCTTCTTATTGGTGCATCTGTTAAATCACAACTGCTATTGTCGTACTTACTGTCACTTACTGCCTTTTTTCTGTATCATTTGACTTTTGCTTCTTCTGTGTAATTCTGACATGCTCTGTATCTCATGGATGCAATACTCCCTGGTACAGGATCTGGTTGAGAAATTTTCTACCTGTCTTAAACTGGTAACATCGGCTACCCTAAGGCATTAATATAAATATAGTACAAGTCACATATGTGATTAAAATAATTTTGCCTCATTTTAAAAACAAGACAAGAAACAAATATAATACTATGTCTAAAATATATTTAAAATATTGTCATTTCAACACGTGTCCCTAGTTACATACTAAGTGCTCAATAACCAGTGTGGCTGTTGGTTACCATATTGGACAGTACAAATTTAGATGACAGATGAGAGCCAGATAGAACACTGGTGTGTTCCTGACTCAGAAAACCTCATTGTTGAGAAGAAATATAGGATAATAATTATTTTAGAAGATTCTGAATACCCATATATTTACTTATTATCAGATTTTAGCCCTATCACTTACTGGTTGTGTGACTTTGGAAAAAAATACTTTAGACTTCTAATCATTAGTTTCCTCATGTGTAAAACAAAGGCTGCTATAATATCTTACTTATTGGGTTATATATCTGTCATGAGCTTGGCAAGAAATAAATTGTACATTCATAGGAAAGGTTAATAAAAGATAAAAATTTATAGAAGGGGTGGGTAAGGTTAAGGAAATCAGCCAAGAATAGTAAGGCATGAGAGACTAGAAACAGTGAGGGGTTCTAATTTTTCAATTCCATTTCCCATTCTGGACTTGTTATTGTTGTTAGTTTCCATCAAGTCGTATCTGATTCATGGAGACCTTAGAATGTTGCCTGGTCTTGTGCCATCTTCATGATCGTTGGTGGTTGAGCCCATTGGTGCAGCTATTATGTTAATCCATCTCATAGAGGGTTTGCTGCACTTTTATTGGCCCTCTATTTTAGCAACCATTATGTCCTTTTCTAGTGATTGGTCTTTTCTGATGACATGTTCAAAGTAAGCAAAGCCAAGTCTCACCATTCTCATTTCTAAGGATCATTCTTGTTGTATTTCTTCTAAAACTGATATGTTCATTCTTCTAGTAATGTTCTAGTTTTAGGGTACCAGTCCTTGGGCACTTCTCTATTCTTGATGATTTTCCTCCCTCTATCAACACCTTAAGGAGCTCTGGTGGCACAGTGCCTAAGGCATTTGACTGCTAACCAGCTTATTGGTGGTTCAAACCCCCCAGCCACTCCATGGAAAAAAGACTGGCCAATCTACGTCTGTAAAGATTTACCACCTCAGAAACCCAAAGGGGGTCGTCATTGTATTGCTGGGTTGCCGAGACACCAGGACACGGAGTTGTTTCAGAGAAGCAGTTTATTAGCACTCCCAGGTGAGGTTCTTGTGCCCTAGCATCAAGGCCAGAGAAGTCGCACCCCCGGGCAGGGGGGGTAGATTCTTATAGAGACAGAGAGGACCTAATTGGAGACACTAAGGAAATGGTGGGGTCCAATTAGCTGTTGGCATGGGTCTGCACTTAATTAGCATGAGGGGGCTTCACAGGAGGAAGTTTGTCATCACGTGGGACTTTCCAGCCTGGGCGGGTTTTGCCACCTCAGTTGCCTTATCAGGTTGTCTCATCAGGGCCTGACACCTGGAGGAAGTTGCTAACTGAAATGTTGGTGGTTTGAATTTGCTCCAGCCTAACAGCCATAAGTCAGAATTGACTTGATGGCAGTGAGTTTGTCCAATAGTGAAGGCTGTATGTCAACTTGGCTGGGCCTGGTTCAGTGGCTGGGCAGCTGGATGTAGTGTTCCCCATGATGAGATTGGTAATTAACTCCATGGTGGAATCTACTGGAACAGCTGAGTAGCTGCTTTAGGGATATGGGCTGCTTCCAGCATATAAGAAGCAACTTTGAGGAAGGTCTCCAGTGTTTGGCATGCTTGAATCCTGCATGTAGCCAAGTCATCATTCAACATACTGCCATGCCCTGCCAATCTTGGGACTTTTTCTGGACTTCAATTAGTGGCCTGCCATGTTATTTGGGTGATATCAAGACTGTACCTTTTCCTTGCTGACCTTGGGTTTGTCAGCCTCAGCAGCCAGCTGCTGTCTGAGTGAAGAAAAGTCTCTAGCTTCAGTGGGCCAGAAGCAAGAGGCAGAGATGAAGCCCAAGGTTGAGAGGCTTTCATCCAGTCCCTAGATCCTGGTACTTTGAACTTGGACTTGTAGCCTCCAAAAATTGTACAAATATATTCCTGTTTGTTTGAGCCATTCCATTTGTGGTATATTTTTGTCAGAGCAGCCGGCACTAAGTAACCAAAGTGTTTGGTTTTTTGTTCATCAAAACCTTTGAAATGATATTGTTGTGGTTACCATTAAGATTGCTGTTGTTGGGTGCCATGGAGTCATGTCTGACTCATAGCAACCCTGTGTGACAGAGTTGGACTGTCCCATAGGCTTTTCAAGGCTATCATCATTACAGAGGTACATCACTAGATCTTTCTGAGTGAGTTCAAACAACTAATCTTTCTGTTCTCAGCTGAACAATTAACTGTTGCACCACCAGGGGTCCCTATAGAGATTATTATCCCTATAAGGATAAACACTATGCAGCAGCTCTACTCTCCAACATATAGGGTCATTATGAGTCAGAACTGAATCACCTAGAGATCTCTAAAAATCACCTGAGGATCTTGTTAAAGTGTAGATTCTGATTCAGTATATCTGGGGTGGAAAGCCTACTTCTCAGCAGGGGGACTAACCTTACTGGTTCTTTCAGTGGAAGTCCTAGCTGTAATTGACATGAGGAGCCTCTGAAATTTCTAGGACACAAATGCAAAAACAAAGAAACAAAAGAAAGGAACAAAATTTTAATGAGCCTTAGGCCCTCCTTATGACTCTCTTTCAAAGGCAGGACTGAAAGTGCTTTTGCTCCAGCTCTGATCATTAAAGTCTTTGCTTACAAAAAATAAGAAAACATCAAATGTGCAATAGAAAGGCAATCACCCTAGAGGGTCTTGCAAATATGTTGGCCATTTGAAAGAATAAATCACCTCCAACTGCAACCTGGATTCAATGTAGAAGTAATCTCATTTGAAGCATTCTCATATCCAAAAATGGCAAAATATTGAGTTACTTTGCTTGGAAATATGGCTCAGAAGGCTCTGCTCAACATTTTATTCATACAGTAAACAAGCCAACGTTTTCCGAGGCACTAATCCCCCTGGAGCACTTTGCTTAGAGTGAATGCCAGTACAGGCAATCCTTGCCTCCAGAATTACAGAAACAAACTTTGGTCCTCCTTGGTCCCTTGTCTTCTTTCTCTGCCGTCCACTGAAATAGATGCACTTGATGAAAAGATGTTTACATACTTGTTAATTTCAGGAATAAGTCCAACGAGATAGAAGTTTCTTTCAGAAAGGAAGCCAGGAAATGCCACAACCTGTTATTGTGAGTTGCCATTGAGTGGATTCCTGCCTCCCATGTGCAGAACAGACCTGGTCCATAGGGCTGTCAAGGCTATGTTCAGAGGCAGATCACCAGGCTTTCTCCCCAAGGGTCCCTGTGTGGTTTTTGAACTCCCTACTATTTGGCTAGTAGTCGAGTGCTGAACTGTTTGTGCCAGCCAAAATACAAGCTGGGAAACACCACACTGGATATAAAGTACAGGAAGTCCCTAGGTTACAAATGAGATCAGTTCCTAAATGTGTCTTTAAGTTGAATTTGTAGGTAAGTCATAACAGGTGCATGTAGTTCTTATTTAGCCTTACTGTAGAGCAAAAATGGAGCTCTTGGTGGCATAGTGCCTAAAGCATTTGACTGTTAACCAGAAGGTTAGCAATTTAAACCCACAAGCCACCCCATGGAAGGAAGACTGAGCAATCTACTTCTGTAAAGATTTACTGCCTCGGAAACCCAAAGAGGGTCTCTCTGAGTTGGAATTGACCAAATAGCAGTGAGGTTTTTTTTTTTTTTTTTTTTTTGGTAGTGCAAAAAAGTGCTCGGATGATGTACTGGTTAAGGCATTTGGCTGCTAACCAAAAAGTCAGTGGTTCGAACCCAGCAGCCACTCCATGGAAGAAAGATGAGGCAGTTTGTTTTCCATAATGATTTACAGCCTGGGAAATTCAATGGGGGTCGCTATGAGTAGGAATCAACTTTGATGGCAGTGAGTTTGGAAGTGCAAAAAGAAACTCTGGTGGTGCAGTGGTTAAAGCATTTCTTTGCTAACTGAAATGTACCAGGCTCAAACTTACCAGAGAAAGATGAGGCAGTCTGCTTCTCTGAAGATTTACAGCCTTGGAAATCCCAGGAGGCAGTTCTACTCTGTCCTGTAGGGTAGCTGTGAGTCAGAATCAAACAGTGAGTTTGGTTTCAAGAAAAAAAAAAGAAAAAAGGCTGGAGGCCTTGTCAATGATTTAAAAGCTGCACATGCACCAAGTAAAGGTGATTGTGATGAAGCATTTGTTGCAAGCAGGGATTGTGGCAATTGTTTTCAAGTGAACGTAAATTTACATAACGTTAAAGAAGAAGGAGAAGTTGTCCATAAATTGGAAAGTTCATCACCCAGGGGGACTGCCTGTATCTCTTCTGAGAATCTAAAATTTCCTCCTGGCCCTTGGCAGTGGGCCCTGCCTGGTGATTGGAAGGAGACTAACAAACCACCAATCAAATTCCAGCTCCGACCCTAACTGGCTGAGTTATCACAGGCAAGTGATTTCATCTCTATGTACTTGATTTCTCTCTGTAAAAATGGTTATAATAGCTACTATGCAGTATTTTTTGAGGATTAAAGGAGACAGTATATGTAAAAACCTAGCATATTAGACTTTCAGTTAGTCTTTCCTTTTCTGTCTTCT
This sequence comes from Orycteropus afer afer, assembly GCF_000298275.1. NCBI lineage: Eukaryota > Metazoa > Chordata > Mammalia > Tubulidentata > Orycteropodidae > Orycteropus > Orycteropus afer. The sequence goes on from NW_006921838.1 coordinate 4,122,464, forward strand.
TTTAATTCCTAGGTGTACACCTAACCAGCAACCAGCCATCAGCTAATCCCCCCTAGGGTGCTTGCTGATAATAGCTTCACATTTTATATATCCCCGAGATATCTGTAATTTAACAGCCAACCCCTTTAAGGCAGAAAAGCCCTGAGGCCAAAGCAATGAATTCTAATAGAAAACTTCTGGCTTTTTGATAGGCTTTAGAGTAGTTTTCTTTTTTTTTTTTTTTCCCCAGCTGCAGGACTTTGCAGAAGGCATTCAGATCACACCTAAAAGGCCTGTGGCCCTCCTGCACATATGACCGACCCTGCTTGTTAACAATTTCTTTTCGGCAGCTCTATTCCTTATAACTTTTAATCTGCTGTTCCATTTATTCATCAGTTGTTCACTCATTCACAGGCAGTCCCAGGGTTCTAAACAAGATCCATTCCTAACTGTGTTTTTAAGTGGAATTTGTAAGGAAGCTCTGGTAGCACAGTGCCTAAGGCACTTGACAGCTAACCAGAAAGCTGGCCGTTCAAACCCACCAGCCACTCCTTGGAAGGAAGGAAGGTTGGGCTATTTATTTATGTAGTAATAACGCCTCAGAAACCCAAGGAGGGTTGGCTAAGAGTCTGGTCCAACTCAGTGGCACATAATAACAACAACAAAATGGTTCTTGTTTAGCCTTACCGTAATGCAAAAAAAGGCTTGAAGGCTTTTCAATGATTTAAAAGATGCACGTGCAGCAAATGAAGATGATTTAATGAATTTGTTGAGAGTGGTGGTTGGTTCAATCATTTCAAAGTGAGGGCAAATTTACATAACATTAAAGGGCAAATACAAGTTGTCTGTAAGTCAGATTTTCACAACCAGAGGACTGCCTGTATCCAGTCTTACTTAATTCAATTCATTATTCATTCAGTTTATTAAGTACATATGCTATGCAATATTGTTGTTGTTATGTGCTGTCGAGTCGGACCCGACTCATAGCGACCCCTACTTGGATTTCTGAGGCAGTATCACTAGGGAAGTAGATTGCCCCATCTTCCTTCCAAGGAGTGATACTGCCTCGGAAACCCAAGGAGGGGTTGCTATGAGTCGGGTCTGACTCCAAGGCACATAACAAAAACAATAACGTGCTATGCAATACATTACCAAGTTGCAAAGTTTGATCTAACAAAGTTCCTGCTTGCCTCAAAAGAGCAAGAGTAGTCTAGTAGAGAAGAGACTAGATATAACACAGTATAGCATTGGGCAATTCGGCTACAAAGGATCTCTTTTAATTTCTGAGGACAAAAGATGTCTCCTTGAGGACTAAGGTGTGCCTGACACAGCCATGATATTTTCAATTGCCTAATATGCATGTGAGAGTTGGACAATGAATAAGGGAGAACAAAGGACAATTGATGCTTTTGAGTTGTGGTGCTGGAGAAGAATGCTGAAAGTACCAAACCAAACCAAAACCAAAACCAAATTCACTGCCATGGAGTTGGATCCAACTCAAAGCAACCCTTCCTTGGGTTTCTGAGGAGGTATCACTACGGAGGTAGATTGCCCAACCTTTCTTCGAGGAGTAGCTTGTGGGAACCACCAGCCTTCTGATTAGCAATCAAATGCCTTAGGCACTATGTCACCAGAAGAACTAAAAAATCTTTCCTAGAGGAAGTGCAGCCAGAATGCTCCTTGGAAGCGAGAATAACCAGACTTCGTCTCACCTACTTTGGTCATGTTGTCAGAAGGCACCATTCCCTGGAGAAGGATGTCATGCTTGGTAAGGTGGAAGGTCAGTGAAAGAGTGCAAGGCCCTCAACAAGATGGATTGATGCAGTGGCTGAGGCAATGGGCTCAAATATAGCTGGGATCACGGAGCTGGTGCAGATAGGACGTTGTTTTGCTCTGCTGTGCATAGAGTTGCTATGAGTTGGAGATGACTGGACACACCTAACAACAACAGAAAGTTCTGAGGTTTTTGTTTTTGTTGTTGTTGTTTTGTTTTGTTTTATGATGAGGCTTTCCTAAGCAATCCATTTATTCTCATTATTATCTGATTTCTTTACTTTTTTTCTTTTCCCCCTCCTCCCACTTCTGATCTTCTTTCCCTATTTTCTTTCCTTCCTTCCTTCCTTCCTTGAGTTTTATATTTATACGTTTATGGTAGAAAGAACTGATGGACCTATTTTCCTTGCACACCTGTGTATAATCTGTGTGTGTGTGTTTCTGGGTGGTAATCTATAACTGAGACTTGCCTTATATCCCATATTGTGTGTGAAATAATGATACAATCCCTATGTCTCCATTAACTACTCTCCAAACAACAACAACAACAACAAACAGTTGTGGAGTTGATTCCAACTTCTGGTGACTCCATGTGTGTCAAAGAAGAACTATGCTTCATAGTTTTCAGTGGCTGTAATCTTTTTTTTTTTTTTTAATTGTGATTTGGGTGAAGATTTACAGAGCAAATTCACTTTCTGTACAGTGGTTCACATATACTTTGTCTCATGACATTGACCACAGTTTACCACTATGCAACAGCTCCCCTCCCACTTCCTCCCCATAGTTACCTCTTCCCTGTGTCCATCCCTCCATGCACTCCCGTCTCTCTGTGCATAAGCAGCCCTTCTTTCTCCCATGACTGTTCTCTCCAAGGAGTGTATCTACCTGAGGAAAATGTTCCCCTCATATGCCTGTCTTTTGTTTGGCTGGAAACACAGGTGTGGGTTCAATTCCAGACCTGAAGGGCAGCTAGAGGCCATAGTCTCAGTGGTTCCACCAGGCTCTATCAGACCAGCAAATCTGCACCCCCCCTTTTTTTTTTCTCTCCAAAGGATTTTGAGTTTTGTTCCACATTGTTCTCCCTCTCTATCAAGGATCACCTACATAGATCCCCTTCCTAGTGGATGACAGTGGTAGCTGGGCACTATCTAGTTCTCTGGTCTCATAGTCGTATAGGCTGCAGATCGGATGATGTACCAGTTGCTAGGACTAATTGTTTCCATGAATTTTGGTTTTCTTCATTCTTCTTTGCTGTGGACAAGGAGAGACCCATCATTGCATCTAGATGACAACTTGCTAGCTTTTAAGATCCCAGTCGCTACTCACCAAAGTAGGAGGTGGAACAATGTTTTGTGTAGTATGTTATGCCAGTTGAGCTTGATTTCCCCTGCAACTATGATCCCAAGCCTGCAGGTTCAACTACTTGGTCCCTCTGGGTAGTTGGCTGTGACCAAGCCGTGACCACAACCTTGCCCCTTGTCAGCTCTACTATACACTTGGGAATTCTGCTCATTCACATAAACTTATAGGACCATTGTCTGTCAACCCTATATATGTTCTTGGATACACTCCCCATTTCATAGACATACCTAATTGTTCAGCCTGTCCACCCATCTATCCACCCAAACACCAATGTTAGAGTGGCTGTAATCTTTCAGAAGCAGGTTGCCAGGTCTTTCTTTGGAGGTATGTCTGGGTGGATTTGAACACTCAAACTTTCAATTAGTGGGTGAGTGCTTAACTGTTTGCACCACTAAGGACCTATATTCCACCCTAATTATTGCACACTCCATCCCACCCCACTAACGCAAATTCATTTATTCATTCCACACTTACTGAATATCTTTTATGCATCAAGCACAACGTGAAAGGATTCTCTCCATCCTCTATTTCCTCCCATTCACATAGTTCATTTCTGACAAATTAATCTTTCTCAAAAAGTCTTTGTTCTGTTTAAATGATTGCTGAATTTAGAACCAATAAATCTGAGTAGTTTTATGCTTTGGCTTTACTCTTAAATAATTGTCAGATCCTTGATCAGTAATAATAGTGGTAATGATAATAATAATTTATAAAGGCTAACATTTAGTAAGTGTTTATTTATATACAATGCACTGGATGGATGTAAAGGAGAATTAGACTATTATGTAAGAAATGCAATAAGCTTTAATGTAGGCTCTCAAAGGCCATATTAGAAACAATAGCTTTAAAAGCAAAAGGATTTTATTTGCTCAAAGAAGGTTGTTCTAAAGAAGAAAAGTCTCCTGAAAATCAAAAATTCAAGACCTACAGGGACAATGATAGTTGTCTTAACAATAGAGTAAAAAGGGAGTAAGGAAAGAGTTATATCCTAGGGAGACAAGATGAAGATCAATCAGTCTTGGAAGAGGGCGAATGGAATATGAAGAAACATGAATTTGGAGGCCTAGGACAAAGGGAATAGACCCTGGGATCTGGGAGGAACAACATAAAGAGGGAGCATCAGGATTTAGAGACTCTCAGATGTTGACTGTCACCATCATCAGAAAGTCACATGGTTGATGATGAATGGTCTATAGTTTGAGTGAACACATGCTGTTATATTAGCTTTGCAGCATGTTGCTGTGCTCTCTATAACTATCTGCAAGGTACTCACTGCTTTTTCAGTAGAAATGACACCCATGTGTTTCCTAAGACTGAAGAGTACAATCTAAACCGTTCATTGAAATAAGTAAGCTCCTTTTTTTTTCAACAGCTCACAACACTTCTTATTATCTCAAAACTAATCTGGAGTAGTTACAATTCCACAGAATGAGAAGACTCCAGCACCTATAATTAAAAGGGAATTGGACCTATGTGAAAATTCACTACTAGAAATCAACCTTTGACATATATAGGATATTCCCTTAAGTATGTGAATTTATGAAATTTGTGGCTATAGTTTCTGATGCATCGTGTATAGCATAGAACACTTACCCTAGAAATAAATCTCCAACATACTTCATTTTTTTTTTTTCAATAATGCTTCTATAGAGCTAAAAAAATGGTCCTTTGGGACACAGATTAAACAACTCAAGCAGTTTTGTGACATAGGTACTGAAGAACTTTTATAATAAAGTCAAAAACGCAAGGAAACAATTAGTCCAAAGAACTTATGGACCATATGAATCCCAGCCTGCATGACCCGGAAACCAGAAGAACTAGATGGTACCCAGCTACCACTGCTGACTGCTCTGAAACAGGTTACATTGAAAAAATACAATGCATTGTGATAGGTTTTCTCAGTCTGTGTGCATGGCATGGATGTTGAAAAGAAGAGGAATCTTCAAGTCGGGATTTCAAAATCAGAATAGGAAACTGAGACAATTAGGCAGACTGATTATATTTTCCTCCTAGAGTTATTACTAGTAATCTGTAAAGCGCCATGTTAAATCAGAAAAGCACTATTAAGAGTCCATTGTCCTGTTCCTACATGAATTGCAACTACCTACCTGCTAAAAAGAAACTTTCCAGATTGATCTCTCGTTATGCCTACAGCAGGGCTGAGTATTGTACAATCAGGAAAAAAAAAAAAAGTATTATTCAGTGTAGACCTTCCTCATTCTCAGATTTATTCAAGAAGCTAGTTTTTTTTTTTTTTTTGCATTTGGAAGAGCACATACTTAAGGAAAATGAGGTTTGTATTTCCTAGTTTTGGCTTTGTTGCTATATTTACTCTCTCTAGGTCACAACACCCTTACTGAAAAATGGACTTCTTGATGCAAATAATCATTAAGCCCTTTCTGCTTTATGATTCTATGAGCTTATGAGATATTGTGAAAATATAGAATTAATTAACAACAAAAAATAGAAAGCACTCACACATATCACATGCCAAGCTTATATCTATGGGAACACTTCTTAATTTCTTTGCACATCAACATTTTTTTCTTCCCTTTTCCTTGCCCTCATTTTTAAGTAATTTTTAGAAGCTGCTGAATTGGTTCACACTCACAGTGACCTCATGTACAACAGAATGAAACTCTCCCTGGTTCTGTATCATCCTTGCCAATCATTGTCGTGTTGGAGTCTATTTGTTGCAGCCAGTGTGTCAATTCATCTCATTGAGGGCCTTTCTGTTACTCACTGACCCTCTATGTTACTAAGTATGATGTCTTTCTCCAGGGAGTGGTCCTTCCTGATACTATTATGCACAAGGTAAATGAAATGAAGTCTTGCCATCCTTGCTTCTAAGGACCATTTTTGGTATACCTTTTCCAATAAAAATTTGTTGGTTCTTCTGGTATATTCAATATTTTTCACCAACACTGTAATTCAAATACATCAATTCTTCTTCAGTCTTCCTTATTCATTATCCACCTTTCACATGCATATGAGGCAATTCAAAATACCACAGGGTGGGTTCTTAGTCCTCAAAGTTACATCTTTGCTTTTTAAATACTGTAAAGAAGTCTTTTGCAGAAGGATTGTGCAACACATTATGTCATTTGGTTTCTCCACTGCTGCTTCTATAGTTGTTGACTGTGAATCCACTGAAAAATGAAATCCTTAGTAACTTGTCTACATTTGTTAGGGTGTACTTATTAGTCCAGTTGTGAGGATTTTAGTTTTCTTTATATTGAGGTAAAATCCATATTGAAGGCTGGAGTCTTTAGTCTTCATCAATAACTGTTTAAAGTCCTGTTCACTTTCCGTAAGCAAAATTGTATCAACTGCATACCACAGGCTACTAATGAATCTTCCTCCAATCCTGATGCTGCATTCTTCTTCATGTAGTCCACTTTCTTGCATTATTTGCTCAGCATACAGATTGAATAAGTATGGTGAAAGGACAAAAGCTTGATGCACAGCTTTCTGGATTTTAAGGCATGTAGTGGCCCCTTGTTCTGTTCAAATGACTGCCTCTGGGTCTATCTACAGGTTCTGTATGAGCACCATTAAATGTTCTGAAACTCTTGTTCTTTGAATTGTCATCTGTAATTTGTTATGATTCACACAGTCATATGCCATTGCATAGTCAATAAAACACAAGTAAATATCTTTTTGGTATTCTCTGCTTTCAGACAAGATACGTTTGACATCAGCAATGATATCTCTTCCTCTACATCCTTTTCTGAATATGGCTTGAGTTTCTAGCAGTTCCCTGTTGACGTCCTGCTTGCAATTGTTTTTGAATTATCTTCAGCAAAATTTTACTTGTACATGGCATTAATGAAATGCACAGAGTCACTTGACCATAAATAGTTAGTTACCGTTCAAACATTTCAGGAGGCAACATATGATCAAGAACCAATGTTCCTGAAGGAAAAAGTCCAAGTTGCACTGAAGGCATTGGCAAAAAACAAGGTTTCAAGAATTGACAAAATACCAATTGAGATGTTTCAACAAAGAGATGCAACAGTGGAAGCACTCACTTGCCTGGGCTAAGAAATGTGGAAGACAGATGGTGACCAACCAACTTCAAGAAATTCATATTTGTATCCATTCCAAAGAAGGGTGACTGAACAGAATGCAGAAATTATCAAATGATATCATTAACAGCACACACAAGTAAAATTTTGCTAAAAATAATTTCAAAAGAGTTGCAGCAGTAGATCAGCAGTAAACTGGCAGAAATGCAACCTGGATTCAGAAAAGCATAATGAATGAGGACTATCATTATTGATGTCGGATGGATCTTGACTAAAACTAATTAAATCACAAAAATGCTGTTTATTGACTTTGCAAAGGCATTCAGCTGTGTGGATCATAACAAATTATGAATAATGTTGCAAATAATGGGGATTCCAGAACACTTAGTTATTCTCATGAGGTCAAAGAGGCAGTCATTCAAAAATAATGAGAGAATACTGAATCGTTTAAAATCAGGAAAGGTGTGTGTCAGGGTTGTATTTTTTCACCATACTTAGTCAATTTGTATGCTGAGCAAATAATCTGAGAAGCTGGACTATATGAAGAAGAGCATGGCATCAGGATTGAAGGATGACTCATTAACAATCTGCGATGTTCAGATGATATAACCTTATTTGCTGAAACTGAAGAAGACTTGAAGCCCTTACAGATGAAGATTAAAGACTCTAGCCTTCAGTATGGATTATACTGCAATATAAAGGAAAACAAAAGTCCTCACAACTGGAGCAATATGCAATATCACAATAAATGTAGAAAAGTTTGAAGATGTCAGGGATTTCATTTTACTTGGTCCACAATCAACACTCATGGAAACAGCAGCCAAGAGGTCAAAAGATATGTTACACTGGGCAAATCTGCTACAAAAGACTTCTTTAAGTTGTTAAGGAGCAAAGATATCATTTTGAAGACTAAGTTGTGCCTGACCCAAATCACAGTCTTTTCAGTAGTCTCATATGTATGTGAAAGCTGGACAAGGAATAAGGAAGACCGAAGTAGAATTGATGCACTTGAATTTTGGTGTTGGCAAGGAATATTGAAAATACCACGGACTGCCAGAAGAATGAACAAATCTGTCTTGGAAAAATACAATTGCAATGCTCCTTAGAAGTAAGAATGGCCAGACTTCATCTTATGTACTTTGGTCAGAAGGGACCAGTCCCTGGAGAAGGATAACATTCATGGTAAAATAGAGTCAGTGAAAAAAAGGCAGACTCTGAATGAGACAGAATGACACAATGGCTTCAAGGATGGGCTCAAGCCTAGCAGTTGTTGTGAAGATCGCTCACAGCCTACTGGGCGTTGTTTCATTCTGTTGTACTTGGGTCACTATGAGTCAGAACTGACTAAACAGCACCTAACAACCACAACAGTGATTTTTTTTCTGAGTAAAGACTTTTTTTTTTTTTTTTTTTGTAGGAAAGTAGGAAAAGTGAAGGGATAAAGGATCCTGTGTTGATATCATTAACAGAAACACTTCACAGACAGTTGAATGATCTAAATGTTATATTGGTTTCATCTGATTCATCAAGTAGAAAATTAGCTCATCCCAAATGGTTCAATTCTTTTTCATACAGTTCATTAGATCAAAGTGAATCTTTACAGATTCATTCCACTGAAAATAAAACATATGACAACACTGTGAATACTATTAAAATATTTTACATGGAAACTAAAATAATTTTGTTATTTTAATGATGTTGTTCTTGTTGTTGTTATGTGCCGTTGAGTCAGACCCGACTCATAGCGACCCCTTCTTGGGTTTCCCATTGTAATGATAAACTGTATTACTTTGATAGAGTATACTGTGTGATAAAGGCCAAGGTTTTATTGAAGTTAAAAAAAGCAACAAACTGTTAACAGAAATATACTTGGGAATTTGTGGTGTATTAATGAATGATTGCATTGAAATAAGCTGCAACTGTCAACATTTATAAATATATGTCTGTACAGAAATAGAATAACAAGTGTAATTTTTGTGTACATATGTATTTAAGCTGATATTTTATTAAAAAATGTCATCAGGGAGTGATTTTTTTTCTCTTCTCATCAGTAGTTGAATTTTAGACATATTTTAAGATTTTATGAATGACTTTGAAAAGCTACTTAAGTGTTATACAGTGGTTTTGAATTTATTTTTGTAAGCAAGATCTCTAAATTTTGTTTCATTCTGTTCAAAATCATTTGTAAATCTTTATGTAATGTATTTAAGGAATGGAATAACAGAAAACGCAGCTGCTTAGGATTTTATGAATTGCAATTATTAGTAACAAAGCTTACAAACTGGAAAATATTGACATTTATTACACAAAAGAAATGTGAACAAATGAATGTTGAAAGCTCAAGTAGTACACAGGATTTAATATTAAAAGTTTACAGTTTAATTTGATGAAATCTCAACTATGAAAAATTGTCAAAAAAAACTTGTCTAAATGCAACTCATACTTTTTTGAACCTTTTTTTAATGCTGAAAATGAAAGGAATTGTGAGGACATGATATTTATCATCTAAATTTGGTGAATCCTCTGAGTCATTGCAAACCTCTTTGGATTTCCTAGGCAGTAAATCTTTAGGAAAGTAGATTGCCCAGTCTTCCTTCTGCAGAGTTGTTGGTGGGTTTGAACCACCAGCCTTCTGGTTAGCAGTTAAATGTCTTAGGCACTGTGCCACCAGAGCTCCATTCTAAACAATTTTAGACTCAAATTATTTAATGAACTTTGTCATGTAAAAATATTTGTCAAAGACAGTGCTCAAAAGATAAGCAAATAAATGTAAGAAACAGACTTGAAAAAAATAAACAAACAGGATTGGAATCATATTATCTGGGCCATTGCATTAATCCTATTCAAAGCTCTCATTACAATTTTTATGTATGTGAGACTCTATTTCCTTATTCTTTAGGAACAAATTTGATTTACATTTTTACTATTATCATTTAAAAAGAATCGTAACTAGGATAAGTGATATGTATTTTTCCTTTAATATGATACTTGAATAAGGAAGAATACTTTCACTAACTGCCTATAGTTTAACTGTTGGAGTTGCTTTTTATTCCGTCCCTGTCCAATCTGCTAAATCCTACAGAATATCTGCCTCTTAAATGTCTCCCAATTTTTTAATGTCTAGTTCATCCCAGCCAACCACCATCTTCCTAATTTCAGCTTTCATCATGCTATTTATACTATTCCAAAGCAAAATTTCCTTGTTATTAGTCTGCTTAAAAACATTATTTAAGTTATTCTCATCTTTTAGGTGAAGTCCAACATTCTTAGTATGTTTATACAGACCTTCACTTTTAGTTCTATATCATTTTCCTGAGAAATGTTTCAATATGCTCCCCCTTTCCACTTCACCTTCATGTTCAAAGCCTGGCCTCCATCCCATTATCACAAATTACTTTTTTGATTCTCAAACATGATAAATTTGTTGAAGTAGAAATGTTTTTGCATGTGTCTACTCCCTTTCTGGAATATACTTTACTGATTTGCTTATCTGAGTACTTTAAAAGCTTGTTGTTGTTGTTATTTGCCGTCAAGTCGGCCCCAACTTATAGCGACCCCTTCTTGGGTTTCTGAGGCAGTATCACTATGGAAGTAGGATTTGCCCAACCTTCCTTCTGAGGAGTGGCTGGTGGGTTCGAACCACCAGCCTTCTGGTTAGCAGTCAAATGTCTTAGGCACTATGCTACTAGAGCTCCCCTTTAAAGGCCTACTGCAATGTTATTTATATTATGGATTGAATTATGTCCCTCCAAAATATGTGTTGTAAATACTAACCTGTATGCTGTGATTATAATGCTATTTGAGAATGGATTTATTTGTTAAATTAAGTAGAAATTAAATTAAGAATTAAGTATTTGTTAAATTAAGAATGGATTTATTTGTTAAATTAAGTAGATACTAGTATAGGGTTTGTCTCAAACCAATCTCTTTTGACATATAAAAGAGATTAAACATAAAACCACAGAAGTGGAGACAGGGGAAGATAGATGCCAGACCACGTGAAGATTACCAAGGAACAGAAGAGACAAGAAACTTCCTCTAAGCCAACAGAGAATGCTTTCTTCTAAACCTAGCACCCTGAATTTGAACTTCTAGCCTCCTAAAAGTGAGAAACATAAATTTCTGTTTGTTAAAGACACTCACTGTGCTATTTCTGTTATAGTAGTTCTGGATAACTAAGATACTTGGCTTGGTAAAATTTTCCTTACACCCTGGAGAATTAAATTCTCATCAGACATTTGTAACACTTTCTACATATCATTTTTTGTACATCATTCTAATGTATTTGATATTAAATCTTTATGTTTGCTCCAATAAAAAGAGATGAATCTTAAGGGACCATGTTTTACTTACCAATGTATCCCTACTACCTGATTTCTTGACAGACACAGAGTAGATTCTTATTGTCTACTTGCAGAAAGAAATTTAAATAATTGAACACCCTATTGGTAAATTATTTACATTTTATTAAATTCTCACATTTTGAAATATTTACGGTGTCTCATAAAATATTGTCTGCTATGCTTTATGTTGCAAATCATCTTCAAAACACAATGATGCTCAGAATTATATAGCCAAAGGAATAACTTTTCCATAGTCTACAAATACTTGTGTGTGTTTTGCTACAGTGCATTTTTTTTTTCTTTTTATGAAATAGCCTAAACTGTAAACCATACTGAGAACTTCTATTAATATAGATTAGTTAGCTTCCCACAATGGACCATGGACTATTTACTAACATAGTACAAATTGCTATTCCAAGTAATTAAAATGTAATCCATTAAAATAAATTAAACACAGTCAGTCATGCACCATTCTTGCCTATCATTTCTTTTTAGTTACTAGTGAGCTGGAAAATATGACAATTGTCCATGAGAGTATTAGTTTTATATGACTACTGCAGCAAATGCCCACAAATCTACTGACAACACAATATATGTTTATTACCTTATGGTTATGGAGATTGGAAATCCAAAATAGGTTTCATTGGTCTGACATGAAGATGTCAACAGAGTTGTGTTCCTTCTGGATGTGCTGTAAAACTATGGAAGAAGGTGTTTCCTTGCCTATTCCAGCTTTTGGAGACGATGCCATTCCTTGGCTATTTTCCTCTTTCCACTATCTTCAAATACAATAAAATAAGGCCAAGTCTGTCTAAGACTGCACAATTCTTATTGTCTCTTCTGCCTTCCTCTTCCACTTTAAAGGAAAGTTGTGATTACACTGGATCCAATCAGATAATATGGAATACTACCTTTAACATCAGCTAATTGTTGTTGTTAGGTGCTGTTGAGTCATTTCCTACTCATAGCAACCCTATGTACTCCAGAATGAAATATTGTCCAATACTGTGCCATCCTCACAATCCTTGCTATGCTTGAGCCCATGCTAAAGGGGCAGGGAGGCCACATCTTCTGACTTTCTCTAACCCCAAAAGAGGAAAACAGAATCACCATTAGCAGCCCAAAGCCTATTCTTGGGTGGCCAGACATGCTGCCTCCCTCCAGGCCTCTACCCAACCCTGATACCAACTGCTCCTCCTGCAGAACCCACCACCTCTCTGCTGAGTTCGATAATACACTGCAGTGGCCACACAGAACTCACAGATTATGGAGTTCATTAGGGAAGCGCGAGGGTACAATTCAAGTTCAGAACAATGCTCAGTCTCTCTCAGCCCGCCGTCTCTCAGCCAACAGTCTTTCTCAGTCTCCCAGCAGCACTTGTCTTTCAGTGTCTCTTTCTCAGCAGTGTGTGTCTCTCAGGAGTGCATTTCTCTCAGAAGCATGTGTTTCTCAGCCAGCAGTCAGAGAGATTCTTTCTGTCTCTAAGAGGGCTCCTTTTGAGCCTGGCAGAGTGGACTAACTAAGCAACCATAACATCAGGAATTCTATACACTGGAGCGAGAGGGAATGTCCCAGAACAATGCTTTGTGCCACTCTCAACAGAAATACCCCAGGTGGATAATTTTAACAATTAGAAGCTCCTCAGTTGCTCACAGCACATTTCACCTTAGAGTTTACAAAGACTTATGGCTAAAAAAGCCATACCAGGTAATTTACTACACCGCAGCCCATCATTGCAACCACTGTACCAATTCATCTTGTTGAAGGTCTTCCTTTTTATCACTGACCCTCTACTTTATCAGGTATGATGTCACTCTCCAGGAACCAATCCCTACAGAAAACATGATGAAAACAGGTGAGATGAAGTCTCACCATCCTACCTTCTAAGGAGCATTCTGGCTATATTTTTTCTAAGACAGATTGCTCATTTTGCTGGCAGTTCATGATATATTCAATATTTTTCACCCACACCATAATTCAAAGGAATCAATTCTTCTTCAGTCTTCCTTAGTCATTGGTGGTCTAGCTTTCACATGCATATGAAGCAATTGAAAACAATACGGCTTGGGTCAGGCACACTTTAGTCCTCAAATTGACATATTTGCTTTTTAACACTTTAAAGAGGTCTTTTGCAGCAGATTTATCCAATGAAATATGGTGTTTCTTGACTGCTGTTTCTTGATGTCTGTAGTAGTTAAGGTTGTATGTCAACTTGGATGAGGCATAGTTTTGAGTGACTTGGCAGCTGGATGTAGAGATAATTTCCCATTATGAGAATGTAATTACCTCCATGGTGAAATCTGTTGGGAACAGCTAAGTGATTGAAGGGGAGTTATCTTTGGAGTATGGCCTGCTTCCAGCATATATGAAGAAGCTTTGTCAAAAGTCTCTAGCTTTTTGGTACATTCTGGGCCATGTTGCCTGCCAATTTTGGGATTGTTCCTGGATTTGAACTATGGTCTGCCATGTTGCCTGCTATTCTTAAGACTATACTATTTTACCTGCTGATCTCGGTTCATCAGCCCCAACAGCCAGCAGCTGCATGAGTTATAAGAAGCCTCCAACTCCATTGAGCCTGGAACAAGAGGCAGAGCTGAAGCCCAAGGTCAATGGGCTTTCACCCAGCACTTAGAACCAGCACTCTTGAATTTGGACTTTTAGCCCCATAAACTGTGAGAGAATAAATTCCTGTTTGTTAAAGTAATCCCCTTGTAGTATTCCTTTATTGCAGCACTAGAGAACCAATATGCTGAGCAAATAATCCAAGAAGCTGGACTATATGAAAAAAATGTGGCATCAGGATTGCAGGAAGAATCATTAACAACCTGAGATATGCAGACAACACAACTTTGCTTGCTGAAAGTGAGGATGACTTAAGGCACCTACTGATGAAGGTTGAAGAATACAGTCTGCAGTATGGATTACATCTCAACATAAAGAAAACAAAAGTCCTCACAACTGGACCAATGAGCAGCATCACAATAAATGGAGAGAAGATTGAGGTTCAAAGAATTCACGTTGCTTGGTTCTATAATCGATGTCAATGGAAGCAGCAGTCAGGATATTAGACAACGTGTAGCACTGAGAAGGTCAACTGCGAAGGAACTGTTTCAAGTGCTGAGGAGCAAGGATGTCTCCTTGAGGACTAAGGTGCACCTGACACAAGCCATGATATTTCCAATCGCCTCGTATGCATGTGAGAGATGGACAATGAATAAGGAAGACGGAAAAAAATTGATGCTTTTGAGTTTGGTGCTGGCGAAGAATGCTGAAAGTACCATGGACTGCTAAAAGAGCTAACAGATCTGTCCCAGAGGAAGTGCACCCAAAATGCTCCTTGGAAGTGAGAATGGCCAGACTTCATCTCACCTACCTTGGTCAAGTTGTCAGAAGGGACCATTCCTTGGAGAAGGATGTCATGCTTGGTATGGTGGAGGGTCGCCGAAAGAGGGGGAGCCCTTTATGGAGATGGTTTTACACAGTGGCTGCCATGATGGGCTCAAGTACAGCAGGGATCATGGAGCTGGCGTGGGATTGGGCAGTGTTTCTTTCTGCTGTGCATGGGATCACTATGAGTCAGAAATAACTCGACGGCACCCAACAACAAACAACAGAGAACCAAGACAGTGGCCATTGATTTTGGATCCAGCTAAAATGAAATCCTTGACAATTTCAATCTTTTCTCTATTTATCAAGATGCTGCTTATTGACCCAGTTGTGAGGATTTTTGTTTTCTTTATTGTGGAGGTGTAATCCATACTGAAGCCTGTAATCTTTGGTCTTCATTAGTATGTGCTTCACGTCCTCTTTTCTTCCAGCAAGCAAGATTATGTCATCTTCGTGTCATAGGTTTTTATGAGTCTTCAACCAGTCCTCATACATTTTTCTTCATATAGTCCACCTTTCGTGGATAATTTGCTCAGTATACAAATTTATAAGTATGATGAAAGAATACAACCCTGGTGCACACATTTACAGACTGAAATAATTCAGTATCTTCTTGTTCTGTTCAAACAACTTCCTCTTGGTTTAAGTTCATATTCTGCATAAGTGCAACTAAGTGTTCTGGAATACCCATTCTTTGAAATGTTACCCAAAATTTGTTATAATCCACACAGTTAAATGCCTTTTTATTTTTTTTTTAAATTGTGCTTTAGGTGCAAGTTTACAGTGCAGAGTTTGCTTTACATTCAACATTACTTGTACATTTAGTTTCACTCCCCATTTACCATCCCCAACCTTAACCCAGTCTCCTCCCCTCCTTGCTCAGTAACCCTCTCCCTGTGCCCTTCATAGTTATGGACTCCTGTGTCAGTGAAACACAACAAACACCTTTGCTATTCTCTACATTCAGCTAAGATCCATCTGACATCAGCAATAGTATTTCATTTCTCATCCTCTTGTGAATCTGGCATGAATTTCAGGCAGTTCCCTATTTACTGCTACAATGGTTTTTGAAATATTTATGATTTTTTTCTTGCATCTGATATTAGTGATATTGTTTGATAATTTCCACATTCTATTGGATCACCTTTGTTAGGAATGGACAGATATGGATCTCTTCCAGTCTGTTTGCCAAATAGCTGTTTTTCAAATTTCTTAGCATAAATGAGTGAACACTTCCAGTGTTGCCTCTGTTTCTTGAAACATCACAATTGATATGCCATCAATTCCTAGAGCCTTGTATTAATTACATCAATGTCTTCAGTGAGGTTTGGACTTCTTCTTTCGATATAATTGGTTCTTGATCATATGCTAACTCCTGAAATTGTTTAACATTTGTCTTTTTTTTTTTTTATCAGTGATTCTGTATATTCCTTCCATTTTCTTTTGATGCTTCCTGCATTGTTCGATATTTTGTCCATAGAATATTTCACTATTGTAACTCAAGTTTGAATTTTTTTCAGTTCTTGATAAATGCTGAGTCCGTCCTTTTTTGTTTTTAAACTCCAGGTCTTTGCACATTTCATTATAATACTTTGTCTTCTTGAGCCACCCTTTGAAATCTTCTGCTTAGGTCTTTTACTTCATCATATTTTCCTTTCACTTGAGCTACTCACCATTCAAGAGCAAGTTTCCAAATCTCTTCTTACATCCATTTTGGACTTTTCTTCTCTTTTTAATGACCTTTTGCTTTCCTCGAGTAATATGTCCTTGATGTAATCCAACACTTCATCTGGTCTTTGGTCATAAGTGTTCAATGCATCTATTCTTGAGATGGTCTCTAAATTCATATGGAATATATTTAAGATTGCATTTTGGCACTTGTTTTAATTTTATTCATCTTCTACTTGAATTTTCTTAGAAACAATTGATTATCCATTCCATAGTCAATCCCTGCCTTTTCCTGACTGATGATATTGAGCTTCTTCATCATCTCTTTCCACAGATGTCATCAATTTGATTCCTGTGTATTCCATGTAGCAAGGTCTACATGTATAGTTGTTATTTATGTTGCTGAAAAAAAGGTATTTGCAATGAATATGTTGCTGGTCCTGCAAAATTATATCAAGTGGTATCTGGCATCATTTCTATCACCAAGGCCATATTTTCCAACTATCAATTCATCTTTCACAATGCAATCCCCAGTAATTATAAATGCATCTTGATTGCACATTTGATAAATTTCAGACTGAAGAAGTGGACAAAATCTTCATTTTCTTCATCTTTAGCTTTAGTTGTTAGAACATAAACTTGAATAGTAGTTTTATTAACTGATCTTCTTTTTATGTATATGGACGTTATTTTATCACTGACAGGGTCATACTTCAGGATAGATCTGGAAATATTCTTTTTGACAATGAATTAGACAAAATTCCTCTTCAATTTTTCTATCCTGGCATAGTAGACCATATGATTTTCTGATTCAAGATAGCCAATGCCAGTACACTTTAACTCACTGATAACTAGGATATTGGTCTTTGTTCCATTTCATTTTTTTTTTATAACTTCCAATTTTTCTAGATCCATATGTCACACATTCCACATTCTCATTATTAATGGATGCTTACAGCTCTTTCTTTTCATTTTGAATTGTGTTACATCAACAAGTGAAGGCCCCTAAAGCTTTACTCCATCCACATCACTAAGATTGACTCTATTTTGATGAGGCATTTCTTCCCTAGTCATGTTACGAGTGATTTCCTACCTGAGGGTGTCATGTTCTGGCACTCTGTCAGACAATGTTCCACTGCTATTCATAAGTTTTTCAATGGCCTTTTTTCTTTTCTTTTCTTTTTTCCCAGAATTAGATTGCCATATCCGTCCTGATATTTCTTAGTCTGAAAGCTCTGCTGAAACCTGTCTGCCATGTGTGAACTTGCTGGTGTTTGAAATAACACATATTTGAAATAACTTTCTAGCATCACAGTAACATGCAAGCCATCACAGTATGACAAACTACCAGATGAATTAGCAATATTAATTCCATCATCAAACTTAATTCTCTTTTCCTTCTAACTAACATATTTACTGGCCCTACAGATAAAGACACAGGCATATTTGTAGAGGTACCATTATTTTGATGAGTACAGTGGAATGTACAAGAGCAACATAATTTTAACCAATCTGAAATAATGACAAATCCTCCTGCCAATACGTAACAGCAGTACTGAATTCAAACAAAGTAGTTTAGTATTGTGTTAATGGTCACATTGACTATATCCAGGTTGGGTTTACTTAAAAAATATTTCCTTCTCTCACCTCTTACCTTTATTTCTTTATCTTTTCTTCTTTAAGTATTTACTAAATATTTACTGGTCAGGCCCTAGGATAGATGCTAAAAATAAAAATCCAAGGACAACAAAGTTCCTGTGACTAGAGTCACAGTGTAATATATAATTATCAATTAATCAGATAATTACAAAATTATATGACAACTAGACTATTAGAGATGCACACAAAATGTTTAGAGCTTTTCAAATATTATGTTATGAAATACTAGTACCAGGAGTTGTTCCACATAAAGGCTTCTATGCCAAATATGCTGGTTATCGCTCCACGGTGTACTTCACCCCATCCCCAACTCATCTTTCTGATGTCCTATCTTGGGAAAATCTACAATACACATTATTGTATTGAAACTCCAAGAATTCCTGGAATAAGAAAATCAAATCTGTTTCCTAGATTAATCCTTTCCAAACTGATTTAATCATTTTCTTTTTCTTTTGTGTAAAAGGTCTATTAACCTCCCAACAAATTTGTGCAATATATAATACGAAATATTCTTCAAAAAGAATAGAAACAAGGATATGATTAACCTTACCTTGGGTCATTAAGAGGTTCAGAATATTTATTAGAAAATAGAGATATTTAAGTTCAACCTACATTACAGTAGCTGGTTTCCAAGAAGGAACAATATACTCTTCCCCATCACCACTACCACTTCAACATGCATGATATTCATCAAATGCTCCTTGCACAAAGGGAGGGGCCTTATTTTCCCTCTCTTTAAATCTAGGCTGGCTTTTTAACTGTCTTTTACCAAGAAAATGCAGCAGAAGAGATATTCTGGGGTTTCTGAGCCTTAAGACAATAGGCTGCTTCTTCTTTCCCTTCTGAGATCCCAGCAGCCATGCTATGAGAAGCACCAGCCACATGGAGGAGAACGTAGATGCTCTAATGAACACCTCCAGCTGAGCCTTTAGCTGATAGTGAGAACTAAGACTCTAGATATATGACCCAAGTCCACCTCTCCTGACATCTCAGAGCTGGTCAAGCTGCCATCTGACCATATGTTAAAGAGGGATGCGTTGCTCCTCCCAGTGCTGCCCAAATTTCAGATTCTTAAGCAAATAGTAAAGTGGTTCTTGTAAATCATTAAGTATTGAAGTAGTTCATCACGCATCAATAGATAATGGAAAAACTTGCCTTGAGAGATGAGTAGAACTTTGGCTAGTCTTCTTAATATAAGACCCATCACATGCCAAGAGTCAGAGGTGCAAATGACTATGCAATATTCCAGAAACAAGTAATTCCATGTGACTGAACTATTGGGTACGGGAGGTTGCATTAATAAGGTCTTTAGCAGTAAATAGAGAAAAGTAGAAATGGCTTTGGATTAGCAGAAAACTTTCATTAAATGCATCTTGAATAAATATTATATCTTTTTTTTCTACTATGAATTTACCTTCTATCTTCTGGTAAAAACCTTCTAATTTTTCTTTGGGGAACCACTATTTCAGAACTTTCAATATGTATGTCTTGAGTGGAGAGAATCTATACAAACACCCTCACTCAATAAAAGAAAGCTGCACACCCATGAGAGGCATATGTTTGACCAATCAATCAATCAATCAATCAATCCACCTTATTGCTATCCTTAGAGAGAAACTCATGAATCAAATTGGATAAATCTGAGTTAATTCTGGAACTTCTGCTTGAGTTACTACAGGTGCAAAACTTGGAAAACATGATCCTTAGACTGAAGGGAAGAGCTTCACTAGAACTTAAGCCAAAAGAAAAACCAGGGCTGAAAAATGGAAAGAAATAGAATCTTGTGGATTCCTGGATTCAGCTCTTAGCCTTTAGTTATGTTAGCCAATAAACTTTTCTTTTTCCATTTAAGTTGGTTTGAGTTGGATTTCTCTCATTTACAACCAAAAGGCTCCTCACTGACAAAGGAAAACACACAAAAAAAATCTTCAAATACAATCATGTTATTGTTATGTGCCACTGAGTCAGACCCAACTCATAGCGACCCCTCCCTGGGTTTCTGAGGCGATATCCCTACCGAAGTAGGGCCCAACCTTCCTTTCGAGTAGTAGCTGGTGGGTTTGAACTGCCAGCCTTTTGGTCAGCAGGCAAGTGCTTTAGCCACTACATTTCAGATTCTGGATAGATAGCTCTGGCTTCAGTGAGGGGGAAGAGGTAGGTGCAGGAAGCAGAAATTGGAGGGAAGATGTAAAGAGGATTTTCCTAACCATGATGTTGAAATGAGATATTTTTGCCTTAAACTTTCCTTCCCAGTGAGAAATAAAAGACTGCAAAACAGAGAATGAAATTTGACTGAATTGTCCAGAGATGTTAGTGCACAATAACTCACATTTTATGTAGTTATACATTTAACAAATACTAATCTCTAATTCTGATCGGAGATTCTCAATCCTGCTGCTTGTTAAATCACATTTCTGCAATTAAGGCTGACCAGTGACACTTTGTAAAGTTCCCTAAAGTATATCTTTGTGTGATTGGGATTACACAGTAAATATCTTTAAAACATCAATTTTTTTACTTCCAACACCTACACATTCTTATTCAGTAAGATTAGGGTGAGGTAGAGAATGAGTATTTTTAAAAAGCATACTATATGACAGTTTCTACTTACCAATTTAGCACTCCCCATTCCTATATCAGTCTTCAGCAGAGCTCTTAGTAAATCATCAATTTAAGATTTGTCAACTGAAGGAATTTTGTCCTAATTCTCTGGAAGTAGCAACCGATGAAGTGGAATGGATCATGGGAAATTTTGTGCCCATTAACTTGATTTCTTCTGAATTGGCCTATTTATACAACAAGGCACAGACTTACTTCTCCCACCTCTTCCCTAACCCTTAGCAATTCAGATACAAGCAGAATAGAAGCCCTTCTTTCACTTAATTAACTGGGTCCTGGAAGCTTATTTTGTTTGTGCCAGAAACTCCCACAGTAGAGTGTCTTGTTTAAAAAGGGAAGGGAAAAAAAAATGAAAGAAAAACCAAAACAACCAACTAAAAAACCCCATCAAGATGGCCAGTGTGACTGAAGCAATGTCAAAGAAAGAGAGAGAGAGAAAAAAAAAAAATTAGATCAAAGAGTCAAATAGAGGGCTAGATCATGTGGGAACTCCTAGGTCAAAACAAGAACTTCCACTTCACTGAGGTGGATGCATGCA
Organism: Orycteropus afer afer; assembly: GCF_000298275.1. Classification (NCBI taxonomy): domain Eukaryota; kingdom Metazoa; phylum Chordata; class Mammalia; order Tubulidentata; family Orycteropodidae; genus Orycteropus; species Orycteropus afer. The sequence goes on from NW_006921838.1 coordinate 4,143,820, forward strand.
GTTAGAGGACTTGCCCCACAAACACACTTTGATATTACTTTTCGTAGAATCATTCCAACTGCCCTGCTTAGAATACACTGAAAAGCAAAGAATATAGAAGCATAGAGACCAGTTAGAAGGCAATTACAGTAATTCAGGCAAAGATGATGATATATTTGTCCAGTATGATGTCTAGAATTGATCAAATTCTGGCTATATTTTGAAGGTAGAGGCAACAGAATTTAATAACTGACTGAAGGTGTAGTATAGAGACAGGTGCCAAGGATGACCCCAAGATTTGAAGACGACAGAGCTAATAGAGGAGCCCTAGAACTGCCCCATATGGTTTCCAAGACTGTAAATCTTTATGGAAGCAGACTGACTTATCCTCCTCCCATCAAGTGGATGGTGAGTTTGAATCACCAACTTTTGGTTAGCAGCCAAATACTTTAACTACTACTCCACTAGAGCTCCTTTTTACTAACCAAAAGATTGGGGTTTGAATCCAACTGCTCCTCTATGGGAGAAAGATGAGGCAGTCTCCTGCTGCAAAGATGTACAGCCTTGGAAACACTATGGGACAGTTCTACTTTGTCCTGTAGGGTTGCTATGAATCAGAATTGACTCAAAAGCAGTGGGTTCAGTATTTTGGTAGCTAATAGAATAATGTTATAGTTAACTAAAACAGAAAAGACTGGAAGAGGGACAGGATTTTAGTTGAGATGTATTAAATTTGAGATTCCTATTAGAATTCCAGGGAGCTCTGGTAGCATTGGGCAATCCTACTTCCGTAGTGATACTGCCTCGGAAACCCAAGGAGGGGTCGCTGAGTCAGGGCCGACTCGATGGCAAACAACAACAACAACAACTGGTAGCATAGTGCCTAAGACACTTGACTACTAACCAGAAGTCTGGTGGTTCAAACCCATTAGCCACTCCTTGGAAGGTAGGTTGAGCAATCTACTTCCATACTGATATCTCCTCAGAAACTCAAGGAGGGGTCGCTATGAGTCGGGTCCAACTCGACGGCATGTAACAACAAGAACAACATTAGAATTCCAATCAAGAGAAAGTGTTGACTGGCAGTTAGATATGTGATTATATAATTTAAGGGACAGTTGGGACTGGTATTATTAACAGTGTTATTAATACTGGTAGTATTAACCTTAAACTGATCAACATTAGATGGGATTTAGGACATGATATTGGATAAACACACCAGGGGAGGGGGTATTGATAGTTCCAGCAGAAGTTTAAAGACTGAGTCCTTGGCCAATCTCACATATAGAGCAGAGAGATGAGGAAGAGCCAGAAACAAAACTGAGAAAATTGTCTCCAATAGAGCAGGAAGAAACAATTCAAGAGTGGTGCCCTGGAAACCAAGTGAAGAAACTGTCATGGAGGGAAAAGGGGTCACCATGTACCTAACTCTGGTGATATATTAATATGATTAGGACTGAGATTTGTTCATGTCTTCAGCAATAAATATGGCAGTGGTGGCTATGACAGAAACCAATTTAGAGGAGTTGTCAGGGCTATAGTTTGGTTGGCATAGATTTAGCAAAGAATGAAAAGAAGAATCAAAACAATGACACATCTGAGGAATGTTTCTGTGAAGGGAAGAAGAAAAATAAGCATGCAATTGAGAGGTAATGTAGGATCAAGAAAGGGCTTTGCTTTTCTAAGGTTGTCTAACAAACACATTTTCTCCTAAAACTTTTTTCAAAATTTACAGAAAAAGATGGTGGTGCAAGAGAAGGAAGAGTGAATTTTGACGGAGACTGATCAATGAGAGATAAGCAACAAATAACATGAGCCCCACTGTTGCCCCAGGTTACTGTTGTGAGAAAGTTTCCAGTTTGCAGGAAGGGGGAATCCAGGCAGAAAAAGGAGACAAAGGGGGCTACAGTTCATAGAACATAGTATTAGACAAGAGAGAGCTTCCCTGACCAGATATTATTGCAGGATGTTCCTCCAATGTTGAGCAGAATGACTGACATATACATGTGAAGAATTACATACATGTGTAAGTTATCTGAAAGCTTCTGAAACAGTAAGGAATTCTCACACTGAATTGGTGGGCATATAAGTGGTACAACCACTTTGGAAAACTGTTTGGTGGCTTCTTAAAAGGACAAATATACATCTACCACATGACACAGTTATTGTAGTAAAACCCAAATCAGAAACCAAATCCACTGCCATCAAGTCAATTCCAACTCACAGCAACCACCATCGGGTTCCCAGGGCATTAAATCTTTACAGAAGTAAATTGCCTCATCTTCCTCCCATGGAGCAGCTGGTGGGTTTGAACTGCTGAACTTATGGTTAGCAGTCAAATGCCTTACCCACCACACCACCAGAGTCCCTTAATGTAGTAAAAGAAAAGACAATTTCATATAAAGAGAGCCCTGAATCTTTGGTTCAGACTCTGGTTACATGAATGTGTTCTTTTTGTGAACATTCAGTGTGCTAAAGACTTGAAATATGTACTTCAGCGAAAAGGAGGAGAGAGGCATGCAAGTAAGCCTTGAGCCTAAGGAATGCCACTTTGTGAAAAAATCAATCACAGACCATTTCATGAATGATTTAAGACTATTGCTAGAAATTATTTGAGTAAATTAAGGGAACTCAGATAGGACCTTTAAACTATTTTACATTGAGTGTTTAGTATATGTAAATCAAAATTCTGGGGGAAAAAGAGCAAGTTAAAGAATAAGCACAAAGAGATATATAAACTATTGCAGGAGGATTTGTGCCCCTCTGTCCTTTAGAATTTGTTTAGAATTATGTCCGGTAGTAGATTGAATTAAATTTTTGCTAGAATTGAGAGTGATATCCACCTAACTTTCTGTCAAGGAGAAAGATCAATTGGGATTAAAAAAAAAAAAAAAAATGAAGCACAAGCTTTCATTTTTGTGTTGATGCACAATTCCCTTATGCGTTCTCAGACACACTCACACACACACATATACTCCTCATTCTTCCTAACATGTAAAGTATTGATATTTTTTCCTTTAACTACTTCTTCATTTTGTAGCACAACAAAATTATCCACGTTCTTATTTCCTGCCCCAGTCCTTCAGCCTCCTATATTTGTTTGCCAAATTTGGCAACCCTTTCCTGATGATGTTATTCCACAGTATCCAGAAAAGGAAGAACTATCTCCAGAGGAAAGTGGAGGGACAGTTTCTGACTCCTGGGATGGTTCTGGGAAATGTATGTATTTAAGATTTCAAGTTCTTTCTCTATCAATGATTTCTAGTGCTTATAGAAAAACAAAGAACAAAAAGAAATTTTTGAACAAGTCTTACAAACCCCTAGTATGTACTTAAAAGCCAGCTTTCTCTTGTTTTCTGCATTTCAATCACACTGACTTTTATAGGCTCCCATGTAGCAATATTTCTTCCATTAAAAAGTTCTTGCATAGGTTGCATCCCATGTCTGGAATGCCTTTCCCACTTTATCCCTCTTTCTTCTGCTAGTTTAATGCCAAACATGTTACTTCAAAAATAACTCTGGTGGTGCTGTGGTTAAGGCATTGGGCTGTTAACCAAAAGGTAGATGGTTTGAACCCACCAGCCGCTCCACAGGAGGAATATCAGGCAATCTATTTCAATAAAGATTTAAAGATTTGGAAACCTGATGGTGGTCACTATAAGTTGGAACTAACTCAATAGCAGTGGAATTTTACTTGAAGGAGTGTCTTCTGGGAAGCCTCCATTGACCTCCCTTACCAGTGAAAATCTCTATCATTTGATTTCATAGTATACCAGGTAGCATTCCTTCACAGCCTCAATTGTGGTTGCAATTTGGCATTACTTGGTGACTTGATGAGTGTTTTTTGTACACTAGATTGTTAGCTGCATGAAGACAGAATCCTTATCTGTTGTTGATCACTAGCAGCATTCCTTATGGATATTAGATATAAAATAAAACCAATCTAGTTGTAAGAATTGATTCTTATTCACAGTGACCCCATGGATTTCTAAATACAACGGCACCCATCCGGTTTCAGTGGCTATGATTTTTCAGAAATAGATTGCCAGACCTATCTTCCAAGGCACCTCTATAACAAAAAACCAAACTAACTGCCATTGAGTTGATTCCTACTCATAGTGATCCCCTTTGGGTTGCCAATGCTACAAATCTTTATGGAAGCAAATTGCCTCATCTTTCTTCTGTGGAGCAGCTGGTGGGTTCGAACCATTGATCTTCTGGTTAGCAGACAAATGCCTTAACTACTATACATGAGCTGATAAGACACCTCTGGGTCCATATTTTGAACCACCAGATTTTCAGTTAATAGTTGAATGCTTAACCATTTGTAACTCTGAGGGACTCCACAGGTATTTGACAAAAAAAAAAAAAAAAAAAAAAAAAAGTCTTGATTGGTCTTGACACACTTTACCTCTGCATTCTTCCTTTAAAATTTCACACTGCAAACTTGACAATATGACCAATCCCATTTTTAACTTAAAGGAAAACAACGATTCTAGGAACGGTTTAAACCTCTCGACACTTGTGAAATCCTGTGGCTATTGCCCAAATTTAGAGATGTTAGAAAGAATTTCCTGAAAAATCATATCTTTCAAATGAGTTAATTATTTTTGTTTGGATTCTGTAATTGTAGATTAATTGGTTCCATCTGCTCTGTGATTTTTCCAATTAACAGGTAATAGCTTTCAAAAGTCAGTTCATTTCTGACATGTGTAGGAATGTATTCAAGATGGTAATTTTTCCCACTGATACTCTCCGTTGCTTTTTTTTTTTTTTCCCCCTTTTCAAGTCCAGAGGCAAATGGTACATTCTTCCTCTGTTAGTTAAGACCTTTCCAGGACAAATCTTCCTGAGCAGGGTCATAAAGTTTTTCCTTGCAATTGGTGTTCTAGTTCATTTATTATTTTCTTCTGCTGCTCCTAGTGATTAATGAGAGTAATTTTTAAGGCTAGAGGTATTTTATTATTATTATTATTTTTAATTTAAAAATTGACAGACTGTTTGATTAAGTTTCCTCCAGATGAGTTTTCATATTAATAGGGGATTCCGACTAGCTAATACCAGCTGTAGTGGACGGGGGAAACAATGAAAGGAGAAGAGCTTTAAAATTCATCTGAGTATAATATTCAAGTGTATCATTTCTGTGATAGTTGAAGATGTGTCAACTTGGCTGGACTTCACTTGTGAGTGGTGGTTCTCATGATGGATCACATGACTGCGTCCTAAGCGGCCGGTCAG
>NW_006921838.1:4151377-4160773 GCF_000298275.1 Orycteropus afer afer
GTTGCAGAGATTACTGCCACCATCAAGGACTTGAGAGATGCAGGGGTGGTGATTCCCACCACATCCCCATTCAATTCACCTGTTTGGCCAGTGCAAAAAACAGATGGGTCTTGGAGAATGACAGTGGATTATCATAATACACTCAACATAAAGAAAACAAAATCCTCACAACTGGTCCAATAGGCAACAGCACGATAAACAGAGAAAATGTTGAAGTTTTCAGGATTTCATTTTACTTGGATCCACAAGCAATACCAATGGAAGCAGCAGTGAAGAAATCAGACCACATATTGCATTGGGAAAAATCTGCTGCAAAGGAATCTTTAAAGTATTAAAAAGCAAAGATGTCACTTTGAATACAAAGGTATACCTGACTCAAGCCAAGGTATTTTCAATTGCCTCATTTGCATGTGAAAGCTGGGAAATGAATAAGAAAGACCAAGGAGGAGGTGACACGACTGAACTGTGATGTTGGTGAAGAATACTGAAAATACCATGGACTGCCAGAAGAATGAACAAATCTGTCTTGGAAGAAGTACAGCTGGAATGCTTCTTAGAAATGAGAACAGCCAGACTTTGTCTCTTGTACTTTGGTTACGTTATCAGAAGGGAGCAGTCCCTGGAGAATGATATCATGCTTGGTAAAGTAGAGCAGCAGAGAAAAAGAGGAAGACCCTGAATGAGATGGATTAACACAGTGGCTGCAATTATGGGGTTAAGCACAGCAAAATTCACAAATGGGAAACATGGTGTAGGAGTGGGCAATGTTTCATTTTGTTGTGCATGGAGCTGCTATGAGTCAGAGCACACTCAATGGCACCTAGCAGCAACACCACCCTGTTCCAGGCAGCAGAGAGATTTATACATCTTAGTCTTCAAAACAATTCTAAGATTTGAGTTTTAATAAATGAAGAAGAAATGGAGTTTTCAATGATTTCATTCTGCTTAAATCCCTAATCAATGTCTATGGAAGTGGAAGCCAAGAAATGAAACAATGTTCTTCTTGCATTGAGCAAATTGGCTACAAAAGAGCACTTTAAAATTTTTAAAAGTTAAGATGTCACATAGATGTCTAAGCTACTTCTAAGTTAAACTGTAATTGACCCACATACATGCAAAAGATAATGAAAAAGAAATAACTGATTCTTTTGAATTGTAGTGTTAGTGAAGAATATTGAATATAATATAGACTACTAAAAGAAACAATCAGACTTAGAAGAAATACAATCAGATTGTTCCTTAGAAGTGAGGAGGTTGAGACTTCAACTCTAGAAAAGGACATTACTTGAACGTTTCTCTCAGAAAGATCAGCACAAGGCCTGTCCCCATAAGGCAGAGGTTAAAGATGTCCCAAATGTCCAAACAACGATGTCACTCCATCATTTCAGACATTAACTCCTCCTCCTCCTCCCAGTAATTTCCCCAGTCTTAGGGTTCTGTATATCACTGTAACACCTCACAGAACTCACAGACACCCAAGGGTTCGTCTCAGGTAGTAGTGGTGGAGGCTGGCAGGCTGGCGAGTCCCAGGTCCGTGAATGGGTCTGGAGGATCCTCCCAACTCTCAGAGTTTGATGAACCTTGAACAGCAGATCAGATGATAGCTGCTGCCCCAAATCCAGGGGTAAGATGAGGATGAGCCAAAACATAGAACCAGAGCAAGAAGAGAGTGAACCTTCCCAGGAGATTCATAGGTATACCCTCAAGGAAGCTAAGGGTGGTGATTTGAATTAGACCCTCCAGCCAGGCAGGACTCAAGGTACATTCCACCTGTGTTGCCCCAATAGCAATAACTTAACTGGATGGCTTTAACAATCAGTTGTTGTTGTTGTTGTTGTTGTTACGTGCTGTCGAGTCGGCCCCAACTCATAGCGACCCCTCCTTGGGTTTCTGAGGCAGTATCACTATGGAAGTAGATTGCCCCATCTTCCTTCCGAGGAGTGGCTGGTGGATTTGAACCACCAGCCTTCTGGTTACCAGTCAAGTGTTTTAGGCACTATGCTACCAGAGCTCCTATATAACAGTCAGTAGCTCAAGGCAAATCCCATCACAGAGCTGATTGCCAGTCATTATAGGGAAGGGCTACTACCAGCTGCCCAGCCAAGTTGGGACCTGACCTTAACTACCACACCACCCCAAACAGGCATGGATAATAGGATTTACAATACATCACAGAATGCAGGACAATGGCTAGAAGGGCCACACCAAACAACTCACTGCGGATTTCATGTTGGATAAAGTGGAGGGCCAATGAAAATGAGGTAAATGCTCAATAAGATGGATTGACTGATGCTATAGATTAAACAATGCACTCAAGTATACTGAAGATGATGAAGATGGTGCAAGACCAGGCAGCATTTTGTTCTGTTGCTGTGAGTCAGAGACAGTTTGATGACACCTAAGTACAACACATTCATATTCACAGAAACATAAACTGAGGCACAGTGTTATATGATTTACCCATGGTTTTGCAGTGAGTTAATAATTGACAGAAGTAGGCTTCATACTCAACTTTTTCTCACTTCAAAGCTTTGCTCTTTTCAAAAGTAAAAATTCTTCCTCCTTATGCATATGCAAAAGATGGCACAGTAATTAAACCTGACAATATCATGAAGCCAGTGTAAAAGTTTCAGGTATAATTTAAAGGAGTATGTTAGAATCAAAACTTTGTTGTTCTATTTCCCCAGAGAGCTCAGCTAACAAAGTGGTGCTTACATGGGAACCAGCTATGCTAATTCTACACATGCATGTTGTCACTTAGGATCACCACAATGACACTTGCCAAATTGTGGATTTAATTAGCTAATGAGAAGTGCATTGTGTATTCACTACAGCTACTTATGGCACGTTTCTGGAAATCTGCCCTTGCCTTCTAGCTTTACCATGTCCAATGATTCATGCAGCCATTGGGATTAGTCTTTCCTGGTGCTTCTGCACAAAATACAAATTCCAAGTGAGTGGAGAAGCCTGAGTTTGATAAGAAAGAAGAAGCAAACAAAATGAGTATACTCTAGAGAGGAAGATACAGAAACAATCATTCTTCCAATAGACTCATAATTTACAGTGTAAGAATGAATTGTTCAACCCAACATCTCGCAGTATTATTTGTGAGCAGCAATTATACATTTTTTATAACAGCTAAGGTACTTACAACATTATTCACAACTCAAGGACATATTATTTTTTAAAAATTAAACCTTGTATTTTGAATTAATTGTAGATTCACATAGTTTTAAGAAAGAATGTAGAGAAATTCCATGTACCCTTTACTCAATGTCATACTCAGTGATAACATTTTGCGAAATATTGTACAGTATCACAACCAGGATATTGACATTTATACAATTCATTGATTTAATTCAGTTTCCCAGTTTTATGTATGCTCATATATATGTGCATGTATTTTCTTCTATGCAATTTTACCACAGATATGTCATGTATCTACTGTGACAGAAAGATATAGAACAGTTCCATTATCACAAGTTTCCCTCATAGTGCCTTTTATAACCACAGGTATTCTCCAGTCCCAATCTCCCATCTCTAACCCTTAATATGTTCTCAATCCCTATAATGTCTTTTCATGGATAATGTATAAATGTAATCATCCAATATATAACCTTTTACTACTGACTTTTCTTCACTTAGCACAGTTACCTGCAAATGCATCCAAGTTGTTGCATGTGTTAAGAGTTTGTCCTTGTTATTGCTGAGTGGTATACCATAATATAGATGCAGCAAAATTAAACCATTAACCTATTGAAGGACACCTGGGTTGTTTTAAGTTTTTAGTCATTATAAGTAAAGCTGTTATGAATATTCTTATAGAGGTCTTGGTGTGAAAATAAATTTTCATTTCTCTGGAAGAAATGCCCGAAGGTTCAATTGCTGAGTTATGTGGTAATTTCATGTTTAGTTTTACAAGAAACTAATGAACATTTCCAGAGTAGTCTATTACTTTTAAATGACTAAAAATTGTATTTCTTGGGTACATACCGTATGTCAGGTGCTGAACTTGTCAGTCCATGCCTGCATGCATTCAGCAGATATTTATTAGTTATCTTGGATGGTCATAGCACTGCCAAGAACTGGGGATAGAGTGATGAACAAGACAATGCCCATGACACTACACTTTAGTGTTGGAAGAAAACATTGATAAATATATAAACACAAATGAGAATTTTAGATGCTGATGAAGGCAATGAAAACAATAAGGAGGATAATGGTATGGAATCTGGTAAGGGAGGGGCACTTTAATTAAGGTGGTGTGGTGCTGCTGTTGCTGCTAACTTCATTACTAAAGGGGCAAGGTGGACGAATACCACCTTTATCGTTCCCCCATTGCCTGGTCCTTCTGTGGCACTTCCTCTTTCTCTGACTGTAACCACCTAGAGTTAGGTCAGACTTCATCCTTGGCCACTCAGGTATCAGCCATAGGAGTCTGCACAACCCATTTTACTTCACACCAGCCAGCCCTCCGCCCTTCTTCTCCTCTTTCTCTCCATATCTCTCATTCACCCTTGGCCCCCTTGGACTAGATCACAAGCTGGAAAGACTCTGTCTTCCTCCATCCACTGCCTGTGCAGCCTTTTCCTGAACACCAGTCACTAAAAGTTGGAGTCTTCACAAATCAAGACTTTGTCCTGCCAGCCTCTGCTGGCTTATTGCTCCTTAAGGGTTAATTAATTCTCTCAAATGGCTCACAAAATTCACAGAGACTATTACCTATGCTTATAGCTGTCCATTATAACCATAAAGTATACAAGTAGAAAGAACATTAGGCAAGGTCTGGGAGAGTTCCTGGCAGAGGTCATCGTTGTCCCTAAGGAAGTGTCACTCTCTCATTCATGGATGTTCTTGTCAATTCAGGAAACCCCAAAGAGAGAGCTCTAATGTGCAGGGCCCCTAGGCACTGGGACCTCAATGAATATGCATGACTGGGGTCTTAATGTACACTTATGATCATCTAATCAATTAATATGCATGACTACATTATGTCCCTCTCCCTTCCTGAAGTTAGCTCACCAGTTATGGGGTCTGTGTAGCCACTACTTGCCTGGCTATTTTGGAAAATAAAGGAATCTTGATGGCTTGGGTTATTTTCATAAAGCAGAAAAAAAAGCTAATTCAAGTTATTTGTCCCACACAAGTGGTCACAGAAGACTTCGTAGAGGTGGTGACATTTAAAAACTGCCTGGTGAGATGGAAATAGTTCTGCACAGATTTGGGGAACAAGGTTGCCAAGAGGAAAGAATGTCAAGTGCCACTGAGATTGGCACATTTGTAGTAGAGAAAGAAATTGAAATCACCAAATGAAGAAGCTAGAGGAGGAGAGAAAAAAAGTTCGAGGAACGGATGTATCTCCCATTAAACTGTGCCTTTCAGGTCTTGGTAAGATGTTGAGATAGTATTCTATTTGCCATTGGAAGCAACCATGGGCTTTTACATCAGGAAGAATAGGACCTAACTTACATTTCTAAAGGTTTATGTGATGATTTGCAGAGAATGAAGAATATAGGTTATACAGTGAGGTATAATATCATTACATATATAATATATTAAATTATATCAGAAATATTATTTTACCTGAGGCTGTTATATGTGGAGTCCAACACATCCAGTGAGCCTAGAGATGTTTAGACAGAAGAGGATCACTGAAGGACAGAACATGATTCCCAGACAGCCAAATCCCTTGATAAAAGATTTTTTGGGCAAGGCAGTATTCCTAAATGCAATTTGGCTTATGCGTATTAGCACATACTGATTCTGGGAGGGTAAAACACTCCTACTGCACAGGGGGTGGAAAGCAAAACTTTTGCCTTTGAAACTCTCCCAGATTCCACCCTATGCATTTCTTCTTTTAGCTGATTTTAATCTGTATCCTTACCCTGTAATAACTATAATCATGAGTGTAATACCTTCCACCAAGTTTTCTGAGTCCTTCTAATAAATTACCAAATGTGAGTGTGTTTTGGGGAAATTCCCAAACTTGCAGTTGGTGTGAGAAAGGAGGTAAGTCTTGGAGACAGTATTACCAAAATTTGCAGTTAACTACAAGCATTTCATGCTATGACTCTATCACTGTTCTAGAGAGTGTCAACTCAGGTTTCCTGTGTGTGTGTGTGTGTGTGTGTGTGTGAGAGAGAGAGAGAGAGAGAGAGAGAGAGAGAGAGAGACACGGAAAGAGGGAAAACAGAGAATAAGGGAAGTATTGTAGGATATGAAACACACACATCACAGGAATCTGAAATCTGAGTGGGATAGTATTATCCCTGCTATCATGTGGGATCGGAAGGAAGGTTGGCAATCCTACTTCCATAGTGATACTGCCTCGGAAACCCAAGGAGGGGTCGCTATGAGTCGGGGCCGACTCGACGGCAAACAACAACAACAACAACAAATCATATGGGAATATTATCATTAACTGGATATGGAAGCTAAATTTTATGAATACATTTCTAACAAAACAATTTAAAACATTCAAAATTCTCCATGGTCACAATATTTCTTTTTCTTTAAGGAAATAGTTTATCTAGTAATGATTATCAGAATTAAGTCCTTAATTCATCAGGATTTTACTTCAAAGATTGTGAAACCATTACACCTGTATTTAATTATTGATACAGTTCATGCTGCCTTGATAAATAAAATGAGATAGAGCACAGTAACAGGGCCTGAGAGCTGGGATTAAATATGTTACTGGACATTTCCAGCTATAATGTTAAGGAAGTCCATATAAGAAGTAAAAGATTAGATCTGGAATTTGAGAGTATGGCCACTAAATATGGGTTTACTCCAGTATAATATGGTTTTAAATATGCACATGAAATGAAATGGAATGCTTGAAGATTGATACCTTAGGAATTAGAGAGCTAAAATGGACTAGTATTGGCCATTTTTAATTGGAAGTCATATAATATAATGTGTTAGGCATGATAAATAGAAGAAGAAGCTTGTAGCATTCATCCTCAAAAAGAACATTTTAAGATCTATCCTAAAATATAACACTGTTGGTGATAGAATAACATCCATATGACTACAAGGGAGACTAATTAATATAATTATTATTCAAATTTGCACCCTAACCACTAATGCCAAAGATGAAGAAATTGAAAGTTTTTACCAACTTTTGCAGTCTGAAATTGATCAAACATTCAATCAAGTTACATTTATAATTACTAGTAATTGAAAAGTGAAAGTTGGAAACAAAGAAGAAGGTTCAGTAGTTGGAAAATATGACCTTGGTGATAGCAATGACAAAATAGAATTTGCAAAACCAACAACTTTATTGCAAATGCATTTTTTTCAACAACAGAAGTGGTGACTTTACACATGGACCTGGCCAGATGGAATACACAGGAATCAAATCAATTACATCTGTGGAAAGAAATGATGGAGAAACACAATCTAATCAGTCAAAACAAGGCCAGGGGCAACTGCAAAACAGACCATTGAATTCCCATATGCAAGTTCAAGTTCAAATATGTCCCATCTAAATTTAGAGAACATTTCAAGAATAGATTTGATGTATTGAACACTAATGACTGAAGACCACACGAGTTCTGGGATGACATCGTACATGAAGAAGGCGAATGGTCAGTAAAAAAGGCAAGGAAGAAAGGAAAGACCAAAATAGATGTCAGAAGAGTCTCTGAAACTTGCTCTTGAATATAGAGCAGCTGAAAGGAATGGAAGAGATGATGACAAAAAAAGAGATAAACAGATTATTTGAAATGGTGGTTTGAGAACCAAAGTAAAGTAGTACACTGAAATGTGCAAAAAGCTGGAGTTAGAAATCAAAAGTGAGAACATGCTCAGAATTTCTCAAACTGAAAGAACTGAAGGAAAAATTCAAGACTCAAGTTGCAGTATTAAAAGATTCTTTGGGTAAAGTGTTGAGTGGTTCAGGAAGTATGAAAAGAAGAAGGAAGGAATACAGATACACTATCACAAAAATAATTGTCTAACATTAAACCATTTCAGGAGGTATAATATAATCAAACAATGGTACTAAAGGAAGAAATTCAAGCTGCATTGGAAGCATTAGTGAAAACCAGGCTTCAAGAATTGAAGGGATACCAACTGAGATTTTCCAGCAAATGGATGCAATGCTGGAAGTGTTACTGGTCGATGACAAGAAATTTAGAAGACAGCTACCTGGCCAAGTGACTGGAGAGATCTATATACATGCTTATTCCAAAGAAATGCAATCCAACAGAAGGCAAATGTTATTGAATGATATCAGTAATATCCCATGCAAGTAAAATTTTAGTGAAGATAATTGAAAAACATTTGCATCAGTACACCATCAGGAAACTTCCAGATATTCAAGATAGATTATTAAGATTATTAGAATGAGAGATATCATTGCTGATGTCAGATGGGTCTAGGCTAAAAGAAGAGAATACCTGAAAAATGTTTATTTGTGTTTTATTCAAGTGCAATGACATTCAACTGGGTGGATCACAGCAAATTATGGATAACACTGCAAAGAATGGGAATTCCAGCATATTTAATTCTGCTGATGCAGAACCTGTACTTAAACCAAGATCAGTTGTTCAAATAGAACAAGGTCATGCTGTTGTTATTGTTGTTATGTGCCATTGAGTCAGACCCGACTCATAGCGACCCCTCCTTGGGTTTCCGCGACAGTATCGCTGCGGAAGTAGATTGCCCCATCTTCCTTCTGAGGAGTGGATGGTGGGGTTGAACCACCAGCCTTCTGGTTAGCAGTCAAATGCCTTAGGCACTATGCGACCAGAGCTCAAATCAGGAATAGTGTGTGTCAGCATTGCATGCTTTCACCATACTTATTCAGTCTGTCTACTGAGAAAACACTCCAATAACTCGACCATATAAAGAAGAATATGGCATAAGATAGGAGGAGGACTCATTGCCAACCTGCGATATGCAGATGACACAACCTTCATTGCTGAAAGGTGAAGAAGACTTCAAGGGGGCATACAGATGAAGATAAAAGACTACAACCTTCAGTATAGATTACACCTCAGCATAAAGAAAGCAAAAACCATCACAACTGGACCAATAAGCAATGTCATGATAAACAGAAAATATTGAAGTAAAGTATTACATTTACTTGGACACAATTAACACCTATGGAAACAGCAGTCAAGAAAACAAGTAACGTGATGTATTGGGAAAATCTGCTGCAAAAGACCTCTTTAAAGTGTTAAAAAGCAAAGAAGTCATCTTGAGAACTAAGTTGTGCCTGACCTAAGCCTTGGTAGTTTCAACTGCCCCAGATGTGTGCAAAAGCAATGAATAAGGAAGAGTGACACAGAATTGATGACTTTGAATTATGGTGTTGGCAAAGAATGTTTAATATATCATGAACTTCCAGAAGGATTAACACATCTACTTTTTTTTTTTTTTTTTTTT
>NW_006921838.1:4160873-4165482 GCF_000298275.1 Orycteropus afer afer
ACCAACGTAAAAAAAAAAAAAAAAAAAAAAGAATTATTTGTCATAAATTCAAATATTAGTGGACATTCTGCATTTTTATTTGTAAAATCTACTAATTCTATTCAGGGGGTATTCTACTGACACTGGAGACAAGTAAAAAGTCAAGAATCTATTGGACCAAAGTAGATCAGGAAAAATGATTGAACCTTAGAAAAGAGGCTGGGAACTAAATTTTAAACCAATTTATGAAATAGAGAGAGGTCCAAAGTAATCTGGCCTTGATAGTGATAGTGAGAATGTTGAAGTATGATTGTTTTTTTCTTTTCCTTTTATCTAAGATCAGTAGGTGGTTCTAGAAACTAAAGTGGGTCAAACCAGTAAGTAGGGTTAAGTGACGTTACTTGAAAGAGAGAAGTGTAGGTATCGAAATTTACAAAGGGCTTCACAAGTAAGGCCAAAGAAAACATAAAAGGAGAGCTGACCTTTATGAATCATCCTTGAAAATAAAATTCTTTGGAACCGGAAGGGAGGAGAGTTTGTTATGGTCAGGAATGGTAATTGGGGAATGAAATCAAATGCACATGAACTGTTGAATGTAAAACAAATTTTGCTCTGTAAATTTGTACCCAAAACACAATAAATTAAAATAATAATAATAATAATAAAGGAAAGATATATTAGCTACATAGAAATGACAAAGTTGCATCTGACTCCTCAACAGCAAAATTAAAACTATATATATATATTCTTTGGATTTTAAGACACATCATTGTTTTCTAGATAGGAAGTTTGAGAACTTTAGTGAAACTAGATGATAGAACTACCATTTTTTTCCCAAAATAATGGCCCAATATAAATAATGTACAAGCACATAAAATGGCAGAATGATTAAATAATATTAAATAGTTCTGGCATTTGTTGTTGTTAGGTGCCGTGGAGTCAGCTCCGACTCATAATGATCCTACGTAAAACAGAACAAAACACTGCCTGACCCTGTGTCAGCCTCACAATTCTGGCTATACCTGAGCCCGTCATTGCAACCACTGCATCAATCCATCTCACTGAGGTCCTTCCCCTTCTTCATTGACCTTCCATTTACCAAGCATGATATCATTCTCCAGGGAATTGTTCCTTCTGACAACATGACCAAAGTAGGTGAGATGAAGTCTGGCCAGTTTTGCTTCCAAGGAGCATTCTTCTAGGACAGATTAGTTTGTTCTTTTGGAAGTCTATGGTACTTTCTGTATTCTTCGCCAACACGACACTCAAAAACAACAACTCTTCTTCGTTCTTCCTTGTTCATTGTCCAGCTCTTATGTGTATATGAGGTGATTGAAAATGCCATGGCTTGGATTGAGCACACCTTAGTCTTCAAGGAGACATCTTTGTTGTTCAGCACTTGAAAGAGGTCTTTTGCAGCGATTTTCCCAGTGCAATACATCATCTGATGTCTCGATTGCTGCTTCCATTTGTGTTGATTGTGGAACCAAGTAATATGAAATCTTTAACAACAATCTTTTCTCCATTTATTGTGATGCTGCTTATTGGTCAAGTTGTGAGGATTTTCATTTTCTTTAGGTTGAGATGTAATTCATACTGCAGACTGAAGTCTTTAATCTTCATCAGTAAGTGTTTCAAGTCATCCTCACTTTCAGCAAGCAAAGTTGTGTTGTCTGTGTCTAGTAGGTTGTTAATGAGTCTTCTTCCAATCCTGGTGCTATGTTCTTCTTCATATAGTCTAGGTTCCTGGATTATTTCTTCAGCATACAGATTGAATAAGTATGGTGAGAGGATACAACCCTGACTCACTCCCTTCCTGATTTTAAACCATGCAGTATCCCCTTGTTCTTTTCAAATGACAGCCTCCTCATCTATGTAAAAGTTCCTCATGAGCACAATCACGTGTTCTGGAATTCCCATTCTTCTCAATTTTATCCATTTTTTTATTATGATCTACACAATTGAATGCTTTTGCATAGTCAATAAAACACAGGTAAACATCTTTGTGGTATTCTTTGCTTTCAGCCAAGATCCATCTCACATCAGCAATGATATCCCTCATTCCATGTCCTCTATTGAATCCAGATTGCAGTTCTGGAAGTTCTCTGTTAGAATACTGCTGTATCCATTTTTAAATTATCTTCAGCAAGATTTTACTCCTGTGTGACACTAATGATATTTTTTGATGATTTCCATATTTTTTGGGCTCACCTTTCCTTGGGTACAAATATGGATCTCTTCCAGTCAGTTGGCCATGTAGCTGTCTTCTAAATTTCTTGACATAGACAAATGAGTGCCTACAGCATGACATCTATTTGTTGAAACATCTCAATATATATTCTGTAAATTTCTGGAGCCTTGTTTTTTTGCCAATTTCTTCAGTCCATCTTCAACTTCTTCCCTCAATACCATTGTTTCTTTATCATATGCCATCTCTTGAAATGGATGAATATTGATCAGTTATTTTTGGTACAGTGACTCTATGTATTCCTTCCATCTTCTTTTGATGTTTTCTGCATCATTCAATATTTTGCCCATAGACTCTTTCAATTTTGCAACTTGAGGCTTGAAGTATTTCCTCAGTTCTTTTAGCACAAGAAATGCCAAGCATATTCTTCCCTTTTGGTTTTCTAACTCCAGATCTTTGCACACTTCATTATAATAATTGACTTTGTCTTCTCGAGCTCTTCTTCGAAATCTTCTGTTCAGCTCTTTTTTTTTTTTTCTTGTCATTTCTTCATTTGCCTTAGCTACTTTCTGTTCGGGAACTCTGGTGGTGTAGTGCCTGAGGCATTTGACTGCTAAACGGAAGGCTGGCAGTTCAAATCCACCAGCCACTCCTCAGGGGGAAGATTGGGCGATCTACTTCCATGGAGATACACACTGCCTCAGAAACCCAAGGAGGGGTTGCTATGAGTTGAATTGACTTGACGACAGTTTGTTTTTTTTGGTTCACTCTCTGTTTGAGGGCAAGTTTCAGAGTGTCTTCTGACATCCATTTTTGGTCTTCCTTCCCTATTTTTTTAATGACCTTTTGCTTTCTTCATGGAGGATGTTCTTCATGTCATCCAACAGTTTTATCTGGTTTTTGGTCATTGGTATTCAATGCATCAAATCTATTCTTTAGATATGCATAGCACACCCATGCATACACTGTGTATGTCTCATGACATTTCCAGAAGTGAATTTCAGCCTCATTCACCCTTATTCAATAGTCCAAAAATATTAAGTTTGATCACATCCATGTAATAAATGTATAAGCCATGATCAAGAATTCATGGATTAAGTTACATAATATCCCATTAATTGGAAAATGAACAGTTGAAACTGTGTATTTCCTCAGGGGTAGTTCATGGCTGGACTTGAGAGTAATGGAGTTCCTGGTACCCTGTCTGTGCACAGTTAAATTACACCAGAGATGGGTGCAGGGTGAGGGAAAGGCTGTGAGTGGGGCTGCCACAGACTAAGCATGGGCTAGTTCCACTGGGGGCAGGGACTACTGCCTATGTGCACCTGGTCTCAACATGCTGGCCTCACATGAAGCCAGGGAAAAGGTGCATGAGTGGGTGTGCATTTTCCAGCTCTGTGAAGCTGTCAGGTGGCCAGTTAGATAAGTCTTGTCTGAGCAAGGAATGCAGGAGCCCTCTGTGTTGCATCTCTCTTGCCTGCCTTGTGGCATTCACGTGGGCAGGAGACTCAAATGCCCTAAGAACAACCACTGGCCAGAAGATGGTGGAGTGGAATGTGTACAGCTGTCACCCTGGCTTTGCTTGCTTGCTTGAATGACCTCTCAAGCCTGAGATGTACAGACTCATATTACCTACTGGGTTAGGGCTGGCTAACCTGGTAAAAGCTGTTTCCATGGCAGAAAAAGTGATTTCTTCCTGCATTGGAGAAAGCAGTTTGCAGAGCAGGGAAGAAATCCTGGTGGGATAGGGGCTGCTTTAGGAACTTAAGGGTAGACTAGTGAAAGTCTTTTGCGGGGAACCTAACCTCCAAGTCCATAAGCACCAAGACAAGTCTTTTCTACAGAAACAAACAAAGAAAATTGAAATTGAAATTATCAACATGTTAAAAAAAAAAGTTTAGTATGTTTATGCAAACAATGTGTGAGGGATTGTACACATACTATTTGTGTAAAAATACAGTGTGTGTATATACATACGTACACATATGTTTGATGAGAAAATATTATCTTGCTCAAGCAACATTTCCAATGGCCTTCTTTGGGGAATATAATTCTTGTGAGTTGAGTTGTGTGCCCCCAAATTATGTGTCACAGCTATGGAAATGTGGTGATGCAGTGGTTAAGTGTTCATCTGCTAACTCAAAGTTCAGCAGTTTGGGCCCACCAGCAGCTCCACAGGAGGAATATGTGGCAGTCTGCTTCCATAAGGATCACAGCATTGGAAGTTCTATGGGGCAATTCTCCCCTGTCCCATAGGGTTGCTATGAGATGGAATCAGCTTGAAGGCAATGAGTTGGGCTTTTGATGTGCCTGGGGATGCAATCCTATTTGGGAGGAGGACTTTGTTATACTATTGAAGTCAAATCTCATTGTTGTTGTTGTTGTTATGTGCCATCGAGTCATCCCTGACTCATAGCGACCCCTCCTTGGGTTCCGAGGCAG
>NW_006921838.1:4165887-4170492 GCF_000298275.1 Orycteropus afer afer
AAGGCTGGCAGTTCAAACCCACCAGCCACTCCTTGGAAGGAAGGTTGGGCAATCTACTTCTGTAGTGATACTGCCTCCGAAACCCAAGGAGGGGTCGCTATGAGTCAGGTCTGACTCAACGGCACGCAACAACAACAACAAACTGTGAGAAGGTTGGGCAATCTACTTCTGTAGTGACATCACCTCGGAAACCCAAGGAAACCCACTATGAGTTGGGTCCAACTTGAAGGCACATAACAGCAACAACAACAAACTGGGAGAACATAAATTTCTGTTGTTTAAAACGACCCACATGTAATATTTCTGTTACAGCAGCACTGAGGAACTAAGACCCTTATCTACAGTAAATTAGGCCTTACGTATATTGAGATTTATTTCAGTATTTTATAACAGTAAATATGAATTGAGATTATATATAAATATGGAAACAGTAGATAAATTATACATGTCATAATGTTTTATGATAATATGTACAACTATTAAAAGCAATAAGCTAAACTGATACATATTAAAAAGGGAAAAATTAATGAGGGTAAGAGAAAGGAGGGAGAAAGGAAATTTAGCTCTGAATTTCTAGATTTGACAAACCAGGGGAACCTGTTCCAGTAAATCAGGAAGACCATAGATGTTTCCCAGGGTTCATGAAAAGTATTCTTGAGTTGTTGGTCTCTCAGAGTTCATAGCATGATTTAAAGTTTTGGGACTCACTTGATCTCCACATACTTTATATGAGTATTGAATATTAAGTATATTGATTAAAAAACAGCACACTTAACCAGAAACCTATAGAACTTCTTAATGTATTAAATATCATCAAATTTTGTTCTCAATTTGTACGTAGTCTCCATCATAGATCTGTGTAGTAGTTATGTTTGTGTGTCAACTTGGCTCGGCCTGGTTGAGTGGCTGGGCAGCTGGTGGTAGTTAATCCCCATGATGAGACTGGCGATCTACTCCATGGTGGGATCTACCACAAGCAGCTGAGTAGCTGCCTTTGGGATGTGGTCTGCTTCCTGTATATAAGCAGAAACTTTGAGAATGGTCTCTAGTCTTTGGCACACTTGGACCCTGCCTGTAGTCATGTCATTGCTCAGCAGCGTGCTGTGCTCTGCCGACTTTGGGACTTACAATGGACTTAAGTTAATGGCCTGCCATGTGGTACACCTGGCACTTTGAACTTGGACTTAAAGCCTCCAAATTGTAAGAATAAATTCCTGTTTGTTAAGGCCATCCCATTTGTGGTATATTTCTTGTCAGAGCAGCACTAGGTAACCAGAACAATCTGTGATTCTGGAAGTTTTGGGGGTGAAGGCCTCATTTAAAATATGAAAATAGGAAATAAAGTGTCCCACATACACAGTTATAAAGTAAGTTTGTCTGAGAATATAGTCATCACAAAGCATGGAAAGCAGAAATGAGGCAGAGTCCTGATGATATTGTTGGATTCCCTGGATAGGGCTGTGAGGAAAGTCAATACAACATCCAGACTTTCAGATTCTTAAGCCAATACATTATAGTATGAACAAGTTTGAGTGGATTTTCTGTCACTATATAGTGATACTTCTCTACTTCGCTATCTGAAATGAAATAAAGAAGTATGGGTGAAGATATGGTTAGATATAAATTTGGTGGCAGGAAGTTGAAACAGTATGAGTAGTAGCATCAATTTTCTCTATTAAAAGAAGATTTTTTTTTTCCCTGAGAGAAGAGGGAAGTGACAGAGTTGGTGATATGAAACAAGCAGAGAAGATCTGAAAAGTGTGGGAGAATGAATTGCATTGAATAGAGAAACACCATGTAATTTCCTCCTTCTATTATGTTCTCAAGTTCTAATATCAAAAAGTACATTTCTTTATTTTATTCAAAAAAGATATAAAAGTCTATTAGCACCTAAAAACAATTTAAAAGAAGAGTATAAATTATCTAAAACCCTACAATTCTAGGGCAATTTTCTTTTGGCAAGCTTCTGTTCAATCTCTTCCCTCGTGCAAAAGTATTTTGTGTTGCAAAGACCCTACCATTTTGTAATCTGCTGTTTTTCTTCTTCTCTGTGTGTGTGAGTGTTAATGAGAACTCATCTTGCACCTTTTGTTATCACAAACAAAACATTACAATTCTTTGGTTTTAATTATTACAAAAATATGAATCATACTCTCTTGAGCTTATTATTATATTTTCTCTAATACTCTGTTATGTATTTTACTTTTTAATAGATGATGCAACAATGAACATCTTTATCTACAATGGTAGACAAAGAAGGAATTTCATTTGTTTACCTTTCCAAGTAACTCTTGTTTACTCAGAATATATTTTGGATCTATTAGGCATTGTCCTCATAGGCCAGTTTTTCAATAGTTGTTACCAACAACTTGGAAACTATTCCTAGTTATGTGAATCATTCTCATTTGTGTCACTATACTGTGATGACAAAAATATTTGACAAGAAAGACATCAACCACAGTTTTTCAGCCAGGTTCCAACAATTTTACTTATGAATCTACAGTAATCTTAAAATATATCTGGTGTTCTTATCAAAGTTTCATAGGTTTTTGCTAGAAAATAATGTATAAAGCATGATTGTTAGAAACCAATACAGCACAACTGGGGAACCCATTCTATCTTGTATTGGGGTCATTTGAAAAACTGCTGCAAATATTAATACATGCTGAGCCATCATATTCATGATGCCTAACACAATCTACTTACTGGTCTCAACTTTCATGGGAAAAATGATAACATACATTTGTATAAACTATTCCAATTTCCATTGTACATTAACCTTTGTTTTCTGTGTTTTTCCTTACAACCACCCCAGGAAACACATATGATTAATAACCCACTTTTCTGATGTGAAAACCGAGGCTCAGAAAGTTAGGTGAAATATCCAAGGTCACACAGAGAGGAACTGGCAGATCTGACTTTAAACCATATTCTTTCTATTATGTTACACTGCTGAGAGTTAGAAAAGCAGATGTGAATTCAAATAAATTCTTGCTCTAACTTTTATTACCTGTAGTTCTGAACAAATTAATATCTGTGTTCTGGTTTTCTGAAAGTTTAAATAACATTTTCTACATAACAAGCCTGTGTAAGGATTTGATAACATCATTCCACTGAAATTGTTCATTGGGCAATCATCAACCATCACTATTGGCAATGTCAGTGGGCAATTTTCAACTTTTCTTCTGTATTTTTCATTATTACCCTGGCACTTATTCTGAAGTGTTCTGTTCCTTTGATTTTTATGACACAGAAGTTTCAAGATCATTATGCCTCAGTCTTAAATGTTGCTCTTCCTCCCAAGGTTGAATTTTTCACTCTGCCTCTGTGTAATCAGTACTCTTCATATACTATCTCATCTCCTGTATGCTCAGCCATATATGTGTCAATGTTCCCCACATTTGTCTTTCTAGTCCATCTTATTGTTTCTATTAATGAGTGTCCTAGGAAGTAATCCGTGTAGAGTAAATCTGTATTTGCTCCACACTGAACCTTTCAACTGGCATCCCCGAACCTGTTTGATTTCCTAAGTCAGAGAATGGGAAGAACAAAATTCTCTACTTAAGCAGTGTCTTTTGTTCCAAAAGTTTCATTTACCACGAATGTATGCAAAAGATTCCCAAATGCATGCCCACAAGCCTTATCTGCACTCTTAGCTTTAATTTAGTAAATACTGTTTCCTATACAAGTGGCAGGATCCAGGTAAGGGGTGGGAGGCAGGGCCCACTCTCCAGAGACAGGAAAGGGAAGGAGCACCAACCAGGGACCACAAAGTGTGAGGATCTAGGTAGGAATTAGGTAAGGGGAGGGTGGAGAGGTTTCCAATAGCTAAAGGAGACAAACTTGTCTGTCAGTTTGTCATCCTGTAGGGCTTGCAATTGCTGTGAGGCTTGAGGTTGTACCACCAGTGTTTCAAGTAGTAGCAGGGTTTCACATGGTGCACAGGTTTCAACACAGGTTACAGACTGAGACGGACAAGTGAGAAGGAAGAGGTCATCCACTTCGCAAAAAAAATGGGCCAAGGAAAACCTTATGAATAGCAGAGAAACACTGATACATTACTGGGCAACTCGTGGCACAACTTAAATTGAGGAGAAACAGCTGCAAACATCCATTAATAATTGGAACAAGGAATATACAAAGAATGACTCTAGGAAAAGTGAAAGTTGTCAAAAATTAAATGGAATACATAAAGATTGGTATCCTAGGCATTAATGAGCTGAAATTGACTAGTTTGGGGCATTTTGAATCAAATAACCATATGATCTACTATACCAGGAATGACAATTTGAAGAGGAATGATGTGGCAGTCATCATCACAAGGATGTTTCAAGATCTGTCCTGAAGTATGATGCTGTTATTGATAGGATAATATCCATATGTCTACAAGAAATACCCGTTAATACTACGATATTCAAATTTATACACCAACCAAAAATGCCAAAGATGAGGAAATTGAAGATTTTTTTCAATTTCTGCAGTTTGAAATTGACCAAACATAGATTGAAGATATGTTAATTATCACTGGTGATTGGAATGCAAAAGTTGGAAACAAAGAAGAATCACCGGTAGTTGGAAAATTTGGCCTTGGTGACAGAAATAACG
>NW_006921838.1:4171264-4190152 GCF_000298275.1 Orycteropus afer afer
AACCAATGATATTGAAGGAAGAAGTCAAAGCTGCACTGAAGTAATTGGTGAAGAACAAGGCTCTAGGAATTGACAGAAAACCCATTGAGATGTTTCAACAAACATATGCCCCACTGGCGGCACTCACTTCGCTGCCAAGAGATTTGGTGGACAGCTACTGGGCCAACTGAATGGAAAAGATCCATATTTGTACCCATTCCAAAGAAAGGTGATCTGACAGAATTTGGAAATTATCAAACAATATCATTAATATCTCACGCAAGTAAAATCTTACTGAAGATAATTCAAAAACAGTTATAGCAGTATATTGACAGAGAACTTCCAGAAATGCAAGCTGGATTCAGAAGAGGATGTCGAATGAGGGATATCATTGGTGATGTCAGATAGGTCTTGGCTCAAAGTAAAGAACACCAGAAAGATATTTACTTATGTTTTATTGACTATGGAAAAGCATTTGATTGTATGGATCATAACAAACTGTGGATGACGTTGAGAAGAACAGGAATTAAGAACACTTAATTGTACTCATGAGGAACCTATACATAGACCAGGAGGCTGTCATTCAAACAGAACAAGGGAATACTGCATGATTTAAAATGAAGAAGGTAGTGTTTCAAGGTTGTATCCTTTCACCATACTTACTTAATCTGTATGCTGAGCAAATAATCTGAGAAGCTGGACTATATGAAGAAGAATGTGGCATCAGGATTGGAAGAAGAATCCTTAACAACCTGTGATATGCTAACAATACAACTTTGCTTGCTGCAAGTTAAGATGACTTGAAGCACTTACTGATGAAGATTGAAGACTACAGTCTGCAGTATGGCTTACATCTCAATATAAAGAAAACAAAAATCCTCACAACTGAACCTATAAGTAGCATCATGATAAATGGAGAAAAGATTGAAGTTATCAAAGACTTCACAATGCTTGGTTCTACAATCCACACCATTTGAAGCAGTAGTCAGGACATCAGATGACATATAGCACTAGGCAATCTGCTGCCAAGGACCTCTTTCAATGCTGAAGAGCAAATATGTCTCCTTGAGGACTTAGGTGTGCCTGACACAAGCCATAGTATTTTCAATCACCTCATATGCATGTGAGAGCTGGACAATGAATAAGGAAGACAGAACAAGAATTGATGCTTTTGAGTTGTGGTGCTGGCGAAGAATGCTGAAAGTCCCATGGACTGCTAAAGTAACTAACAGATCTGTCCTGGAGGAAGTGCAGCCAGAATGCTCCATGGAAGCGAGAATGGCCAGATTTCCTCTCACATACTTTGGTCATGTTGTCAGAAGGGACCATTCCCTGGAGAAGGATGTCATGCTTGGTAAGGTGGAGGGTTGACAAAAAAGGGGAAGGACCTCAATGAGATTAACTGACATGGTGGGAGCAAGGATCAAGTATAGCAAGGATCATGGAGCTGGCTGGTGCAGGACTAGGTGGTGTTTCATTCTGCTGTGCATAGGGTCGCTATGAGTTGGAGACAACTTGATGCCACCTAAGAACAATAACATGCATCTCTCTTTTATTATTTGAAAGAAAGTTCATACTCCACATGTCAAAAGTGGAAATTATGAATGTTTCCACATCCCAAGCTTGATTTTCTTCCAAGATTCTTTATATCAATGCTCTCAGTGAATATTTTCACCTCATAAGAGGTTGAACAAACCAGAAACCTTGATTCTTAACTATACTTAATATTTTCCCCATAATATAGCAAATATAACACCAGTACTATTTATAATCAGTATCTCTTATATATGCTAATTTCTCTTTCTCTCTACCACCACCTCTTTAGGATAAACTTGTGTCTTTAGGACAAATTTCCTTGAACTTTTACAATAGCCTCCTAATTGGTAAGCCATAACTATTTTTGCCTCTTCCAATTCCAAATGTAAACAAAAGATGGTTTGCTCTTTCTAAACACAATAGTTGTCTTATCCCACCCCTACACTTATCCCTCCATCACCTTCACTTTTGGAAATATGTCAGTGAATTCACCACTACTCTTTTTTGTGTGTGTATGATTTGGGTGAAAATTTACAGAGCAAAGTCACTTTCCTTACAGCAGTTCACTTACACTTTGTTTCATGACATTGACTACAATTCACCACAATGCAATAGCTCCACTCCTACTTCCTCACGACAATTACCTCTACCCTGTGTCCATCTCTCCATGCACCCCTGCCCCCTGAGCTCTCTCCCTGTGCATAAACAGCCCTTCTTTCTCTCACGATTTTTCTCTCCAAGGAGCGTATTTACCTCAGGTAAATGTTCAACTCCTATGTCTGTCTTTTGCTTCCTGGAAACCATGGGAGTGGGTTCAATTCTAGGCCTGAAGGGCAGCTAGGGGCCATGGTCTCAGTGATTCCACCAGGCTCTATCAGACCAGCAAACCTGCCCCCCCCCTTTTTTTTCCCCAAATTATTTTGAGTTTTGTTCCATGTTGTTCTCCCTCTCTGTCTAGGGTCTCCTACATAGATCCCCCTCTGAGTGGTTGACATTGGTAGCTGGGCGCCATCTAGTTCTTCCGGTCTCCTAGTCGTATAGGCTGTGGATCGCATGGTGAACCAGTAACTAGGACTAATTCTTTCCATGAACCTTTGGTGTTCTTCATTCTTCTTTGCACTGGATGCAGAGAGACCCATCGTTGCTCACCACTGCTCTTAAGCAAAATCCTGAACATAGCCTTGAAACTTTGCCGAATCTGATCCTGTCCTGAAACTTCAGCCCCATCTCATGTTACTGTGAACCAGCCATACATCATGTTCAGTTGTGAATCACATCTGTCTAATATATTAGCGCATTCTCTTCTAGCTTGATGTGTCAACTATCATTTACATATCAGTGCAAAGGGCCTTTCCTTGAGGGATATTTTCTTATCCTAATAGACTAAGTCAGAATCACCTGTTATATGTTCTCTAATGATTATTCTTTTTATCTTTTACAAAAGGCTCTACAAACTTTTACATTTCTTTCAATCTTTGAATCTCAGTATAATCCTCTAGAATATTAAATTATACCAGCCTTCTCCATTGTATCCTCAGTGTGAACACTGAGCCTTGCAGAAACCCACTGCCATTGCCATGCCACTGCCTCTGCCGTTGAGTAGACTCCGACACATAACAACCCTATAGGACAGAGTAGAAGTGTTCCATGGGGTTTCCAAGGTTGTAAATCCTTATGGAAGCAGATAGCCTCGTATTTCTCCTGTGGAGCAGCTAGTGGTTCAAACTCCCATCTTTTGCTTAGAAGTTGAAGGTTG
The DNA here is from genome assembly GCF_000298275.1 of Orycteropus afer afer. NCBI lineage: Eukaryota > Metazoa > Chordata > Mammalia > Tubulidentata > Orycteropodidae > Orycteropus > Orycteropus afer. The sequence continues at coordinate 4,174,536 of NW_006921838.1, forward strand.
TAACCCTGTACCACCAGAGCTACTGAGCCCTGCAAGGGGTAGAGTTAAATAATTATTGAATAAATGCTATTAAATGAATGTGTCAAGTGCATGTATAGTGCAGATATGTAACCATGAACTCACTGATCACTATTACAATACTCACAGGACTTTGATCTACAGGAATGCTTAGAAACACTAACTTTGATTTCAGAGCTAGAAGTCGGCTACTCGATTCAGGCAAAGCAGCTTGGTACACATTAGTACAATGATGCATATTCTGTTGTATATGTTATTGAACCCAAGTTGCTGTCTGTTACCCAGCCCTAGACCGCTTCACTGAAATGGAGAATGCTGGGAAACTGAGCTCCTCCATGGGGCTACTGATGATTTATGCAAGTGTTCAAAATCCAGGACTGTGTATGTAGTTCTTCCAGTGATATATTTATTACCATTGGTGAAGGGAAATGCAATAAAAACACTTATTCAAAAAAGCAATTTCCCTGGCCACTTCTATGTTTCATGCTGTTGCTATTGTCATGGATATTTGTGTTTTAAATAAGGTCTTAACACCTTATGCTGCTGCTCCATGACTTTGAAGCTGGGAAAACAGGTTACATGGCTACAATGATGAACAGGTCTAATATGTCTTTTTAGGACCTTTCATAAAGTGTGTGTCACTTGCTAATGAAGCAAAGTTGTTCCATACTTCCAACATGACCCATGATTTTTCACAGGGTAAAGCCTGCTTTGATTTAATTTTGGGCATAATGTGGGGTTGGGCACACAAGGAAAATAGGCCATAAAAAGTAAATTGATTTCTAATTAGTAAACCAATTTCTTCAGCAAGTGTTTTTAAATTGTCATGGTGAACTAGGTTTAAACCCTGATCCCCAGGTATCAACTCTGACACTTTTAAGCTCTCAAATTTTGCTTTGGTTTAACTTTTTCTGGACTTATTTTTCCTCAGTTATTACATAATGACAATACTTCTAGGATTGTCTTTCTCACAAGGGTGTTGGATATCTATAATGTGATAATAAATTTGAAAGTATAGTGTAAATTATAAAGCAATATGCATGCCAGTATCTAGGTCCTATTCCTGTTGTTATATCTAGGCAAAAGTTACCTCTTACACCTTTGCATCTGCCTAATCTCTATGCACCACTACTCTGTCAGTTTGTCCTACTATGGTGGCTTATGTATTGTTGTGATGCTGGAAGCTATGCCTCCAATGTTTTAAATACCAGCAGGGTCAATCATGGTGGCCAGATTGCAGTGGAGCTTGTAGACTAAGGCAACCTAGGAAGGAGGAACTGGCAATCTATTTCCAAAAAAAAAAAAAAAAAAGGACCAGTGAAACCTTGTGGATAGCAGCAGAATATTGTCTGTCCCAGTGCTGGAAAATGAGCCCCTCCAGTTGGAAGGCACTTAACATACAACCCTCATTGAGATGAATTGACACAGTGGTTGTGACAATTCAAACACAGCAATGATTATGAGGATGGCACAGAATCTGCCATCATTTCATTTTGTTGTACATAGTTCACGGTGAATTAAATCCAAGCCAATGGCACTTAGAAACAACAACAGTCTCCATGCTTATGTCTCCCTTCATTGTGACTATTGCTGGGAAGTTTTCCTTATCTCTTATCCATCTTAGCTACTTAGCAGTGGGGATATAATCAAGGTCGTATTTTGGCTCTCATGGACTTATTTTAATTTTCTTCAGCTTCAACTTGAACTTGTATATGAGCAATTGATAGTCTGTTCCACAATCAATTCCCAGCCTTGTTTTGACTGATGATATTGAGCTTCTCCATCTCCTCTTTCCACAAGTGTAATCTATCTGATTCCTGTGTATTCCTTCAGGTGAAAACCATGTGCATAGCTGCCGTTTATGTTATTGAAAAAGTTATTTGTAGTGAATAAATTGTTGGTCTTACAAAAGTCTATCATGCAATCTCCAGCATCATTTCTATCACCAGGGCCATATTCTCAAACTACTGATGATTCTTCTTTATTTCGACCTTTCACATTTCAATCACCAATAATTATCAATACATCTTGACTGCATATTTGGTCAATTTCAGACTGCAGAAGTTGGTAAAAATCTTCAATTTCTTTGTCTTTGTCTTTAGCTGTTGGTGCATAAATTTGAATAATGGTAGTATTAACTGGTCTTCCTTGTAAGCGTATGGACATTATCCTGTCATTGGCAGCATTGTACTTCAGAGTAGATCTTAAGAAGTTCTTTTTGATGATGAACACAATACCATTCCTCCTAATTTGTCATTCCCAGCAGACTAGATCATATAACTGTCTGATTCAAAATGGCCCAAGCCAGTCCATTTCAGCTTATTTAAGCCTAGTTAAGGTTGTGTGTCAACTTGGCTGGGCCTGGCTAAGTGGTTGGGCAGTTGGTGGTAGTTATTCCCCATGATGAGACTGGCAATCAACTCCATGGTGGGATCTACCACAAGCAGCTGAGTAGCTGCTTTAGGATGTGGTCTGCTTCCAGTATATAAGAAGCAGCTTTGGGAATGGGCTCTAGTTTATGGTACTCTTGAACTGTGCATGTAGCTGTGTCATTGTTCAGCAGCCTGCCATGCTCTGCCGACCTTAGGACTTACAATGGACTTAAATTAATGGCCTGTCGTGTGGTTTAGTAACATTGGGACTGTGCCTTTTTACTTGTCAACCTTGGGCTTGTCACCTCAGCAGCCAGCAGCAGTCTGAGTGAAGAAAAGCCTCTAGCTCCAGTGGACCAGAAGCAGGAGGCACAGCTGGACCCCAGGGTTGAGGGGCTTTCACTCAGCCTCTCAAGCCTGTCACTTTAAACTTGGACTTAAAGCCTCCAAACTGTATGAAAATAAACTCCTGTTTATTAATGCCATCCCATTTGTGGTATATTCCTGTCAGAGAGGCACTAGGTAACCACAACAGAATATGGTACTGAGAGAGTGGAGTGCTGCTCTGACAGATACCTAAAATGTGGAAACAGGAGTGGAGTGTGTCCTTGACCCGAGACTCTGGCAGAGACACCCAGGCATATGGCATGAGAGCTAGCAGGAGAAGAGCCAAGAGACTGGCAGAGAGATACTGGCAGAGAGACCAGCATGAGAGATGGCAGTAGCAGAGCCAGAGACCAACATTAAACAGCAACAGTATTACCAGCCCATAGAGGAGAAAGCTGGGTGCTTTGGGTAGGTGGCTTCCTGGCACAATGGGTTGCCTTCAGGCGTTAATTGGTAAAAGAGACCAGCATGAGATGGAGTAGCATGTTGGACAACCCACGGAGAAAGAAAGCTGAGTGCTTTTTGGGCAGGAGGTTTTCCAGCGGAGTGGGTTGCCTTTGGCATTAATCGACATAAGCAGAGAGACCAAGGAAATGGAAAGCAGAGCTGGCTCAGCCCTAAGGGTAGGACTGTGGCCTTTGGGGGTGGAACCACCACAGCCTCCTAGTTTTCAAAGAACCAGACCTTCACCAATTTGGTTCTGGAGTGTGGGGCTGCTCATTCGTGTGAGCCAGTGGGATGGAGCCATAGCCACTGCCCAGGAGTGAGGGAGTGGGGCTGCCATGCCCAAGAGGGAGAGGAGTGGGGCCTGCCAGACAAAGGGAGTGAAGTCATTACTCAGGAACTAGGGGACTGGAGTCACCCAGGGGAGGATACCTGTACAGACACCACCCATTGAAGATCTGTACAGGTGCTTAGTTGACAAGGGGTGGAAATGTGGTGGTTATGTTTGTGTGTCAACTTGACTGGGCCTGGCTGAGTGGCTGGACAGATGGTGGTAGTTATTCCCCATGATGATACTGATAATCAACTCCATGTTGGGATCAACCACAAGCAGCTGAGTAACTGCCTTTGGGATGTGGTCTGCTTCTTGTATATAAGGAGTGGTCTCTAGTTTTGGCACACTTGGACCCTGCATGTAGCTGTGTCATTGTTTAGCAGCCTGCCATGCTCTGCCAACCTTGGAAATTACAATGGACTTGCATTAATGGCCTGCTGTGTGGTTTGGTAAAATCGGAACTATGCCTTTTTATTTGTCAACCATGTGCTTGTCAGCCCCAGTAGTGAGCAGCTGTCTGAGAGAAGAAAAGCCTCTAGCTCCAGTGAGCCAGGAGCAGGAGGCAGAGCTGGACTTCAAGGTTGAGGGGCTTTCAGCCAGTCCCTTGATCCTGGCACTTTGAACTTGGACTTAAAGCCTCCAAACTGTAAGAGAATAAGCTTCTATTTGTTAAGGCCATTCCATTTGTGGTATATTCCTGTCGGAGTGGCACTGGGTAACCACAATAACTCATTTTTTCAGAAGCAGATGGCCCTATCCTACCCAGTCTGTCTTAGTCTGGAAGCTCTGCTGAAACCTGTCTACCATGGGTGACCCTACTGGTATTTGACATATCAGTGCCTTGGCTTCCAGCTTCACAGCAACATGCAAGCCACCACAGTATGACAAACTGATAAGTCTTGTAGTAGTTGCATATTTAGTTTCCAGTCTTTACCACTAGACAGAAAACACTATGGAAAAGGACTTTTCCTATCTTACACCCTACTCTATCACATGTTCCTAGCATATGCCTAGTATATAATAAGAAGTCAATATACATTTTTGGATGAAGGCATCAATACAGCAAACAATAGAAAATATGTCATAAAAGACACCATCTAAATAGAATAGCGTTAAATAGCATGACCAGGAAAGTTATTTCATTTTTGGTGTTCCATGTATGAAAGAGATAGGGCTTTAAATTTGGCAAATCATTAGCACAGATTAATGAGTCTTGTCCTTAAATATCTATGCTTGTAGAGCCATTGCCCTATTAATGTCTAATCAGTCATCTTTCTTCATATTACCTCTTATACTGATTTTTAAATAAAACCATTTTCACTGAGAGATTTAGGGACCGTAGCATACATAGTCATGCTCCACTGGTGACATGGTTATTTGTAATCACGTTTAACCTGGGGGAGCTCTCTCTTGTGTATCCCAGATCCTACTCTGACTTCCTCTGTGGCTTTGTCAGTACATCTATTGGTATTGTCACCTTGGTTATCCATTCTTCAAATGAGGATGAGCATGTTTTTTCCACATGGGCTTTTAAAGGGCTGATTAGTTAATGTTTGCAAAGTACCTCCATGAACATAAATATGAGAGATGCTAAGTGGCATAGTGCATGATGTTATAGCTATGGATTCCTCTGGGATGGAAACTGCTTGAAAATCATGTTGCAGGGCAAGGCTGAGGAAAATGAAGCAGCAGTCTTTCCCAGAAGGTAGCAATCCGCACCAGGGATGGAAAGCTTTACAAAGAGAGCCAAAAATAACTTTCTTTGCATCAGGGAATACTTTGGGACTGGCCATGATTATATGAAGAGTTGACTGCCACTCTAAGTCAGAACCAAATTTCTCTTCTACTGCCTGTTTCCCATGGGAACTAGAAAAAAATAGCCACAGCAACAGTGGAGATGTGGAATTTTTAAGACCAATGGGATTTCATTTTCTTCTGTGTGTGAAGGTTCTGCCATGTTGACTGATATGAGATCTCCCTGCCCTGACTACAACCCAAGAGTCTGTTGGTTTATTTGGTGTACATATGTCCCTAGCACCAGGAGAGGAGCAGGATAGGCATAGCTGCATCATTGGTAGCCTTTTAATTTTTCATTCTTGAGTTTCTGTATTCCATTCTTCCTTTGGGAGCTCTGGTAGCATAGTGTCTAAGGCATTTGACTGCTAATCAGGAGGCTGGCAGTTCAGAGCAACCAGTGACTCCTTGGAAAGAAGGTTGGGCATCTAATTCCATAGTGATCCTGTCTTGGAAACCCAAGGAGGGGTCACTATGAGTTGGATCCAAATACTACTTAGTATCTACTACTTGTCAGATGTTATCACATGTAGAAACTTGATAGAGAATAAGTAAAGAAAGGGACCTTTTTTCTTCTTCACTGCTCATGAACTAATCAGAATGTCCATTTCTGAACCTAAGTATACATACATCCTCTTTAGGTTGAATAGAAACATTGTATATTTTGTCCTGAAAGAGATGTTAAACCCACTGTCATCAAGTTGGACCTGAATCATAGTGACCCCTTCTCTGGTTTCCAAGACAGTATCACTACAGAAGTAGATTGCCCAACTTTCCTTCTGAGGAGTAGTTGGTGGATTTGAACCTCCATCCTTCTGGTTAGCAGTCAATTGCCTTAGACACTATGCCACCAGAGCTCCTGAAAGAGATGTCAAAGAAAATTACAGAAACAAAGAGAATGTGTTAAGTGCATAATGTTGCTGCTGCTGCTGCTGCTGCTACCAAACCCTACATACCATGGGGCCTAGATTTGGGGTAGTTATCCTTCTTGTAAGCAGCTTTGGTGGCCCAATGCTTAAGTGCTCAGCTGCTAATCAAAAGATCAGCAGTTCAAACCTCCCAGCTACTCTGCAGGAGAAAGATGTGGCAGTCAGCTTCCATAAAGATTATACCTTGGAAACCATATGGGGAAGTTCTACTCTTTTCTTTAGGATTTCTGTGAATTAAAATTGACTCAATAGCAGTAAGTTTTTATCTTTCTTCCATTATATTTCTCTTTTCAGGAAACTTCTCTTTCTTCTTCTAGTGGTAAATAAAGCTCTTTTGAAGTACATACATAATCACACGACAGCATCTAGTAGTGCTCTTACGTGAAGGTATCCACACACATTGGAAACATTCTTTAATAACTGATGATTTTAGTACATAGTCACTGTTGTTTTTTATCTCTTGAGTGTCTGTATAAATAATTTATCTAGTGATTTAATGTAGCAATTATTTCATTATCTTAGTTGAAACTCTATTATCTTCTATATCTCCTCTGATATTTATTCCAGTGACTGTAGGTCAGACCTTATTATTAAGTATAACTGCATTAGCTTCAAAATCTTGGCTTCAAACATCAACATCTCTGATAAAACTCCATTTACTTATTCTGGCACTCACATTCCAGTAATTATTCGATCACATCTTTACTGCAATTCGTTGACTTTATTTTGTTTGTCATGAGCTCCATCAGGTTCACAGTTCTCTCACTCCTCAGATTACATTCTGTAACCTGTCCTTAAAATCGCCGTATACACACTCTCAGTTCCCACGCTTTGCCTCCTTTGTCTGTTGCCCTCTTCTTCATCTCACTCATCTAGTAAAACCGAATTCTCCATCGAGTCTTTTCCTATTGAAGCTCTGGTAGCATAGTGCCCAAGGCACCTGACTGCTAACCAGAAGACTGGTGGTTCAAATCCACCAACTACTCCTCAGAAGGAAGATGGGGCAATCTACTTCCATAGTAATACTGCCTCAGAAACCCAAGGAGGGGTCACTGTGCATCAGATCTGACTACATAGCAGTGAGCTTTTTTTTCTTTTTCATTTTCTTTTCCTATTACCAATCATAACTGAAGAAAAACACATAGACATGTTTTTTAGGCTTTTAATTTATTACCTGAAGCCTGAAGGAAGAACTCAGTACTTCCAGGGAATCCTATTATATTTCCCAAGTCAATTCACCCTTTCATCTGAAATAAATATTTTGTAATATCTCCTTCCTCAAAACCAAATTCCTCATCCTTATGAATGACTGGTAGTCTTGTTCCATATTTCACTGAGAAAACAGAAGCAATCAGAAGTGAGCTACCTCATCTTCCCACACCCAAATCTATCGACAGTTCTGAATCTGTGCCTACACACCTGTCTTTCTTTCTGTTATAATAAATAAACTCTAGAGCCAATCCCTCCACTTACACGCTGGATTTTATGCTGCTATCTCCTAAAACTCTGCAGGTAATATGTACAGATTGCTCTCTGTAATTCATTAGTCCTTTTTCTGCATCATTAATTCATCCTTCTCTACTGGATCATTTCCATCAAATTCTAAGCCTATATTCCACCTAAAAAACAAACAAAAATTGTAGATCTGCTACTCATCAAGCATCAACAAGTATCTAACCATTTCTCTGCCCGTTTTGTAGCAAAACTTTTCAAAATGTAGCCTAAAAAAGTTGTCTTTTCTTCTTCACTTCCCTTTTTCTCTTGAACTCACTCTTTTCAGGTTTACTTCTTCACTACCCCCATTGAAACCCTACTTATCAGAACTCCATCTTGACAATCCAAGTCAAGTCTTATTTCTGTTTGATTTCTCTACTATATTTTACACAATGAATCTCATTCTTGAAACATTTTCCTCACTTGGCTTCTGAAACATAGAATCTTTCAAATTTGCCTTTGACTTTTTGGGTAGCTCTTTTTCAGTGTCCTTAGCTGGCTCCATCTCTCTTTATCTTTTATTATTATTATTATTATTGAATGATAATGGCTTTTCATATTCTGAACTATGTATATATATATATATATATATATATATATATATATATATCACACACTTAAAATGTTCTATATTATCTGACCTTCTGTATACCCATCTAAATTTATTTACTACTATTTAAGCTAATTGCCCTTCTTATCCCTCTTTAAACATACTAAGCTCACATTGATTTGAAGATTTTTCATTTCTTGTTCCCCCTATGTTCAACATTCATTACCAGGCAGATTTTCTTATATTTCTCTACCTCACTTTATTCAGATATTTCCTCAAATGTTAGCATTTCAAGAAAATTTTCTGAGACTCTCCTATCTAAAATTGTAATTTCCTACCATTCATTCAGAGCCCTTGGGTATTGCAAACAGTTAACACATTCAACCACTTGCCAAAAGTTGGGGATTTGAGTCCACCCAGAGGTACCACGGATAGAAGGCCTGGCAATCTATAACTGAAAAATCAGTAATTGAAAACCCATGCAACCTAGTTCTGCTCTGACACACATAAGGTTACCATGAGTTGGAGCTGACCCAATACATTAGTATTGGTACCTTTACACATCAGTTTCTCATCATGCTGTTTTTCTTCATAACATTCATTATGGCCTATCATGATATCATACATCTGTGATTAAGTAATCTAATTCAGAAGTAAGTTCCATGGAGGAAGGAGTTCACTGAGTTATAATTTTATGTTAATTTCTATAAGCACCTATAACAGTGTCTAGAATGTATTTTACTCTCAAAAAACTATTTATTGAATAAATTAATATATCTTAACATCTAGTCAAAATATAGGAGCTCTGGTAACTTCGTGCCTAAGGCACTTCACTGCTAACCAGAAGGCTGGCAGTTCAAACCCCTCAGCCACTCCTCAGAAGGAAGATTGGGCAATCTACTTCCACAGTGATACTGCCTCAGAAACCCAAGAAGCGGTCGCTATGAGTCAGGTCCGACTCAACGGCATATAACAACAACAACAACAGTCAAAACATGACTGGGGAAGAGCTGCCTCCTCAAAGGAGAGTTGAACTTAATGAAGTGGAGGGAGTAATTTTTGGGACCTCCATTTGCTGATGTGGCATGACTCAGAAGGAGAAGAAACACCTGCAAACATCCATTAATGATAGGAATGTGGAATGTATGAAGTATGAATATAGGAAAATTGGAAGTTGTCAAAAACGAAATGGAATGCATGAAGCTTGATATCCTAGGCATTAGTGAGCTGAAATGGACTGGTTTTGGCCATTTTGAATAAGACAACCCTATGATGTACTATGGGTTGTGTTATTATGATGTATTATGGTAGCATAATGGCTAAGGCATCCGACTCGACGGCACATAACAACAACAAACAACAAATGATGTACTATGCTGGGAATGACAACTTGAAGAAGAATGGTGTGGCATTCATCATCACAAAGAATGTTTCAAGATCTATCCTGAAGTACAATGCTGTCAGTGACAGGACAACATACACACGCCTACAAGGAAGACTAGTTAATACTACTATTAGTCAAATTTATACACCAACCACCAAACACAAACACAAGGATATTGAAGATTTTTACCAACTTCTGCAGTCTAAAATTGACCAAACATACAATCAAGGTATGTTGATTATTACTGGTGATCAAAATGCAAAAGTTGGAAACAAAGAAGAATCCCCAGTAGTTGGAAAATATTGCCTTGGTGATAGAAATGATGTTGGAGATCACATGATAGAATTTCGCCAGACCAATGACTTATTCATTGCAGATACCTTTTTTCAACAACACAAATGGTGGCTCTACACGTGGACTTCACCAGATGGAACACGGAGGAATCAGATAGATTATATCTGTGGAAAGAGGAGATGGAGAAGCTCAAAATCAGCCTAAACAAGGGCAAGAGCTGACCGTGGAACAGACTATCAACTCTCATATTCAAGTTCAAAGTGAAGTTGAAGACAATTAAAACAAGTTCTTGAGAGCCAGTTACCTGGCTCTAACTGGGAGAGATCCATATTTGTACTCATTCCAAAGAAAGGTGATCCTACAGAATATGGAAATTATAGAATAATATCATTAATATCACAGGTGAGTAAAATCTTGCAGAAGATAAGTAAAAAATGGTTGCAGCAGTATATTGACAGGGAACTTCCAGAAGCAAGCTGGATTCAGAAGAGGACATGGAAGGAGGTATATCATTGCTAATGTCAGATTGACTCGAGCAAAGAATACCATAGAGATATTTACTTGTGTTTTATTGACTATGCAAAAACATTCAACTGTGTGGATCATAACGAGTTATAGATAACATTGAGAAGAATGGAAATTCCAGAACAATTGATTATGCTCATCGGGAACTTGTACACCGGCCAGGAGACTGTCATTCAAACAGAACAAGGGGAAATTGCATGGTATAAAATCAGGAAGTGGGTGTGGCAGGATTGTACTTTTCACAGTACTTATTCAATCTGTATGCTGAGCAAACAATCCAAGAAGCTGGATTATATGAAGAAGAATGCAGCATCAGGTTTGGATGAAGACTCGTTGTTGTTGTCGTTATTTGCTGTCGAGTCGGACCTGACTCATAGCGACCCCTCCTTGGGTTTCCGAGGCAGTATCACTATGGAAGTAGATTGCCCCATCTTCCTTCCGAGGAGTGGCTGGGGGGTTTGAACCGCCAGCCTTCTGGTTAGCAGTCAAGTGCCTTAGGCACTATGCTACCAGAGCTCCCTAATGATGAAGACTCATTAACAACCTGCAATATGGAGAAAACAGAACCTTGCCTTGCTGAAAATGAAGATGACTTGAAGCACATATAAAAGATTAAAACTATTGTCTCTAATGTGGAATATACCTCAACATAAAGTAAATGAGAATTCTTGCAACTAGAGCAATAACCAGCATCAAAATAAATGGAGAAAAAAATGAAAAAAAAATTGTCAAAGATTTCATATTACTTGTTTCTACAATCAACACCAATGGAAGCAGCAATCAAGAAATCAGACGATGCATTGCACTGGACAAATCTGCTGTAAAAGACCTCTTTAAGTACTGAAGACCAAAGATATCTCTTCGACCAAGGCACACCTAACCCAGCCTATGATGTTTTCAGTAACCTCATATGCATGTGAAAACTGGACAATGAATAAGGAAGACTGAAGAAGAGTTGACACTTTTGAGATGGTGAAGAATACTGAAGATCTGTCCAAGAAGAAGTGCAGCTGGAATGCTCCTTGGAAGTGAGAATGGTCAGGCTTCATCTCACCTACTTTGGTCATGTTGACAGAAGGTACCAGTCCCTGGAGAAGGATATAATGCTCGATAAAGTGGAGGGTCAGCAAAAAATGGATTACCTGGTGCCACTCTGACAGGATTATATACCACAAATGAGATGGCCTTAACAAACAAGAGTTTATTTGTTCACAATTCAGAGGCTTTAAGTCCAAGTTCAAAGTGCCAGGCTCTAGAGGCTGGGTGAAAACCCCTCAACTTTGGGGTCTACCTTGGCCTCTTGCTCTCAGCCCACTGGAGCTAGAGGCCTTTTTTCACTCAAACAGCTGCTGGCTGCTGAGGCTGAGAAGACCAAAGTTGACAAGTAAAAAGGCACAGTTCCGATGTTACCAAACCACAGAGCAGGCCATTAACTTAAGTCCATTGTAAGTCCCAAGGTTGGCAGAGCATGGTAGGCTGCTGAACAATGACACAGCTACATGCAGGTCCAAGTGTGCCACAGGCTAGAGACCACTCCCAAGACTTCTCCTTATATACAGGAAGCAGACCACATCCCAAAGGCAGCTACTCAGCTGCTTGTGGTAGATCCCACCATGGAGTAGATTGCCAGTCTCATCATGCGGAATTACCACCACTAGCTGCCCAGCCACTCAACCAGGCCTACTCAAGTTGACACACAAACATAACCACCATACCCTCAGTGAGATGGATTGACACAGTGACTGCAACAGTGGCCTCAGGAATAGCAAGGATTATAAGGCTGGCCCAGGACTGGGCAGTATTTTATTCTGTTGTATATGTACATAGGATTGCTATGAGTTGGAGCTTACTTGATGGCCGCTAAAAACAACAACAACATTTAGTCCAGCATTTCTACCAATCTGACAGTAACATCTATGGATATAACAGTACTAACATATAAAATATATGTATGTGGATACATAAGTAGAAGTAAGCACTTTAATATCTTTAGGAAGGCACATGTGAGTACATTATGTGTTGGCTTATCTGTATACATATGAAAATACACTTTAGTGTGAGCTGCATATATATCCATGGATATAATAGAGGATACAGTTATGGTGACTTCCTAGACATATGCAAGCAATTTGTTGAATTGCTTAACTGGGTTTAGGGGATTAGTTATCCCACATACTCTTGGGAATAACTTAGTCAATTGATATAACATAGTCCATAAAGTTAATGTTCTATGTTGTTGTTGTTATGTGCCGTCGGAAGGAAGGTTGGGCATTCCTACTTCCATAGTGATACTGCCTTGGAAACCCAAGGAGGGATCGCTATGAGTCGGGGCCGACTCAATGGCAAATAACAACAACATTAACAACAATGTTCTATACCCTAGTTTAATGAATAGGACCTGGGGTGTTAAGAGCTTATGAGCAATCATCTAAGATATAACTTTTAGTCTTTACTTGTCTGGAATAAAAGAGAATGAAGGAAACCAAAGACTCAAGGAAGAAACTAGTCCACAGGACCAATAGCTCACATGAACCATGACCTTTTATAATCTGAGACCAGAAGAACTAGATGGTGCCCAGCTACCACTACAACCATTCTAAGGACAAAATAGAAGGTCCCAGTTAGAATGGATGAAAAATGTAGAACAAAACTCATATTCAAAAAAAGAGCAAACTTACTGAATTGATAGAGAGTGGAGGAACCCCCAAGAGTATTGCCTTAAGACGGCCTTTTAACCAAGAACTGAAACTACTCTCAGAGGTCATCTTTCAGCCAAGTAGTAGAATGACTTACAAAATAAACTATATCATCCATGAGTAATGTGCTTCTTAAACAGTTAACTACAGGAGACCAAACCATCAAAATTTACCCAAAAGTAAAGATGAGAAGGCAAAGAGGGGAAGGGAAGCGAGAACAATGTAAATAGAACAAACAGAATGGAAACAATGTGAATGCTGACACAATTATAACCAACTGCATGGAACAATTTGTATAAAAATTGTTAAACGGGAACTTAATTCATTGCTTAAGACTTCATCTAAAAATATAGAAATAAAATATTGTATAAACAACTTTTATTATTGTCCGAGAAAGGAAAAGAAACCTAACATTTATTGGAAATCATGCCCTAAGACTTCATCTATATAATGTGAGATAAAACTATTTTATGTTGCCTGCAGAGTTTTGTCTTGTACAGTGTTTTAAATAAATTTGATAGTTGCCAAAATTTAAAAATCAGATTTATCTGAAAACCAGATTGTTAGATTCTGTAGAACAATGTGAATATATGATAGCTTCCAATTGCCCCATGATAACAATTGACTGGGTCTGAGCAGTAAACATTTGCTCTCAAGGTTACCACATTCCCCAGTGTTCTCTGTCTCTCTGAATCTAGGCTGAGTCTTCACAGGCTTTATCATTCCAACAGGAGTTCTCCCAAGTGCATTAAATTCTTTCAAGGATATTAAGTGCATTTCCCTAGAATGTATTTGAATTTTCAAACCCAGCTATAGAATTCCATTGACTTCCCTTTGCATTTAGCTTTGATTCCTACTAAGTAGTTTTGATAATGTTGCTTAACACATCTGTACGTTAATTTTCTCACCTCCAAAACCAGAACATAAGTGTCTGTTCAGAAGTATTATTGTGATAACAGAGTGGTTCAGAGCAAATTTCAATAAATAGCCTCCTTCCTTTTCCTCGTTCATATTCCTATAATACTTACAGACTTACTAGAGTGATTTAGAACAATTATTCTTAAAGACAGATCTCCTAATCTCACCTGGAAGTTATTAAAATGTAATTTCTAGGGTTTCACCCCAGACTGCTGAATCAGAAACTAAGGGCATGGGGCCCAGGAATCTGCATTTTAACAAACCTTCTGGGTACCGAGTCATGCCAAATTCTGGGAAATATTGATTTAGAATGTAAATTCTTTTAGGAGTAGCCATATGATTTGTCACTTTTATTTAGTAATCAAAAAACACCCAGAAATTCTATCCCCACATATATAGTGACCTATACCATAGTGTCCCCCCCCAGAAAGGTGATCATTATGATTTTATTGTTAGTAATAATAAGCATTAAATGAAATTAGTGATGGAAGACAATACAAATGACCCATTTGAACAAAAATAATCACTTCCCCATATTTTAAGATGACAAGAAAGAGCATTTATTCTACTTCCCTTGGTCTTCCTTGTTAAATGATTCATCAAGTCTGGAAACAGCTGCCATATCTTGAAGAGAAATAGAGAGAATGATTTTGCATCTAAATGGCTTATCAAAATTGACAGCAAATGGCATTTTCATTTACATTTGAAAACAGAACAATTCCAGAATCCCAGCCAAATTTAATCCCTGTCAGATGTTGGAGCAGAGGGGGCATTTTTAACAAAGAAGAATGAAATGTTCTTAGTGATTTGGAAATTTCAGTGGATGGAAGCAAATCCTTGAAGAGTTCACACTAGTGCCAAGTGCAAGGAGCGTTTTTGAGCTCACTCTCTGTAGCAATGAATGGATGAGTCTGATGAGGGGAAGAGACATGGGCCAGCATTTTGTCACTTTGTGTAAATCCCAGTTATGCGGTATTTCTCTGTAGTTCAGTGCCAAGAACAAAGGATTGAAACTACTGCTCCCCAACTACACTTGCCATCCAGCTTGAAGAAGTTTTCATTATTGGAAGCTATTAAAGGTTCACTGATTACAACTTTACAGGATATACTCTGGTATCTCCCTTCTCTCTCCGCCCCCCGCCCCAAGAATCTTTAATTTAGAAGAACACATACAAAAAAAAATAGAGCACATGGATGACACGAAGGAGTTTGGAGGCAACTCAAAGAGTTGGAAATGACCTTTAAAAACAATGTTAATATCTAAGTTCATTGAATGTTGACCGCCAGAAAGGTTATAAGATAATGTACATGTATTGACTTTATTTATTTATTTTTATTTTAATTTTTTATTTTAAGAGTTTGTCTTACATTCAACATTATGTGTACATTTAGTTTTACTCCCATTTACCATGTCTAACCCTAACCTGTAGCATAGTGGCTAAAGCACTTGACTGCTAACCAGAAGGCTGGTGGTTCAA
>NW_006921838.1:4197230-4200307 GCF_000298275.1 Orycteropus afer afer
ATTTCTCTCTCTTTCTCTCTATAAATATATATATATATATATTCACTTTGCTGGTTTTTGTGTTTCTCTAGAGAACCCAATCTAACACACCTGCTAACTAGAAGGCTGGTGGTTCAAATCCACCAGACTGTCCTCAGAAGGAAGATGGGGCAATCTACTTCCGTAGTGCTACTGCCTCGGAAACCCAAGGAGGAGTCGCTATGAGTCGGGTCTGACTCGACGGCATATAACGACAACAACAACAACAATTTAAAAGTGAAAAGCTTAGGTCCAGAGTGGTAATACAACTTTTCCTAGGCTACTAACAGATGACAAGAGTCAGGATTTAAATGCATATATGTTTACTTTAGGGAGCTCTGGTGGCATAGTGCCTAAGGCATTTGACTGCTAACCAGAAGGCTGGCAGTTCAAACCCGCCAGCCATTCCTAGGAAGAAAGGTTGGGCAATCTACTTCTATAGCGATACCACCTCAGAAACCCAAGAAGGGGTCACTATGAATCAGATCCAACTCCATGGCAGTGAGTTTGATTTGGTTTGGATGTTTACTTCAAAGGACATTACAAAAATGCCAAGATGGAGTCATCGTCTGACTTCCTGGAACTTCATAAGTGGGGAGAAATATCATTATCAGCAGCAATATCCCAAGGCTGAGTCCTATGAGGAAGAGGTCAGACATGCTGCCAAACTGATTTTTCACAAATTCTCACACCAATCATCCCTGACATGTCAGTCTCTACATCTTTGTTGGGTTCATTAATTCCTTGCAATGGCCATACGGTACTCACAATGAGTACTCACTATTATAGGCTTATTAGGGAAGCAATCATTTATAATTCAGGATCAGAAATGACTGATGATACAGTTCTTCAATCAGGACAGCTTCTTCTCAGCAGTGCCTGCTGGCATGCCTCCCTCTGGTTCTTGGCTCCACAGTCCCTTGGCTTCTGCCCTCCTTAACCAAATGTCACAAAGCTCTTTTAGCTCGGCCAGTTAAGTGTCCAGAGGCACCCCACTCTGCCAGCAAACCTCCCTTCTGAAGGCTCTCAGCTTTCTCACTCTGTGAACCAGGAACTGCTCCACCATCTCCAGCATATGTCCTGGTTGTGCTGATTCTGTTGCTGTCACTTCTCTTTCACCACTTCTCATAGTCTCTCACCATCCTAGCAAGGTGTTATAGCTCTCTGTGTTCGTTAGGTCGAGGAGGTCTGCAGAGCACGGACCTGGGGTCCAAAGAATACACTCTGTTCTTGTCTCTTCTTGGTAGTAGTCAGGTCCCCACTTCCCACATCTGGGATGGCTCATTTTAAGCCTAGAGGGCATTGCAAAAAATGACCAATCTCCTTGGAGTTCCATATACCTTATTTGCATGGTTCCACCCATACAAGGGTGTCATGCCCATTATTTACATTATTAGCAAGATACCCAATCCCCATGGTGGGCCATAAGCACCTCACATTTGCATAATCCTACAAAGTCATTTGGGAGGAGTTACAAAGATTATGACTAGAAGGGCCATATTAAGTAAGTCTCTACACCACACTCAATCAAGGAAACTCACCTGAATGTCTGTCCAGAATTTATAATGGTATTTCATTTGGCAGTCATTGTTGATTGAGCAATTGTCCACATAGTTGCTCTCAACCTCCAGGTAGATTGATACTGTACGATCCCAAACCTCCACTGTAAATCACATAGTTGGTCTTTCTGGCTTGGCAAGACCCCACCCTAAGACTCTCCAGCATGGTCACCCTAAAATCCAATGTGGCCAGCCCCTATCCTAAACCAAGACACTCTTTTCAGGTGTGACACAGATTATCTCACAGAAACCAAAAGACATGGCCAGAACCTTCTTTGAAAATAATCAGTTACCATTAAGTCAATGAGTCAATTCTGATTCATGGAGACACTGTGTGTGTCAGAGTAGAAATATGCCACATTGGGTTTTCAATAGTGGATTGTTCTGAAGCAGATAACCAGTACTTTCTTCTGAGGCATCTCTGGATGGACGTAAACTTTCACACTTACGTTTAGCAGCCAAGTGCACTAACTGTATCACCCAAGAACTCCAGACTTCTCTTTGGGCAAGATCAAATTCTTTAGTACATTCCAAGGCACTGGTAGAAAACTAAAAGGTCAACTACTTTAAGCCTCTTATTTGATGAGGAAAAACAGAATCTGAGAGATGGAAAGTGACTAGATTATGGTCACCCTATTAGTTAGTGGTCAAGACAAGAACGATATCATACAATTGAGTCAAAATCAACCAAGGAAAATGACAAGGCATGAGAGCTTTCACCTTGTGCAGATTATTCCTAGACAATGAGATGCTTTCATTAAAATCGAGGCTTCAGACAAGTTCATTCCAGTTCCATCCCCTACGCAGAATTTACATTTCTACCCCAGATAAACTGAATCAGAATATACCTTTTATAGAATCTTATAGACTACCAAGTGATTCTTATATACACGTAAGAATCACCTGGGGACCTTGTTAAAATGTAAATTTTGATTTAGTGCATGTGGAGTGGAAATACAAATTTTCAGTAAGGGGTCAAACAGGAATGAACTGGTTTGAAGTTCTGATTAGAATGTTTAACCACAACTTCAAACTAGCTCTTTGCTCATTTCTGGGCAAGGGCCATTAGCTCTTTTCCTTCTCATGCCCTGGAATATTCTTACTAATTTCTCACTTTGTGAAAAACAAAGCAAAACAAACCAAAAACAAGACCAAGTGCTTGTGATTCCTTTATAACTTAGTGTCTTTCTCAGGACAAATTTGTTTTAAAGAAAGGACCATTGTACCATATACCATTTCATGTGAGATTGCCTTGTACTCTTAAATAATTTTGCATTCTTTCGTAAATCACAGAAGGAAAATTGTTTAGAATACTTAGTACCCTCATCCAGGCCAATTCTTGATCTTAAACTGTTCTGAATATTTTATTTTCATCCCATTACATTCGTAACAGCAATCAATACTTTGAACACTTTATGTTTTTTATTTCATATTATCTTGCAAAACCCATCTGAAGCAGGCAATCTATTTCTATTTTTTAAAATATATGCTCTGGTAGCA
>NW_006921838.1:4200407-4205382 GCF_000298275.1 Orycteropus afer afer
GCTGGTGGTTCAAACCCACCAGCCACTCCTCGGAAGGAAAGTTGGGCAATCCTACTTCCGTAGTGATACTGCCTCGGAAACCCAAGGAGGGGTCGCTAGGAGTCGGGTCTGACTCGACAGCACATAACAACAACAACAACAACAACAACAACAACCCTAACCCAGTAACTTTTCCCCCCTGCCCCTCAGAGTTACACACTCCTGTTTGTCCTGCATTTCCTCCATGTGAATGTTGCCCCTCTGGTGCCCTGTGGTTGATTTTTCCAAGGGATAAATTTCCATAGAGTATGTGGGTGCATCACCCTGGATTGAGTGGTCTGCATGTACATCTTGTTTACTGTTGGGCTGAGACCCAGACTTCATTCACTTTTAAAATATCTTGATGAGGGTTTGTAGATAGTAAAGCAGAAACTAAAGGAAGTCCAAAGTTACCCAACAAAAAAATGATGGAATGAGAATTCAATCCATGCTGTTCTGATTCTAATTCCTGCATTTCCTCCATAATTGCTGCCTTTCCACATTTTTAGAGTTTCAGAATTTATTAGATAAATTTCTCATATTATCTCCCCTAGGGTTAAGGAAGACAGCCAGAGATAAGATGCATTTGGAGTATCTAGGCTGATTAGAACTCGCATACTTACGGAGTTCACTGTAGCCTAAGCAGCGAGATGTTTTGATGATTTTCTTGTACATGTGAGATACAAAAGTATAGCAGAGAGTTCTACTGAGCCTAACGTGGCCATCAGAATAATAATACTAACTATTGCCACCTCTTCAGTGGCACCTCTACAGATGTCCAGCCACTTTTATGTATATCATTTTTTCTATATCTCACAGCCTTCTGTAATGAGATATTATTGAATCCATTTTAAAGAGGGGAAACCAAGGTTCAGAGAAATCAGATGCTCTGGTCAGAGTTATACATACATGGAGGGGCATTTACGGATAGAAGCGAATTACTTCTATATCCAAAAATGGTCTTTAAAACCATGAAGTGCTATCATCATAATGAAGACATTGTATCAGTTCCTGGAGTCAGACAGGTCTTAGCTCAAGTCTACCCCAACAATTGTGTGCTAATATATCTGTGCCTTACTTTCTTCTTGTGTAAAATGGGAGCACATAAAAACACCTGTCATCGTGTAATTGAAAAGATGTGATGTGTATTAATTCATGTGTATTAAGTTCTTTGGCTCAGTACCAGTGTTCAGTAAGTATCATTGTGTTGTTGTTTGATTATTATTATCATTAATGTTTGTTTTCAGCATTTAAAATCTTTGTACAAAGAAGAAGATGGAGTTTACGAAAGTAACTTTGAATCACTGTAGATATTACAGATCAGAAGAATTCTTTTAAAAAAGAGTGTGCTTTTAACAGTATCCTGGATTAGGTCATGAAAGATGAAATTGAAGAAATCTTTGCAGTTGTTTGAATATTCTATCAAGATAGGAATTAGTTCCATGAAATCCAGAATTTTATCTTCATCACGTCTATATTCACAGATTCTAGGAGGGATTCTATTTTATCATGAATACATTAAAAAAAAAAAAAGTCATATTACATTGAACTTGATGCCTTAGCTCTAAGGAAATGATTGATTATTTTACAGAGGTGTTAAGCACATGCATTTTGAGTTAAAAATGAAACCAGCACATATAAGAACATTTGATCTTAAACTAAAAAAATACAAATTCAGGTAAAAATGATACTTAAATAGAGATCACTCCTTCATGTAGGAAATTTTTTCCTTATTTTCTAAAATACCATCTGCCTTCATTAATATTCAACTGTAGATTAAGAATATCTTTTGCAGACTCCTTGAAATCTCAAGTATCCGTAATTCCTCCAGAGAAGGAATCTAAAGCAAATCTCCAGTTTTGAAGTGATGGCCTTTTAATGTTTCTTGTAAATGTTTTCAGTGGACTCAGGGTAAAACATGATTTAAATGCCATCAAAAATCTATGGTTTTGCAATTGATTTCAAATTTTGCTTGTCTTCAAGTACCCACCCTATTTGTACAAGAATTCTTCCTCTGTCATTAATGAATGGGAAATGGCAGATAAAAATATGAGCCTTTCTTAGTCATCACTCAAACTTCAAAGCAAACCTGAGGCTTTTAAGATGTCAAGAAAAGTTGAGCCAAATTATTCCACAAGAAAGAAAAAATAGTACAACTTGGAGATTTGGGTCTATTTTAAATGTTTTTCCTTACTTCAGTTATATTTTTAGTATTATCTAAGAAAATAAGTTTTTGTCATTACAGAGTTACACATATTACTAGAAAGTAAAACCTACAAATACATATCTGACATAAAAAGTAAAAAGCCATGCAGCTATACTTCCATTTCCAAATTGCCACAGAGTCCATTCTAACTCATGGAGACTCCATGCATGCAGAGCAGAACTGCACTCCATACAGTTTTCCAGGCTGTGACCTTCAAAGGCGTCAGGCCTGTCTTCAAAGGTACCTCTGGGTGGATTTGAACCACCAGCCATTTGGTTAGTAGTTGAGAGCTCAGAAGATAGTGTTAATTATTTATAGTATGTTCTTAAAGATCCTGAACTGCTTGAACATGTAGACATTCTTATTAATTTTTATTGATGTATTTTAATTGAACATATATTAAATAGTCAAATGAACCCATATTTTCTTTCTATAATGTAATTTGTTGTTTCAAGTTTGTTCTTTGCAAATGTGATAACTCCTCTTTTTTTTTCTCTCCCATTGATTTTTTTTTTTCTTTTCTTCTGTGAATTCATCAATTTTGTTTAACTGTTTATCCATATTAATTTTTCTTGGGTATGAAGAATGTGTTTAAAGGTTCCCATTTCCTATCATTTTATAACTTCATGAATTATTAAATTATCCTTTAAAGTGACTCTTTCAAAATCTGATTTATAATCCATCCTAACCTGATCAACAGATCATCCAATTCTTAACAGAAATGAAAAGTCAAGAGTGACTGTTTCTAAATAATATTTTTGGGGACAAATGTCAAAATAGCACCCATTAATAAGATAGAAAATGATTCCTATTTAAAGCATCACAAGTCGTTTATTGATTTTTAAGTGACACACAAGCAGCATGTACCAATTGAATTAGAAGTCGGGCAATTTGTTTGTAGGTAGGTGCTTGCTCTGAAGGACTTCATGCACCTTAGGGAGATAAATGCTGGACATGCCAACCTCATATGCAGCCTAATTTTTCTGTATTAAAAGTCATCACCACAAGCCATTTATTGATTTTTAGAAAAGAAATAAAAACGAAATATGAGCCGTTGAAATAAATGATTAAATCTAGACAGTAGATCTTACAGAACCACTTATGGGGAACCATGTTCAACAGAATGAAAGCCACATTCCCCAGTCCTGTACCATGTTCACGATCACTGATGTGCTCCACTGTGTGCTTCAGTGCCTTCTAACCTAGGGGGCTCATCTTCTGACACTGGATCAGATAATATTCTTCTGGGGTTCATGCAGTTTCATTGGCTAATTTTTGGAAATGCCCACCATATCTTCCTAGCATGTGTTATTCTGGAAGCTCCTCAGAAACCTGTCCATCATGAGTGATCCCACTGATTTGAAATACCAGTGGCATAGTTTCCAGCACCATAGCAACATGGAAGCCACCATAATATACAATCTCACAATGTATTGTGGTCTATTGTATTAGAAGAACCATAAGTATTACTGCTCACTTGCTAACATCCTGTGTTGTTGACAGTATAAACAGTCTTATAGAAGATAGTTACTCATTCTCTTTTCCTCTAACTTTTGGACTTTGGCACCAAGGACCAAGTATGGACTTAGAGAAACAATCTGAGTAAAAAGAAATCAGAAATGAAAACTATAAGCTGCTTCTACTCCCTGAATAAACTTCTTCCTGTGGCAGCTTCTCAGGCCTCCCAAAATTACTAAGTGACCACTTTTTAGTGACTGTACAAATAAAAAGTGACTCAATCCTTGACAGATGGACCAATATCAACCACACTACTAACTTGAATTAAGCAAGCAAGGGACACCGATATAATATTGATTCTATCAGACCTTTAAAACTTTCTGTGGTTTACCTTAAAGAAGTTACAATTAATTTGCCATTGTAAACAGAGAAGGATACATGAGAATAACTTGGAGAATATTTCATTTAAAAAAAAAATCAGAAATTTTCCTACCTGACTCTCCTAGGAGGATATCTAATTTCAATGCACTTTTATTAACCATTAGGGCATATGCAAAGTGTATCTAGAAGTGGAAATCACATCATCTCAACCTAAGTACTGAAGCAGTTTCCATTTTTATAGGTTTTATGCTTCACGTGTGAATCAGAACAGGAGACTGTATTTGTTTATCTTGAAATCTGTTCTGATTTCCTTTTCCTCCAAGACCAGTAGATTGTTTTCAAATAGGGAGTCCTTTTGCATATGTTCTTTTTAGATAAACAACAATAATCAAACCTGTTTTATAGCAAATTAACATTGATCAGAGTAATCACAGATGTGCAATTGGCAATTCTAGCTATCTTTGCCCAAGTACCCCAAAATTTTTAAATCACTAAGGCATTCACACTTTCATTTGCTTTTGGGGAATGAGTTGTCAATACTTTGGTTTCCTGATCATTGTTTTTTAAATCTGTGGTAAATACATGATTTCAGAATCTTAGCTACTTGGGATCTTATGTTGAGAAATGTCAAGACAGACTTTCTGAGCCTATACTAGCCTTTCTTTAAGGCAAACCTGAGCCAGATGACTAGGCACTTTTGCAAACACCTACTCACAGTGTTTCATTCTCAAGAAGATTGTGAGATTTTTTTTTGTTGTATTTTAAAGTGAAGGAGCTCTGGTAGCATAGTGTCTAAAGCACTTGCCTGCTGTGATAATTGGAGCTGTGTGTCAACTTGGCTGGACCCCAGTTCTGTGTGGTTGTTCCCATGATGGGATCAGATGACTGTGTTCTGAGTGGCCA
Organism: Orycteropus afer afer; assembly: GCF_000298275.1. Classification (NCBI taxonomy): domain Eukaryota; kingdom Metazoa; phylum Chordata; class Mammalia; order Tubulidentata; family Orycteropodidae; genus Orycteropus; species Orycteropus afer. Next base: position 4,205,374 of record NW_006921838.1, read on the forward strand.
GTCTGCCCA
>NW_006921838.1:4210862-4213018 GCF_000298275.1 Orycteropus afer afer
AGAGCAAGAGTAAGTTATGAAGTCTGAATTTGAACCCAGGGAAAAGGACTAGAATCTGTGTACTTGATTTCTCAATTCTACTGCTTGGATCAATGTGGATTTCCAGTAAATAACAAATTTGGCCTCAGTAAATAAAGTTTGAGAAGGGTCATGTATTATTTGCTATAGAGAAGGGCAACAGGGATCTCCAAGTTTGTAAAAACCATCTAGGTGCTATTGATGGGTATTGGGATGGATTTCAGAAAGAAAACACCACCACCACCACCAACACCATCAACTGGTAGGAGGCCTGGATAACTGTGTGAATCTGAAGAAATGGGCCTCATGCCAACCCCAGCACTAAAGACCTCTTGGAAGATATGTGTCCCACTAATTGTATTATTTGTTGTTGTTGTATGTGCCTTCGAGTCGAACCCCACTCATAGTGATCCCTCCTTGGGTTTCTGAGGCAGTATTACTACGGAAGTAGATTGCCCCATCTTCCTTCCGAGCAGTGGCTGGTGGTTTGAACCTCCAGCCTTCTGGTTAGCAGTCAAGTGCCTTAGGCACTACACTACCAGAGTGCCCTACCAATTGTATTACAACCCCATATCACTTAAAACAAAACAAAACAAAAACAAAAAACCTGTTTCTATTCAAAATGCCTTACTGAAAATAAAATTCATAGCTAAAAATAATTTAGTTTCAAAAGGGTTAATACTAGTGTAGAGAGATAGCTTAAAAAGGATCTGATTTATACTTTCAAGAGACGGCCCACAGCTATTCTGACCAAGAGGCTTCCTAAAAATGAGAGCAGATGCAAACGAATCCTGTCTGTAAGTTCAGTGGCCATTTTCTGTTTTGTCGTGTTGCGCTCTTGAACTTTCTGGATTGCCTAACTCCGATCCTACTTCAACAGCTGTCCTTGCCTTCAGATTGAAGGTTTATTTTTAGCTACTGGAAATTACAACTTCCCTGGACTCTGTTCTAGTGTTTGATTCTCAAACTTGAGCTTTGTCTGGACTACTTGATTTTTAAGCTTTGAATGATTGTCCTTAGCCACTGCTTGGCCTTTTAGATGTTATATGATGGATGTTTCTAGTTGCTGACAAAAACATAGTTCTAGAAGAGAATCATAAGATCACTAACCTAAACTATCAAGTCCCCTTAAGTATCACAGTCCTGAATTCTAAGTATCACTACTGAAGGGGCATCAAGTAATCCACAGCTGATTATCATTTGGAGAGCCTGACAATGCCCAAAGTAGTGGGACCTGAGGAAAGCAGAAAATAAGCAAGTGCATTCATTTTTTGGACGTTACCATGTTAAGAATCTGTACTTTCTTTACGCTTTGAGGCAGGTGTCATTACTCATTTGGTAGAATAGAAATGAGAATGTTTTAAACCACCCACGTTGGCTATAAAATTGTTACAAATCAGAATAATGTTTACAAACCCACATCTTTGGGAGCAATAGATTAACAAACATCACCTCCTACAATCAGAGTATGTTTCTATGAAGTTAAAGGACACACACAATAGAATGACTGTTGGAGGAATCAGCAACTTTCAGGCTCAAAGATACTGCTAGATGCAAAAGAAGAACTACATAATTTCAGAGAAAAGCTATTTGCTGATTGACATAGGGTAGAAAGAAGAGTCAGGTTCGATTTCATAATTTGGATTAACCTTCTTGAAAAGTCTAAATTACTGTACTTTTCTGAGCCTATTTTTTAACAGAAAAAGAGAGACCTAAGACCAACTGCTTCTCCAGACTTTAGTAAATTTCCTTTCAATATCGAACTATTTAAATGTGTTTTCCGAAATAGTTGCTACTATTTGTTGAGAGCTCATTTTATTCCAGAAGCTGTGCTAAGAATTAACAAATATTATCTTATTTGATGTTCAGGTAAACTCTATGAGGTAAATTCACTCATTATAACCATTTTAAAGAGACCAAACCAAACCAAACTCACTGCCATTGAGCTGGATCCAACTCATAGCCACCCCTCCTTGGGTTTTCAGGGAGGTATTATTACAGAAGTAGATTGCTCAGTGTTCCTTCTGGGGAGTGACTGTTGTGGGTTTGGACCTCCAGGCTTCTGGTTTAGTAGTCAAATAGGAAAATTAAAAGCTCAGAGAGGTTTTAAAGTCTTATGGCATGGGGAGGGGTGAAGG
>NW_006921838.1:4213263-4214656 GCF_000298275.1 Orycteropus afer afer
AAATTGCAAATATTATCTGTATAATGAAAATTTGTGCTGAATGAACTAGTAGACATACTTCACTTAAAATCTGAACAATAACAATGGCATTTACTTACTGTTGCTTGAAAGGGAGCTCCTAGAGACATCAATGTAAGATCTAAAGAAATGTCAATGAAAAGGTCCATGTTGAACAAGATCCAGAATAGCTAAAACCAGTCCATATGTCTTGTTGACTTCCTAACTCTGTGGGTCTTGGAGATTATCTGAAAAATGCCTTTGGCATAACAACATAGGGAGTCTTCATTTCTTAAAATGTGTTATTCAATTGTCTAAATTGTGAAACATTCATTTTAAATCTGAGAGTAAACAGCAAAAAAAGGAATGTAGAAAACATAATCTTTAAGAGGTCCAATTACCCTTTTGGACAAAGGCTCTCCGAAGCAAAAGAACACTTCACCTCCCCCAACTCTTACATTAACACTGCAGGTGAGACAGTTAAAAAGAGCCAATTGTGCAGTAATTAAATATTTTAAGAAGCCAAAGCATTTCCACTGAGTGGAATGTGCTGCAGTAAGAAAGTTTTATACACTGGCACGCAGAGCGGGACGGATGCTATGGAGGCAAATGTCCAAACCAGCAGGTGTGTTACACTTTTTCTATTTAACACAGTTTTAAAAGATGACCTCTCCAGAACTGTTTTCAGTCGAATGCTCTTATTCACTGCCTCCTTCTGATTCTGATAATGGGTTTAAGGCACAACATCTGTGCTGGGAGTTACATCTTTTTACCCTCCCTACACTTCTCTTACAATGGGCAAAGTAATACCATCAAAGATGGCATTTTAATCTCTCCTCTGCAGTCTAGATTAAAATGTGTTCTCATCTTTCACTTACACTGAAGGTAGATTGCATTAGCTATATCCTTTTGGTCTGTTAGTCACTTACAGTGGAAACAGGTCACAATTGTTCTTTTATGACTAATTAACAGTATTTCAATAACTTCACCTCTAAACCCATTGCTGTCCAGTCAATTCCAATTTATAGTGACCCTGTTGAACACAGCAGGCTGTCTCGTAGGGTTTCCTAGGATGGAATCTTTATGGGAGCAGACTGCCTGTTCTTTTCTTCCACGGAGCAGCTGGTGAGTTCAAACTGCCCATATTTTGGTCAGCAGCTCAAGGCTTAACCACTGTGATACCAAGGCTACTTAATGACTTTGCAGAGTCATTGAAATCATCACATTCTTGCTTCTATGTCACTTGAAGATATGTGTCTCCCTCCAGGATAAACAAACCCTTATAATGCAGTCATCATCAGACACTCTTCTCTGCAGGTTCCCAACTTCATTATAGTAATAGTCCTTTTGTGGTATGGCCAACTTACATAAGAAGGGTCATTCTTCACCTTCCTTT
>NW_006921838.1:4219011-4222803 GCF_000298275.1 Orycteropus afer afer
ATTCTTTGAGAAGTGGATGGCCTCCTCCTTCTTCCTAGTCTGTCTCAGTCTGTAAGCTGGGCTGATACCTGTGCACCATGTGCATCCCGCTGGGTTTGAAACACCAGAGGCTCAGCCTCAAAACTCACATCAACACGTCACTATGGTAGGACAAACCAACAGACAATTTTGTCTTCCTGGTCTGTGCCATAGTGGGAGGAAAACTAGTTCTCACCACAGAAAGTGGGAAAGAACTTTAGAGAAAAAAGTGTTTACTAACAAGCTTTGCATTTTCTCACTGCACGTGAAAAAATTAAAATTTGTTCTTGAGAACCTATCATGTGCTATTCACACTTTATATTCTCTACATGTTACATAATTTTCACTTTATCTCCTATATATTCCCAAGCCCCCAAACCAGTGAGATAGCCAGAAAACTAGCCCAAGTCGGGTTCCATGCACATCCCTGTCTTGTCATCTGAAAATCTTAAGCCCTTGCTAGGCCAATGTACTCTTCAGACAAGCAGATGGGGCACCACCCAAGCACTGGTGAGACAGGCAGAATCTGAGGTACCACCCCAGACCTATTGAATGAGATATAGTTTAACAAGTTCTCCAGGTAATTATATCCACATTGAGACATTGTAGGGATTCTCAAAATGGAGGAAACTTCCTTGTCTGTAGGAGCAAAACCAACATGAAAAGTATTATCACAATAAGTAATGCCTTTCATCAGTCAGGGCTTCTGCGCACATAGAAAAATATATGTGTTCACTTAAATCCCTACTACAATTCTAAATTTATTTTCATCATCCTTTTGCTACATATGTGCCAGCACATATGTGCTACATATGTGAAGAGAATAAGAGGAAACCTTAATGCCTGGTGAGGGCTCAGACTGGAAAAAAATTTGAATGTAAGCCACTCTGTTGTTGTTAGGTGCTGCCTAGCTAGTTCCAAAACATAGTAATCCTATGTATAACAGAACACAAACACTATCCAATCCTGTGCCATCCTCGCAGTCCTTGCTATGCTTGACCCTATCTTTATAGCCATTATGTCAATCCACCTCATTGAGGGGCTTCCCCTTTTTTCACTACCCTCCACTTTACCAAGCATGATATCCTTCTTCAGGGGCTGGTCCCTTATGACAACATGACCAAAATCTGTGAGATGAAGCCTAGCCGTTCTCACCTCTAAGCATCATTCTGCTCTACCTCTTCCAAGACAGATGTGTATGTTCTTCTGTCAGTCCATAGTACTTTTCAATATTCTTCACCAACACCACAATTCAAATGCATCAATTTGTCTTCAGTCTTCCTTATTGCATTTATTATAGGGGATCCAGTTGTCCCATATTAAGCCTGACCTAAGGTAACATGTGAAGAATATAAAGAGAATATAAAGGGGACACTGCATGGTTTAAAATGAAGAAGAGAGTGCATCAGCATTGTATTTTCTCACCATACTTATTCCATCTCTATGCTGAGCAGACAATCCGAGAAGCTGGACTATATGAAGAAGAACGTGACATCAGGATTGGAGGAAGAATTGCTAACAACCTGCAGTAGGCTGACGACACAACTTTTTTTGCTGAGAGTGAGTATAACTTGAAACAATTACTGATGAAGATTGAAGAATAGAGCCTTCAGTATGGATTACACTGCAAAATAAATAAAACAAAACTTCTCACAGCTGGACTAATAAGCAGCATCACGATAAATGGAAATTGAAGTTGTCAAAGACTTCATATTACTTAATTCTACAATCAATGTCAATAGAAGCAGCAGTCAAGACATCAGACAACATACAGCACTGGGCAAATCAGCTGCAAAAGACCTCGTTCAGGTGCTGAAGAGCAAAGATGTCTCTTTGAGGACTAATGTGTGCCCAATACAAACCATGATGTTTTCAATCACCTCATATGCATGCGACAGCTGAACAATGAATAAGGAAGACTGAAGAAGGTAATACTTTTGAGTTGTGGGCTGGAGAAGAATGCTGAAAATACCATGGACTGCTAAAAGAACTAACAAATCTGTCTTGGAAAAGTGCAGCCAGTATGCTCCTTGGAAGTGAGAATGGTCAGAATTTGCCTCATCTAATTTGGTCATGTTGTAAGAAGAGACCATTCCCTGGAGTAGGATATCATTCCTGGTAAAGTGGAAGGTCAATGAAATAGGGAAGGCCCCCAACAAGATGGACTGACACAGTGGCTACAATGATGGCCTCAGGTATATCCTGGATCATGGAGTTGGCATGGGACCGGACAATGTTTTGTTCTGCTGTACACAGGATTGCTATGAGTCAGAGATGACTTGATGGCACCTAACAACTACAACAACAAGGTACACCAGAATCATAGCCAGATCCTTCTGGTCAGCCCTCCTATTAGATGATGAAGAGAACCAGATCAGGGACTAAAAATGAATGGAATGAGCATTTACTTGAAGAGTCACCAATTCCAGATGTCAAGCATACTAAAAAAAAAAAAAAAAAAAAAAATTCCACTGCCATCGAATTGATAACAATTTTATAATGGTTCGTAATGACCCCTCTATTGGATTTACAAGGTGGTAAATTTTTACAAGGGTAGATTGCCCCATCTTTCTTCTGAGGAGTGGCTGGTGGGTTTGAACCACCAGCCTTCTGGTTAGCAATCAAGTGACTTAAGCACTATGCTACCAGAGCTCCTTATATGTCAAGTATAAACATCTTAAAAAGAAAGTCTTGTTCTTTAGCTGAATCATGCATATCATGCATGAGATATTTTTCTCTCCAACAGAACTATAAGTCCGTCGATGGATAGTGCTGTTTTCCTATCATTTTCTCATACTCTAACAGCTGTTGCTGGCAACCTCTTCCACTGTACTAAGTATCTACTTCAAATATATTTCTGTTGTTGCAATTTTCACATCCCAGACAAGTAACATAACAAAGAAAAAGGTTCCATTTCTAGAGTCAGACATCTAAACCCAAATCCATTGGCACTGAGTCCATTCCAACCTGTAGAGAACCTCTACCTCAGAGTAGAACTAATCCATAGCATTTCCAAGGCTATAAATCTTCACAAAAAAAGACTGCTACACTGTTGTGCCCTGGAGTGGCTGGTAGGCTAGAACTGCTGATCTGTCAGCAGCTGAATACTTAAACCACTGTGCCACAAGGGCTTCTTAGAGTCAGACAAACCTGAGTTAAATTTTGAACTCTGTCACTTAGAAGCTGTGTGTGCTTGTGCAATTTGGTTGATCTCTATGAACCTCTATGATCATATAAATGCCAAATTTGCTAGGTTCTTATAAAATTATAGATGATGTATGAATGGCAGGACAAGATGTTTGATAAATAACGATTGCTACCATTGTGCAATTGCTGTATGGGTATGCATATATGTACATTCATATATATGGAGTCCCTGGGTGGTACAAAACAATTAATATGCTCAGTAGTTAACCAAAAGGTTAGAGGTTCATATGTACAAAAAGGTTCCTTGGAAGAATGATCTGATTATCTACTTCTAAAAAGTCAGTCGCTGAAAGTCCTGTGGAGCACAGGTCTACTTTGACATACATGAGGTATCCCTAAGTCAGAATTGACTCAACAGCAATACATACATATACATATATATTTGTTGTTGTTGTTATGTGCCATTGAGTCAAACCTGACTCACAGCAACCCCTCTTTGGGTTTCCGAGGCAGTATCATATACAGTCAACCAAAAAAACTCACTGTCGTTGCTACTCATTGTAGCAATACAATGAGTAGGTCCCAACTCATACCAACCCCTCCTTGGGTTTCCAAAGTGCTATCTCT
>NW_006921838.1:4223806-4235281 GCF_000298275.1 Orycteropus afer afer
GGTGGAAGGTCGATGAAAGAGGGGGAGGGAGGCCTTCAACAAGATGGATTGACATGGTGGCTGCGATGATGGGCTCAAGTATAGCAGGGATTGTGGGGCTGGCGCAGGATCGGGCAGTGTTTCATTCTGTTGTGCATGGGGTTGCTATGAGTCAGAGACAACTCAACGGCACCTAACAACAACAGTGTATGTGTATGTATGTGTGTGTGTGTGTATGTGTATATATATATATATATATATATATATACTCTGGTGGCATAGTGGCTAAGGCATATGACTGTACTGTTAACCAGAAGGCTGGCAGTTCAAACCCACCAGCCACTCCTCAGAAGGAAGATAGGGCAATCTACTTCCATAGAGATAACTGCCTCAGAAACCTAAGGAGGGGTCACTATGAGTCAGATCCAACTCGATGGTAATAAGAGAGTATACACACACACACACATATGTATTTGGTGGTGACATTGGACTTAGAAACCCTGAGTTCTTTATCTCTGAATCCATATTGACTTTCACAGTGCTTAGAATCATTACTGAATGAAAGTTAGATGAACGTAATGATGAATGAATAGTAGTGTTTCCTAAACATCAATTTTAAGTATTTCAATAAAATATAATGCCCTGACCATTCTTGATTAATCCTAGAGGTTATTTATCCTAATGTGTGTTGTTATTTTTACAGTTATACCTACTCAAAATTAATTTTTCACAGTTCTAGTTTAAATGTCAACTTCTCTGCTCTGGGCAACCATTCCTCACCAGGTCAAACCATTGCATTTTTCCCTCCTCTTAATTCATATTTATATATATTTTAAATATTGATTTTGTTTTCCTCATGAGAATTCAAAAATTCTGCTAAGTATTGTGTTCCAGAAGCTCCAGAAGTAGGTGTATTGGAACCTTCTTGAAAATGAACTGCAAAGCAATAGATTTGCTTTGGGGAATTAGAGCTGACGTTCTTGACTTAGGTATGTCTGCTACCTTAGAACAAATCAATCCTCTCCAGAGAGAGAACTATCCTAAGATCATTATGGCCCAATTCCTGTAGTTATTTTAAACATTGACTCACAAGCTCAGAAAACTCTTGGCAAAGCAAATTGGAATGAGAGTCAGAGTTTGTGTAGGCTGTTTGGAAATTAAGAAGCTGAAATGAAATGTAATCAGAGGGCATAAGCAAACCATACAGTTGAAGATTGGGGATAGCATTGAGGAAAGCATTGACAAAGCTGAAAAACTTTTTTTGGAGCTGAATTTTTAGGAATGGCGGACATATACTGACAGAACAGACAGCAAAAATAAGATACACAAACAAAAAAGGGCTGAGCAGAGACGAAGTCATGGTGGGAATAAGTAGTAGATAAGGGTCTGCTCTTTGCCACCAGAGTATGGAGTTGTGCACCTATTTTTGAAAATCATACTTTATTTGATCCAGTTACTCTCCACATTTTCCTGAATAGAATATTTACATTTCTATGTGATTTCTCACTTCAACCTTACCCTTTGTCTTCCCTATTATTATTGGGGTAATTATACTTCAGGAATAATGACTTTTTCTCAATTTACCATACTCTTTCATCTTCCCTTGACATTATATGTTATGATGGTTAAATGAGGCAATGCACTTGTAATCCACAGTGTAGTGCAGAGGTCAGCAAACTTTTGCTGCAAATAGCCAGATAGTAAACATTTTAAACCTTGGGGACCATATGATTTCTGTTGCAACTATTTGCCTTTTCTCTTATAGCGTGAAAGTGGCTACAAACCACATGTAAATAAATGACCATAACTGTTTTCCAATAAAATTTTCTGTACAACATGAATTTTGTCATTTCTTTCAAGATTTTTCCTGCTCCCTAGTTTCTTCCCACAAGGCTCTGGGAACAACAGTTTGTTGTCCTCTAATAGAATGTCTGGAATAAAGCAAATGCTCAATAAATGTAAACTCTATGAATTAGCTGCTGCCTTCTTTTGGAATGACATCTTTCCCTTCATCCCTACCCACGCCCCATCACCACTCTAGAGAAATTCTATTCATATTTCTTATATGAATTCTTTCATTTTGTCACTAGGCAGGTTTGCCACTGTTGTTTGTTTTAATATAATCCCAAATTTAATCCAATTCATTGCTGTTTTCAGTGTGCCAGTATAAAACTCAGTCTTTAAAAAAATCTCACCTACTCACAAATCACCACACCATTCTATTATCATGTCCATTTTCAAAGATAAGGAAACTAGTAGAGAATAAATAACTCACCCAAAGCCTCACAATTAGTAAGTGCTTTTTCCTCTGTGCAACCACTGTCAAATGTAATAGATGAAATTGCATTGCCGTTAAGATAAGTCTAGGAGTCCCTGCGTGACTCAACTACTAGCCCAAAGTTTAGAAACTTGAGACCACCCACAGGTGCCTTTGAAGGCAGGTCTGGTGATGCACTTCTGAAAGGTCACAGCCTTGCAAACCCAATGGAACACAGTTCTACTTTGTAAGCATCGGGTTTTGTCATGAGTAGGAAGAACTGACTATATGCTAATTAACAACAACACCCCTCCATCTCCTTGGCTGTGTTGTCACATCCTGAAGGCAGTGTTTTTGGTCTGTGTAAATGGAATTTGACATTTACATAAAGATATTCCCTAGTTCCCAATTTCTTTCCACATGGTCAAAATTCATGAAAGTCATGATTAAATGCTTAAACTCAATGAGGGATTTCTAAGTCATAGAAACAGAAAATAGTTAAGAAAGATAAAACGAGTTGGACCCAACTCATAGCGGCGACTCCTTGGGTTTCCGAGGCAGTATCTCCATGGAAGTAGATTACCCACCCTTCCTTCTGAGGAGTGGGTAGTGGGTTTAAAGTGCCAGCCTTCTGGTTAGCAGTCACATGCTTTAGGTACTATGCCACCAGAACTCTCGAGTAGATCTAGCATGTGTCAAATGTAGATAAGTATACAATGAGATTGAGAGAGGCCATATTTTTAAAAAAGGAAAAGCAAGCAAAATTCATAAACATTATATATTTTCTAATTCATGAAACATAAAATATCTAATGTAAGAAAAATAAAAATAATCTGCAAATGATTTATTGCAGGAAAATTTTAAAACTTATCTCCAAAAGATAAGCTCTTTTGTGCAGTGTATAAAGCAAAATTATTAAACTAATATAGACTCATGAAATACAAATTTGAATACAGAATACATGACAATATTTTCCAATTGCTGAGAGAAAATAACTCCCAACTTAGAATTGTATCTCTTGGTTAAAATATGATTGGGGTATGAGGCAAAAGGGCATTTCCCCCAGAAGTTACATGTAGTGGCGGTACAGATCTATACAAATTTATAAACTTAAGAGTAACACATAACTAAAATATTGATCAGATATAACATGCATAATGGGAATAAAAGAATTGAATCTTAGGGGTTTCAAGTTCCTCATACTGTTTGAAAGCAGAGTAAATGTACTGAATATGTTTAAACATTGTTAAATTAAGTATCCATGTATATACTTTACTCATTAAACAGTAAGTTAAGTAGAACACACAGATACATATGTATAATTTCCAACTTTGTAGAGTGGGGATAAAAAAAAAACTTAGCTAAAAGCATCAATTCAATTAAGGCAGAATACAGAAAAGAAGGAAAATAAAAATCAAGACATTTGAAAGATAATGAAATGTAATGGCATAAATAAACCCAAATATATAAATAACTACAAGTATAAATGAATCAATCAGTTAAAAGATGTTATATTTATATTTAAGCTTTTTTTTTCCTTGAGATTTTGTAAGTCTCCACATGTCCATCAAAAATTGTGTATATCTATAAAGCAAAATTAGGGAGAAAGAAAAATGAATGAATTATTTATATCACAGAACTGTGTGGATGAATCAGATATTTTACTGAAACAAAGAAGTTGGTCACAAAAGAGTAATTTTGTGACAAGTACAAAACTAAGCAAAACTAATTTGTACTAATCAAAGCCATATCACCAGTTCCCTGAATTCAAAGACAATATGGAAAAGATTAATTACAGAGGGTAAAACAGACCTTTCTAGGAATGAAAATGATCTGTATCGTGAATGATGTTCTTGTTACCCACGTACACACTTTTCCAAAATCACTGACCTATCTTAATGAAGATGAGTAAAAATGTTTCTAAGTGTTGTATTCTAGAATACAGATAAATACCACCACCCCCCGGCTATGTATTTATACACACACATATTGTTGTTGTGTGCTCTCTAGTCAGTTCCATCTCATAGTGACCCCATGCACAAAAGAACAAAACACTACTCAGTCCTGCATCATCCCACAATCTTTGCTATACTTGAGTCCATCACTGCCAGCCCTGAGGGTCCTCTCCTTTTCTGCTGACCCTCTACTTTACCAAGCATGATATCATTTTCCAGGGACTGGTCCCTTCTGACAGCAGGACCAAAGTACATGATCATTCTCACTTCTAAGGAGCATTCTCTGGTAGTGTAGTGCTTAAGCCACTTGACTGGTAACCAGAAGGCTAGCAGTTCACACTCATTGGCCACTCCTTGGAAGGAAGATGGGGCAATCTACTTCCATAGTGATACTGCCTCAGAAACCCAAGGAGGGGTCACTATGAGTTGGGTCCAACTCGATGGCACATAACAACAACAACAACAACAACGAGCATTCTGTCTGTACTTCTTCCAAGAGAGATTTGTTCATTCTTCTGGCAGTCCACAATATTTTCTTTTTTTATTATGTTTTTAGTATGTAACTTTTTACTTTTTATTTCTTGCCACTAGGTTATTCATTTTTGGTTTTTTTTGGTATGAGCTGGTTTGGCAGTACTTTGTCTAATGGCTTTCTCTGCTAAGTCAAGTACAAGTTCTCCACCAGATTTCCATCTTCCAAAAACTTGTAGATATCCTTTGTTGTATTCTCTGGCAATCCATGGTATTTTCAATATTCTTCACCAACACCACAATTCAAATGCATCAATTTTTCTTAATTATTTATTGTCCAGTTTTCACATACATAAGAGGCTATTGAAAATGCTATGGCTTCGATCAGGCACCTGTAATCTTCAAAGTGATATCTTTGCTTTTCAACTTTTTAAAGTGGTCTTTTCACAAGATTTCCCCAATGCAATATGTTCACTCCTTTCTTGACTGCTGCTTCCATGAGCATTGATAATAGATCCAAGTAAAATGAAATCCCTGACAACTTCAACCTTTTCTCCATTTATCATGAGTCACTTATTGGCCCATTTTTTTTTCTTTTTTTCCCTTTATGTTGGGGTGTAATCCATAGTGAAGGCTGTAGTCTTTGATTTTCATCAGTAAGTGCGTCAAGTCTTCACCTTCAGCAAACTGCATATTACAGATTATTAAAGTGTCTTCCTCCAATTCTGATGCTGCATTCTCCTTCATATCTTCTAGCTTCTTGGATTATTTGTGTAGCATAAAGACAAAGTAAGAATGATGAAAGGATACAACCCTGACACACACCTTTCCTGATTTTAAACCAACAAATAACACCTTCGTCCATTTGACTACTAACTTTTGGTCTGTCCTCATAACCACAATTAAGTGTTCTGGAATTCCCATTCTTCACATTGTTACCCATAATTTGTTATGACCCCCCACAGTCTAATGCTTTTGAATAGTCAATAAAACACAAGTAAACATCTTTTTGATATTCTTTACTTTCAGCTAAGATCCATCTGACAGTCAGCAATGGTAGCCTTCATTCCATGTTTTCTTCTGAATCCAGCTCGAATTTCTGGCAATTCCCTGTTAATATACTGCTGCAACAATTTTTGAATTATCTTCAGCAAAATTTTACTTGTATGTGACATTAATGATATTTTTTGATCATTTCTGCTGCCTGCTTGATTACCTTTCTTTGGAAGGAGCACAAACATGGATTTCTTCCAGTCAGTTGGCCAGTATGCTTTATGGGTGAAATGTGTGCATTTTATTTATTTATTTATTTTGTGCTTTAGGTGCAAGTTTACAGAGCAGAGTTTGTTTTACATTCAACATTTCGTGTACATTTGGTTTCAACCCCCAATTACCATCCCCAACCCTAACCCACTCTCCTCCTCTCCCTGCCCAGTACCCCCCACCGTGCTCCTTATAGTTATGGACTTCTGTACCTCCTGCATTTCCTCTGTGTAAATGTTCCCCTCTGGTGCCCCATGTTTGATTGCACCAATAGATGTATCTATTGTAGAGTATGTGGGTACATCACGCTGGGTTGAGTGGTCTGTGTGTAAGTATCATTTACTATTGGATTGAGAGCCAGCCCCTGGGAGTGATTTTTAGTCCAGGCCCGAAGTGTATCCCAGGGCCATAGTATTGGGGGTTCCACCAGACTCCATCTGACAAGTAATTTTTGTCATTATTGTGTTTTTGGATTTTGCTCCATGTTTTTTCCCCCACTCTATCCAGGATCTCCATTTTGATCCTTTCCCAAGTCGTTGGCATTCATAGCTGGGCACCATCTTGTTCTTCTGGTCTGAAGGTCCATCATGTCCTAGGGCTGATTGCTTCCAAATGCCATTGTTTTTTTTACCACTTTTCTTTGCTTGTGACCATAGGAGACCATTAGCTGCATCTTAGATGGCCACTCAAAAACTTTTAGGACCCTACTCGCTACTCACCAATGTAGGTTGTGGAACAAGATTTTTATGTGAAATGTATGCATTTTAAAGTGTACAATGTGATCAGTACTAAATATACATATTACATATATATGTGTGTATAGGTGGTATCACTACAAAAGAGATTTTCCAACCTTCCTTTTGAGGAGGGGCTCATGGGTTTGAACCACCAGCCTAGAGTTCGGTTTTTGGTATCTGTATATGTGCATACAAATGAAACTATCACCACAGTTCTATATCACAAATCTAATGATCATTTCCACAACATCATGGTAACCATATTAAGCGATTGACCTAAATCTTTGTCTAGTCTCTGTTGCCTTGCAGTGGTTTACCTTAAAGGTATTTGAAGTATGTTTTCACCTTTTCCATTGTTTGGCTTATGCTGATCTTTCTTGTTTTAAATAATCAAAAGTGTGAGTTCAAGGGTCTTAGAAATCTTAGAGGGCTGTGAATGACTAACACTTAATTGGCAAATGAGACTTTACCAAAAAAAAAGAAAACAAAACTCATTGCCATGGAGCTGAAGCCTACTCATAGTGATCCCTCCTTGGGTTTCCTAGGCAGTATCTCTATGGAAGTAGATTGCTCAATCTTCTTTCCAAGGAGCGGCTGGTGGGTTTGAACCACCAGCCTTCTGGTTAGCAGTCAAATGCCTAAGAGCAGAAAAATCATGAATTTCCTCATCTTCTTTAAACCAGGGCTTTGAAAGGGTTCATTCCAGTTTGATCCCCTGCTGAGAATTTGCATTCCCACCCCAGATATACTGAATCCGAACTACAATTTAACAAGATTCACAGGTAATTCTATATAAATCAGATTCAACTGTGGATCTGTAAGAATCACCTGGGGAATCGTGTTAAAATGTAGATTCTGATTCAGTGTATCTACAGCAGAAATGTAAATAAATTCTCAGCAGATGGTGGAACTGAAATGAACCAATTTGAAGCCCTGCTTTAAACTCTGAAATTCTACCTCCCAATCAAAGATTTCCTCACTCAACAAAGGAGGCATTGGTAAGACTGTTGCTACATTCTTTATTCCAGGATAGGATGGGCTTTTACCTGTTCAAAATTTCTTAATTCTAATTAGATTTCGTCTTCATTCAATTGCCAGCCTAACTAATATTTCTGTGGCACTCATCTCTCCTTTTCCTCTATTTTCTTCTTCCTTAGAAATCGTTTCTGAGAAGCAGGGGTCTGATGGAAAAGGTTGGGCCTACATTCTCCGAGATTGTTTGTGGCGTGGCGTGAATCTGAATTTATATTCCATTTCTCCTGGCCCCTATGCTCATTCCACTCACCTGGCTTCCATCCCAGCTTCTTGCTCTTGTTTTATTTCCCTTCTGTTGTTTCTTTCCTTGAGTTGGATTTCTGGCGCCAGGTGGGAACAACAGCTGAGCACTGAGGAGGCATGAGACTGAGAGCTGGATGAGGCTGCTAATGATGTACTCGGGCATAGCAGTTTCATTCTAGCTCTGGTGATGGATGCCATCACTGGAGAAAAACCCACAGAAGCACTCAACTTTTCTCATGATTCTGCAGTTTCTTCTGAAAAAGTGCAATTGTATCAAATGGCAAAATAAGACACATCTGTTTCCTTCAGTAGTGACTCTAGATAGGACAACTTGAATGCAGGACAGGGCCTGAGATGTATTCTTTAGTGAGCTGACCTGAGTTCAGTATTTTAGTCGTTCATATAGGAATCAGTTAAGTATTACTATTAGAGTCCCTGGGTAATGCAAACAGTCAGCGAGCTCAGCTACTAACCTTAAGGTTAGGGGTTTGAGTCCACCCAGAGGTGCCTCAGAAGAAAGGCCAGGGGATAATTTCTGATTAAAAAAAATCAGCCACTGATAACCAGGTACAGCACAGTTCTACTCTGACATACAGGAGGTTTCCATGAAGTGAGAGTAGGCTTGACAGCAACTAGTACTGGTTTAAGTTTTATTGTTGTTGTTGTTGTTATGTGCCATCGAGTTGGACCCAACTCATAGCGACCCCTCCTCGGGTTTCTGAGGCAGTATCACTACGGAAGTAGATTGCCCAACCTTCCTTCCGAGGAGTGGCTGGTGGATTTAACCGCCATCCTTCTGATTAGCAGCCAAGTGCCTAGGCACTACGCTACCAGAGCTCCCTAAGTATTATTATTAATTTTAAAAGTGTATGAGTCAGGTCCTACTCGACGGCACATAACAACAACAACAACAACAACAATGTACATCCTGAACAAATCAGGGAGGCTGTGAAACCAAAACCGAACCAAATTCACTGCTATCAAGTTGATTCCAACTTATAGTGACCCCCTTTGGTTTTCCAAGGCAGTAAATCTTTATGGAAGTAGATTACCCAGTCTTCCTTCCACAGAGTGGCTGGTAGGTTTGAACCGTCAACCTACTGGTTAGCAGTCAAAAATGCCTTAGGCACTACACCACCAGAGCTCCTTGGGACTCTGTGAAGAGGTCATTTATTCATTTATTAACAAGATTTTACAGAGTGTCCATAGATCATGTGCCAGGCACCATAGCCAGGTACTCTGCTAGACTTCACCAATGTTATTTATCTGTAGGTCATGAAGGACTAGAGCTAAATCCTAGTTTATACTGAATTATGGGAAAAAAATTCTTACCAGATTCACAGTTCACAAGAGGAAAGTGGTACGTAATTCTAAGGTACCATTAAGTACTGTTGCTAAAAGCAGCTAACGATATGCTAGATGACTTATACATGATAAGGGCATCGAGGGTGATTTATGGATTTTGGGTAGTGTCCTGGGGAACTTGCTGATTGTCATATTTAGAATTCTCTTACCAACTTAGTGGTGACATTGACAGGAACATGATGAAAATGATTAAATTTACTTTTAAAATAAAGTTTATATCCAAACAACACAGTTACACTCAATAATAAAGACCTAGCAACTGTGCCTTTGTGTCTATTGACATTTCAATAGCAACTCATTTATTTAACTGGTCTCATCAGAATCTTTTAGGCACTGTGACTCAGACTCTGCTGGAGGGCAGTGGGTTTTAGTGGGTTAATGCACATTGACAATACCTAGACAGCCATAGGAGTGTTTAACCTGAGGTCTAATTTATCTTGCGGTCAAGCTCAACCACAAGCTCAACCACACCATTTGATTATTAACTCTCTACTAGGATAATTACAACACAAAATCTATTATGGCAGAAATCTAGCAATCAGATACAATCTGCTCATTTAAGTTAGATTGCAGGATTTGGATAATCTAGTCTAACTCACTGTTGTTTTTACTTTATTTGTTTGTTTTTTACTGACGTAGATGAGACTCAGGGAAATTATTTATGGATTTTAGCTTTGCCAAAAACAGAAAATGCTTTTCTTTCCAAAAAGATGACCACAGATACCATTTGAGTTCTTGCTTTTTCATGCTTTTCTTTTCTCTCTCTCTCATTTCTATCACCCCTATTCTCCATTTCTTTCTTTTTGTCTATGATAAAAGGAAGAAACCAAACCTATTGGCACTGAGTTGACTCTAACACATATGAAACATTATAGAATTGTATTCTGCAGGATTTTCTTGGCTGTAATCTTTAGGGAAACAGATTGCCAGGCCTTGCTTCCCTGGTACTGCTGGGTGGTTTTGAACTGCCAATCTTTGGGTTAGCAGTTGAGCACAAAAGGATTGTGCCACCCAGAGACCTCATCTAAGACATTTTATATTCTACTCCAAAAATAAGATTTGAGTAGAACATAATACAAAAAATGGCACCAGGCTAACAAAACATTTAAATGCAAAGTATTCTAGTTTGTGTTATCTGGTGAGGTAACAGTGTGGTAGAAAAGGATATCCTGTCATTTATGACCATTTTATAAGATTACTTTTTGACCTTTGTTTATTCATACGTTAACAGCTTGTGACACACATTACTATGTTAATATTATAACTTACATTATAAGCAAAAGAAGGCAAAAGAAAGGGACACTCTGAGTTCTTTGCAGGCTTCCTTTAAAGCAGAAACATAGACAAGAAGTAAAGCAAGAAAGAATTTTCTAAGTATTTGTATCTGGAATTAATCTGTATGATCATTCATTGCTGCTGATGACATACAAATGGAGTGTTTCAGAATATTTTTATAAAGTCAGGAATACAAACTGCAGGGCATGCATTGAATATATTTTACATAAAGAAAATCTGATCATTCTGGTTCACTCATTTGCTCCTCTGCAAATGGCACCACTCCCTTTCTCTTGCTCTCTTTCTCACTTCACTCTTTTGCTGGCTGGCTCTCTCTTACTATATCCTTTCTTCCTTCCCTCTATCCTTGCTGCCTCTAAACTCAGTCTTTCTCTTGTTTTATTCTCTCTTAAGTAAAGCATTTTAACTCTCATTTCATTATCCTATAATTCAAACAGAAGCTAGACATTATATAAGTTTATGAAACACAGTTGTGTTTTATCAACTTTTAATGGCAAGATCCCCATAGATACCAAGCTGGAATTAGTCAATCCCAAACATATCAAAGCAGACCTCTCAGGAAAGGAATAGAGTGTTGGCTTTGGGAATGACAACAGTCCTCTTCATAATTGACTCTTCTGTCCCAGGGTTGATGAGCTGCTAAAATTTTCTCTTGAGAATGGATATGGAATTCATTCATACTTTAATAATAACTGAAGAGCATTTGAAGCGATAGCAAAGGGTGTTAAAGGCTTTAAAGGTGTAACCCTTGTTGTGGGTTCTCAGGTCCAGGAACCAACTAAGAGGCCACCTTAGAGTTATTAAAATCAAATTATTATGATAATTACACACCATTCCAATTGATAAGATTGGCTAACTCTGAGGAAGAAAAAAA
>NW_006921838.1:4240463-4242537 GCF_000298275.1 Orycteropus afer afer
ACTTGGAGGAAGGAAGGTTGGGCAATCCTATTTCCGTAGTGATACTGCCTCGGAAACCCAAGGAGGGGCGCTATGAGTCGGGGCCGACTCGACGGCACATAACAACAACAACAACAACATGTATGTGTGTGTATATATATGTGTGTGTGTTTGTGTGTGTGTGTGTGTGTGTTATAATATGGGGTATTCAATAAGCCCACCTTACAGAGGTGGTATTAAGACTATCCAAAGAGTGCCACAAATTAGTAGTAATTCAAACAACTCTTTGCAATGCAAAATGGTTAAGGAGAGATATGCAACGCCCCATTAACCTGGGAAATAAAGTCTGCAGAATGTGGGAGCAGAGTCAAGAATCTCATTTGAAATATAGCAAGTTAAGAGGCTTTAGTTTTTCTTGCACAATCTCCAGGAGAAGAGCAAAAGATTATTTCAAATTATCTACAACTTCTTTTCAGTAGAGATATGAGATGATTACTCAATCTCACAAACACAAAAAAGGACAGCAATTTGGTCAATGTTGCATTAAATATACCCTCCTTCTTTGAGACTGAAGGGAATGCTATCTTTAGGAAAGGAGCCCTGGTGGTGTAGTGGGTAAAGCACTCAGCTGCTAACCAAAAGTTCTGCCATTCAAACCCATCAGCTGTTCTGTGGGAGAAAGATGTGGCAGTCTACTTGCTTAAAGATTTATAGACTTGGAAACCCTGTGGAGCAGTTCTGCTCTGTCCTACAGGATCACTATGAGCTGGAATTGAGAAGAAGCGGTGCAGTGGGTGAGTTTGTCTTTAGAACATGCCCAGGGATTAGTGAAAGATCAAAAGTAGTATATACATGCTATAAGTTTTCAATCACTGGTTTTAGGCTAGTCTACTCAAAGATAAAAAAAAAAAAAATTGAAAATATGTATGAAGCCTCTAAAATATTCCAAGGCATGAAAGAAAAGATGCATTGTAGAGAAATAATTTACTACAGTACTTGATTTAAAAACACATCCACATGTATTAATAATAAAATATAGTTTCAGGTTTTAAAGGGTCCCATTTAATTGCACACTTCTTTCTTTTTTGGTCTGGAGGCAACTGAAAGACAGACATGGAAGTCAAACTCTATTAGTGACAAGCTGAACTGGAGGAAGAGCTTAGAACAGGTGTTTTCTAATGTCTCCAGCCCACCAGCATCTTCAGTTCAGATCTTGAGACAGCCCAAGTGCATACTTAAGGGTAAGTGCAGATCTGAGGAGTCAAAATACTTATCCAAGACCATGCCTTCCTAGTTACAGAGTAGAAGTAAAAGAGAGTGAGAGAAATACCCCAAAGTTCACAGCAGATGTGTCACAATCAGGCAATTCACTCCTCCTCCATGCAAAGAAGGAAAAGATTAAGAAGAGGTGAAGAAAGACGTGAAATGGCAACAGGGAGGACTGGGTTAGAAAAGCATCTCCCTATAATTTTACTTTGTTAACGCACTTGGGGAAGGAGATCAATAATGTCTCAGAATATTCTCCCATCACACTCATAAGACTGCTTCACCCTAAACCATCCGCTGCCTTTTTGATATTCTCCTGGGTCTGATGGTGGGAAGAGTACATTCTGCTTCCAGAAAGCTATGGAATGGATTCATCAATACTTATTAATTAAATCACCCACAATTCCATTCTAAACCCAAGATGAAAACTTAGACCCCATTTACTTCCCATACCAAATTAAGTTTAGCCACATTTATCTCAATATCTATCAGGTTCTACAATAACAAGAATTGACAAAACTAAGATGCTTTAATTATCAAATGCCTACAATATAGAGATGCCCCAGAGTAGAAATTAAAGTCCCTTCTCAAATTAAATTACTGAGGATAAATAAATTTCAGATTAAAACCTTATGCTCTTGTTCAAAGTTCAAAGGAAATTCAAAATTCAAGTTCAAAGGAAAATTGTCTCTTTGTGAGTTAATGTCCAAAACCATTCAACATTCTTCATTAAATAAATTCATACTCTTGCTATTTTTTTTATTCTGCTTTATCTTTTTGAAAAGACTCCCTCATACCTGGATACATGTGACCTTTGGTCATCTTTGGT
>NW_006921838.1:4242932-4244639 GCF_000298275.1 Orycteropus afer afer
GCACTATGCTACCAGAGCTCCCACAAAAAGCAGTTAGGGAAACCTATGTTCCTGGAATCAAATATTTAATGTTGCCAAAGTCTGTAGCACTGACTTGGTGGTGTCAGAAGGAAGGAGGCAGGTTGAGGAATCTTCTTTGTGTTACCTTTGCCAGGATGCTGGTGAGTTCAAATCTCTCAGGAGATCACCACCTGTGAACTTACACTTAGCTGGAAGAAATCTCACATCTGTAGGTTATTATTACTTTCATTTGTTTTATTATTTATTTAGGTGAAAATTCCAACTATGTATACTGTCTCTTCACTCAGTAACATTCGAGATCAGTGTAGTACATAAACACTTGAAATGTGTAGAAGTATCAGCAATTTATTGAGCTATGATTTGTTCTCATTTAGAATATTAGTACTTTATTAGATACTATTTCTGAAGGGAGGTTGGGCAATCCTACTTCCGTAGTGATACTGCCTCGGAAACCCAAGGAGGCGTCGCTATGAGTCAGGGCTGACTCGACGGCACATAACAACAACAACAACAATTTCTTCTTTGAATTCACCTTCATGGTGAATTGAGGGAGCCTCTAACTCATAAAAGAGCCCACAGTTTCTCTTGTGAGTGGGCTTTTATAGCAGTGTTAGCAACTTTTGCCTCTTGCTATAGAATTTCTTCAGCCTAAGAAATGATCTCTTCACAAGTTTCCGTGCTGCTGTTGATGCTTCTGAAGTTAAAGTTCTCCTGGGAACATTTCCGCTTATGCTCCTTACACACTGTCTCTCTTAAAGTTTTGAACGTTCAAGACAATAAGCCACATTTGCATTTGCTTCATTTTTTTCTTACATAGAAGCAAATGCCTCCAGCATTCTCTTTCTTCTTCTGGCTTTGGGTTCTTTCAGGAAGTTCACCTGATTCACTTTTTATGAGTTTAATTTACTTCTTTATTTGGACTCATTTTATCTTTATATCTGGCTAGTGCTTTTTGGTGGATGAGTGCCTCACTTTCTATTACTTCTCCTTTGCCTTCTGATTCTGATGTTCAGTTCTCTAAAATATCTCTTTACATTTTTTATTTTAGTAAGATGTCATAGTAAGTGATGAAATTAATGAGTTGAAAGTCTGTCAAAAGTATCTACAATTTATCTTACAGAATCAAATAATCCTACCTAGTCTCCTGTCTGATAGCACATAATTTCAGACCTAGAGGAGGAATGGAGTTCCTGGGTAGAGCAAATAATTAATGTGCTGCTTACCAAAAGGTTTGCAATCAAGTTCATCTGAAGGACCTCTGAAGAAAGGCCTGGTGATCTACCTTTGAAAAACCAGCCACTGCAAAGGGAGTACAGTTGTATTCTGACACACATGATGTCCCATGAGTTGGAATTAACTTGATGGCAACTGCTTTTGTTTTGTTTTGTTTTTGAGCATGAATAAAACATTCTATAAGAATGTTTGAAGGAGGCAGAGAAGTTTATTAACAAAATAAAATTTTCATGTGTTTCTCCTCAAGAGAACAACAGGAAGCTCTAGTGCACTCAAGAAGGAGGGGCAGGAATGTGCAGATGGTTTCAAGAAGCATAAAGTCTGATTCAAGATTCTCCATTGAGAGCTTTATTTGTAAAGACATTCTCAGTTATATCAGAGTCCACAAACATGACTCTCCATTTGAGCTTCAGAAAATTTTAATACAAAGAGGAACTTGAGTCAACCGAGGGA